>NC_033794.1:96857726-96891351 GCF_001876935.1 Asparagus officinalis
TACATATATATATATATATATATATATATATATATATATGAGATTAATGTGTATCATTGTCAAGGAGGGAAATCTCCTCCATGACAATGATGTGGCACAATCCCCACTATGTGAAATTCTCATTATACGTATATATATATATATATATGAGATTAATGTGTATCATTGTCAAGGAGGGAAATCTCCTCCATGACAATGATGTGGCACAATCCCCACTATGTGAAATTCTCATTATACGAAGGGATTTTCCTTCGTTAAAGAGCTGAAAACATTTGTTATTGTATGCTAACGACGGTGAAAAATCCCTTCGTCACCCGTCGTTAAAGCCTTCTTCGCTAATGGGTCACAAAGGGATATACTACCCGTCATTATAGAGTCTATAATGACGGAACATATTACCATCGTTAATATTTACGACGGTAATTATCACCGTCGTTAATATTTACGACGGTAATTATCACCGTCGTTACCATCAGTGATGGGGATATTTTCCCGTCGTTACCATCAATGACGGGAATATTTTTCCGTCGTTACCATTAATGACGGGATATTTTCCCGTCGTTACCATTAATTACGGGGATATTTTCCCTTCGTTGAAGGCTAATTAATGATGGTTGAATACCTTCGTAAAAGTTCTCATTGTGTGTAATTAGTAACCCATCAACGATGATGCTTTCCCTTCGTTGATGAATAAAATATGGTTTATAAAACCGTCATTATAGACTATAAATTTCTAATATATATTAATGATACTTGGAGATTCATAGACAACTATCATATTATCCTCAATATGACACTAAGATTCACAGTACAAATATATTAAAAATACCCAATAATGAATAAAAGAGAAATAAAAAAACTCCATTCATTAATAACTTTAATAAATAAAATTTCATCATCCTCAAATATTCAATACTAATAACAAGTGTTAATATCCCAATTGTTCCAAAGGAAAATATGTGAAACTATCTAAAACAAATTAAAATAGAAGTCTGGGAAAGACACGTCCTTTTATCTATAATCATCGTCAAAATAAGCCCCCCAATCTTGCATGGATAGCCTGCAAAATTTAAAAAATCACATAATTAAGAAGTATCAATTAAGCAATTATTATCTTATTAAGTAAAAATCTCATTTTCTCAAGTGCAAGTAGTCAATCATAAAAATATATAAGAGATTTTATAAAAAATAATTACCTAGTCTTGCATATGTTCTCAAGTTTGAGGAGTCAATGAATATGGCTACCTAAAAAAAGTTCATGCATAGTTTTCACTTGTGACTCTAAGTCAAACATTCATTGTTGTTGTTGATGTTGTTCCTCCTGCTCATCTAAGCGTTGTTGAAGCATCTGGTTCTTTCTCTTTTCTTCTATAACTCGTGCTTCCAGATCAGATTGACTAGGGAGCGGCCTCTCAAATATTTTAAAGTAGTCCCGCCACCAAATACAGTGATATGATCATGAAATTGCTTCCCTCGGATTTTTGACATTCCTATAAGAAACATCATATGTCTAAAAAGGAATAGTTAAAGATTTTATTAATCATCAAAATCAGCTCTTGCATCTCTATAAATATGTAAAAAACAAACAAAATGCATAGCTTATTATAATAACAATCAAAATCTCACAAAGTCAAATGTGTAATTTCTCAATTGAATATATGGAGGACACACATGTTTGTTGTTTCTATCAAAATCTTGTTTCCTATTTATCCATGTCAATTCTGTTGATTATCTAAATAGATAATTCTACATCTAGTTATTACAAATATTAGTTCAGCTGCATCCATTGTCTTTATGTTACAATAATTAGGATTTTGTTCACGCTGGGCTTAGAGATGGATATGTGTGTCCTTGATTTCCTTCGGAAATAGCATTTTCTATTATTGGCAATAGTTTCCTGGTTCCCTAATGAGGATTATATTGTAGAAGATGCTAAGAGAGCATAATAGATACCCAAGATGTTAAGAGAGCATCAAAGATATCCAGGTGGCCTGTCCTTTTCTGGTGGATTCACATTAAGCTATGTTTTTTAGGCCAAACCTTGGGGTGCTAAAATTTGACCCTTTAATAACATACGATAAACCTAGTGGTGAAATAAGGTACTTGTGGTCTAGTCTTTGGATCTGCTTCATGTTTATTGTATATTTTCTGTGTTTGTGCCTACAGAGGAGGTAAAGTGATAGATTTCAACTGGAGCATATCTGATCCATGGACAATTGCTAGTGTATCTACCGATTCTGGTTGCAATCCTGATGGAAGCTTACAGGTAATATAACATAAATTCATCATGCATATTTCAAACTCTTCAATTTTATAAATTTGTGGAAGCTTACAGGTAATATAACATAAATTCATCATGCATATTTCAAACTCTTCAATTTTATAAATTTGTCATGTTATAAGTATTAATTTTATGTAAATCCCAGAAGAAAAAAAAAAGATGAGTCTATATATGATCTCACTTTCGACTTTCTAAATCATAACATTTCTGTAGATATGGTACATGAGTGACTTGATACACATACCTACCGAAGAAGTCCTTGTGGAGCTGAATCAGTTTAAGAACCACATCAGTTCTTGTGGGTAATATTACTACATTTCATGAACCAGGGTGTCAGTGAGTCTTTGAGGACTGAACCTCGGAGATATGTTGGTTACAGTTTGTGAACTGTATATTCATTCCTTGATAACCTTTGGTGTCATGCGTTATTGTGTATATAGTGATAAGAAAGCTATTTTTTAACTTTTAAGAATAGAACCCAAAATGGAAAGAATAAATGTCGAGTGACTAATGGTTGAAACCAGTGGTAAATTTCAACAAAGTATCATTGAACTTTTTAATAGTTTTCTCAGAAATTAACTTTGGTTTGCTAATAAATTATCATGTACTTTGTGTATTTTAATTAACTAACACAAGTGACCACAGAGGACTAATTACATAAATTGCTAAAACAAAGTTTGATCATTCAGCATAAGGATGGCATAGGCAGATAACCTTATCCGGCCTAGTAATTTGATTTATACGCCTTTTTGGTGCAGAACTAAAGAGAGAGTTTTTAAAAAAAATATTAAGTAAATACTCAAACTTATACCAAATAATGCAACATTAAAATAAGCCATTGACATGCACTTAAACATCTAAAGCGAAGACTTCTCAGGAGGTCACCCGTCCTAGACCTACTTGCACTTTGGAGGTTATATAATTCTCTTACGCATAACATTTCTATAACAAAATGTCAGCATTAATCTAGAATACTTTTGACAGTTTCATTTATTTTCTATAGATCTTTATGAAAAGACTAATCTAGACAAATACCAACAATAAATACACAAAAACATGCCTAAACAAATAAGCATTCCAAATCGAATACATACTATGAAACAATATGCAAAATTGGTACTACCAAAAGCAACAAAATCCATAAAAAATCTCACCTTACGCCGTCGCCGTCATCCTGAAAAGAATCAGGCTTTGGCCCAAGCTTCATAAACTTCATTGTGGCAGAAACTAAATCACTCAAGAGTCTAATTAGTATGAGCTCTATGCTAACCTTTACTTATAACCACCTAACCAATAACTCAACCAAGTGGTTTCATGCTTGGTTAGCCCAGAATGGTTACATGCTGTTAAGAGTGTGACGAAGGTGATTTCATTAGTTTTTACTGCATCTTGCTTCATTTTGTGGAATAATTCAATAGCACTTTTTCCAAGTCCGTGTTGGGAATAACCAAAAATTATTGCATTCCATGAGACTGCATCTTTTCTCGCCATTCCATTAAACAATTTTGAAGCATCATCCAAGTGCCCACACTTGCAATACATTCTCACTAATGAGGTTTGAACTGTTATATTGAAACTCAGAGATAATTTAGAATCCCACTTATGATTTGCTTGCCTGAATTTAAACCTAAGAGATTGCTACATGTCAATAATGCACTGGTTAATGTTGATGGGTTCGGGCGCACCTCAACTGACCCCACCATTAGTTTAAACAATTTTAATCCATCCTCTGATTGCCCATTGTTAATGAACCCAGCTAGCATAGCATTCCAACTGACTAGAATCCTAACTCTCATGTAACTAAAAATCTCTCGGGCTTGTTTGGTCTTATCTGAAAACATATAGTCAAACAATCTGTTAGACCCTAGAGGGGGGGTGATTAGGGTCTTATGCTAATCTAATCCGATTAAATACCAATTAAAACTAATTAATAAGTTATCCTAGCAAGTATGAAATACAACAAGAATATAAGCTAGGATAAGCAATATGAACAATGAGATATATCCTATATGATAGACCTCACCTCGAGGAGATCTCCACTATCACAACCGGGTTTTCTACGTTCACCCGAACAACGTTTACACCTCACAATACAATCACTATGTAATCACACCTCACACACTAAGTGTTGGTCCTAGCCCGTGTCCTCCTCCTCAAGTGCTCGGTTACAACCTCTCCCTGGGCACGTCAACCGACGCCACTCCTCTTGGATTCGACCCCGTCTCTCACCACACACTTCTCTCGGTGTACAAGTGTATTACAAGTGAATCCTCACAATTAAGCACAATATAAATCAATTGATTGTTCTCTAAACAAGGTGAGAACTCAATTAAGCACAACTCTTAGTCACAAACCCACAACCCCAAATTATACTATGAATGTAAATACAATAAGCTCAAAAGGTTGTGTGTGAACAAAGAGATATAAATCAAAACTAAACTCAATGTAGTTCTAGCTAAATAACAATGATAATCAAATATATAAAATAGCTAGAAATAGAGTTTACAAAACTTCTCAATAAATCAAGAGTTGGAGGGAGAATAGTTGAATGCCCAAACACCAATAGATGATCTCCTCAAGCTCTTGTAGAATTGAATCACAAAACCGAAACACTCAAATGCTTAAAAGCTTCTTAAAACAAACTTAAACAAACACTAAACAAGTTTAAACCCTTGTTAAAACTTTTAAACCATTCTCTTAGCTACTTGAAAAGAAATCAGCAAAGGGGTATTTATACCCACTCAAAGCTCAGCCAAAAACCCCAAAACGAAATGACCAAAAACCCCAGCAAACAGCTCAGAGAAAGAGCCGTTAAAAAGCAACGGCTATATTGTCGGTCGACCGAAAATTCCGTCGGTCGACCGATGGAAAAATTCGGTCGACCGATGGAAAGTTCGGTCGACCGTTATCCAGGTCGAAAACAGGAAATCAAGCAAACACTTATCCGGTCGACCGGTGCGGTCGACCGATGGAGCTTTTCGGTCGACCGGACCGGTCGACCGACCAACTCTCTGGACCATGCTGACGAAAAAACAAACGAGCGGTCGACCGGTGCGGTCGACCGAAAACAACTAAGAAAACCATATTTTCACAAAATTGCATATTCTATGCAATATATACAAAACACTAAATATGATTTCATTAAATATAAGCTTATTAAAGAGGAAATCATATGTAGGCATATAAACATGAAACAAAATAGTATTTTCCAATTCTATTCATTTGTTTCTTATATAAATTTGAAACCTATTAAACTAAAAACATATATGTATGTATATAACTGTATATATACAAAACCAAAAACCAAAGCGTGTATGTGTGTATATGATTGAGCTTAAAGTACTAACACACATAATATAAAACCTAAACTAAATTACCCAAGCTTGATCTTGATCTTCATTGAGCTCAACTTGGTACACATGCGGATGAAGCTTGAACTTGATCTTTAACTTGAATTGTATGTTGCTTCACTCCACAATTCCTCCAACCTCCATTGGATATGATCGTTAAAGCGCAATCCATCCAACCTCCAACTAGTTGTTTGTCTATAATGAATATATAACACGAGCACTAGACAAACAATATTAGTTATAAATTGTTTGTTAAACATCATCAAAACAAGAAGGCCAACAATCTCCCCCTTTTTGATGATGACAAACAATTTACGAAAAGAGATATATGCATGAAAGGAAATGAATATATAAATTATAATACACATGCATATAAACAAGAAGGAATATACTCACAATATTTCTCCCCCTTTGACAACATCAAAAAGAGGATAAAGGAATGAAGAGAGCGAAAGCTCCCCCTATCAATAAGCATGGGTGAGTACAAAGCAAATATAGGGAATAGCTCCCCCTATCAAAAAGCCATATGAAATATATGCAATGAATGCTAAGGCATACATATGTGAGCAAGCATAGGTGCTAAAAAACAACTCACATACAAAACAATAATGAGAACATAAAAACCGATGTATAAAATAGATTTATGAAATCAAAAGAAGAGAAACATGAAAATAATGCAAAAAGAGTTTTCGAATGAAAACAAATCAACCAAATGAAATCATAAATCAACCATTTAAACCAAAAATGATGTTTGATCAGCAAAAAAAAGAAAAATTCTTTTGTAAGACTTGATCAAATCACTCATAGAATACATTATAAAGCACGAATAGATGATCTATTAGCACAAGCACATAAATATCATCATATAAGTGAATTATAATGAATTCAAAGACAACAAATCAAAACACAATTTTTAAGAGAGGCAACAATTATATCAACCTTTTGAGCTTGTTCCAATCCATATAATCATTTTAGCATTCGGTAAACTTGATTTGGGAATAAACACCCAATAAACCCGGAGGGTTATATAAACACAAACCTCTCATCAAAATCAAGACTAATAATTATGAAAACAAAGGATTTGATAAAAGAAAAATTATTTTCATAACAAAAAGATTTTAAAACGTAATTTTCAAAAACCAAGAAAAAGGAAAAATAAAAGTACGAAAATTCTTGGTTTAAAAATCATTTTGGCACCCGAGAATTCTTGGTGCCGGATTGGTTAGAGACATGACGCCTATCAATAAGGCTCAAAGCCCTAAGGTAATGAACCCTCTTGGGCACATATGGTGCACGAACACGGTCAAAACAAAAAATGTGTAAATGACCTTTCCGATTGCAATTAGTGCAATGAAAGAGGCCCATTTGATTTTGTTGACCATAAACATGTGCACGAGAAACATTTGAAACATTTGCAAACATGGATGATCTTTTAAAATTATTTTGAAAATGTGAAACTCTCTTTAAATCAAAACAAATTTTGGCCAAATGACCAAATCTACCACAATGATCACATCTATACACATGAGCATGCTTGTGATGAGCAATGGGTGCATGTGTGTGTATATGTGATGAAGAAACTACATGAGATGCACAATGAGCATTAGTCTTTGTTGGTTTATGTGCATCATAGCAAAATTTAGCTAAATGGCCTTTTCGGCCGTAAATAGAGCATTTATAAACTTTGCTATACATATGTGCATAGTGAGTGCTTGGTTTTGAAGAGTTAGCACGAGACTTTGCACATAAGTCCATAAGTTTCTTGTTATTAACAATACATGTGTTAAGAGTTGAATCTAAAGATGAAATGCGATTTTTAATATTGTTCAACTCATCATTAGGCATAGAAGCATTGTCAATAGAAGTAGAGCAAATATGATCATTTTTAAATGATGTAAATTTACTTCTAATACTCTCTACTTCTAGCATGGCATTTTCTTTTTCATGAGTTAAAATAGCAAAGTTTGAAAGCAATGAATCATGATCCGATTTTAATTTATCATTCTTTTCTTTGAGGATCACATTCTCATTAGAAACATTATCAAACTTAGAAATCAACAACTCATGATCGGATTTCAAATCCTCATGCTTGCATTTTAAATCAATGAAATCATTTTGTAATTTCTTGTAGGCATGCAATAATCTTTTACTAGCACAAGCAAGTTCATCATTAGGTAAATTATTAATAGATTCGAACTCGCAAACCTCACTAGGGCTATCGCCTAGTGCACGTGTGCATGACGCTCCACATGAACTTGTCCACTTGGATTTCTCCAAAGTGGGTGCAATGTAAGCATCATCAATAATTCCCCATAAATCAATATTTTTAGATTGCACAAAAAGTTTAAATCTAGTAGCTCATTGTGCATAGGGAAAATTAATGAATTTAGGAACAACATTAGATTCATAGCCTAACAAAAGTGCATGCTTCATGACTATGATAACTATATAAGAGAGCAAGCAAGACAAATGCAATCAAAATAAGATTAGCACAAAAAGATAACTTGGATCTTTAACTCAAGGCGATTAGACCTTAAATCAAAGAGCACCAACCTCTGATACCAATTGTTAGACCCTAGATGGGAGGTGATTAGGGTCTTATGCTAATCTAATCCGATTAAATGCCAATTAAAAACTAATTAACAAGTTATATTCTTGCAAGATAGATATACAATAGTTATAAGCAAGAATAAGCAATATACACAAAGTGATATATCCTATATGATGAAATATATATATGATAAGAACGCCAATGCAATCACAAACAAAACGATATGTTTACGAGGTTCGGTCCCCACGACCTACGTCCCCGCTCCTCACCTCGAGGAGATCTCCACTATCACAACCGGGTTTTCTACGTTCACCCGAACAACGTTTACACCTCACAATACAATCACTATGTAATCACACCTCACACACTAAGTGTTGGTCCTAGCCCGTGTCCTCCTCCTCAAGTGCTCGGTTACAACCTCTCCCTAGGCACGTCAACCGACGCCACTCCTCTTGGATTCGACCCCGTCTCTCACCACACACTTCTCTCGGTGTACAAGTGTATTACAAGTGAATCCTCACAATTAAGCACAATATAAATCAATTGATTGTTCTCTAAACAAGGTGAGAACTCAATTAAGCACAACTCTTAGTCACAAACCCACAACCCCAAATTATACTATGAATGTAAATACAATAAGCTCAAAAGGTTGTGTGTGAACAAAGAGATATAAATCAAAACTAAACTCAATGTAGTTCTAGCTAAATAACAATGATAATCAAATATATAAAATAACTAGATATAGAGTTTAGAAAACTTCTCAATATATCAAGAGTTGGAGGGAGAATAGTTGAATGCCCAAACACCAATAGATGATCTCCTCAAGCTCTTGTAGAATTGAATCACAAAACCGAAACACTCAAATGCTTAAAAGCTTCTTAAAACAAACTTAAACAAACACTAAACAAGTTTAAACCCTTGTTAAAATCTTTTAAACCATTCTCTTATTAGAGAGGGAGAGGTAAATGTAATGAGATATTTATAACAACCCAAGATATCAGCCAAAACCCCTAACAAAAGACAAAAACAGCCCCAAGCAACGGTAAGAAAACTAGCCATTGGAAACTGAAAAAACTCTCGTCGGTCGACCGGAAAATTCATCGGTCGACCAAAAATTTCATCGATCGACTGGACCGGTCGACCGACAGACTCTCTATCGCCCAGTGAGCATATGAACTCAGGTAACCGGACCGGTTCGGTCGACCGGTTCGGTCGACCGGTTCGGTCGACCGACATATTCAAAAACTGGTTTTTTAAAGCTGGACTTTAGAAAACTGTTAAAAATAACAAATGAAGTCCAAAAATAATAAAACTTTGGGAAATGTATATAAACATGTAAATGAACATGTTACAAAAAGAATTTTCCAAATTGCATTTCCCATTTGTGAAAATCATCATTTTGCAAAATAGTTCAAAACACGAAAATGTAAACATGTGAAATTTAATATTTTGGCTAAACCATGTTTTAAAACTTTGCACAATGATTATATAGACTTAATAAAATATGGATATGATTATTGTTAAGTCCAAAAACTAATAAAACCATATTTTCACAAAATTGCATATTCTATGCAATATATACAAAACACTAAATATGATTTCATTAAATATAAGCTTATTAAAGAGGAAATCATATGTAGGCATATAAACATGAAACAAAATAGTATTTTCCAATTCTATTTATTTGTTTCATATATAAATTCGAAACCTATTAAACCAAAAACATATATGTATATATATAACTGTATATATACAAAACCAAAAACTAAAGCGTGTATGTGTGTATATGATTGAGCTTAAAGTACTAACACACATAATATAAAACCTAAACTAAATTACCCAAGCTTGATCTTGATCTTCATTGAGCTCAACTTGGTACACATGCGGATGAAGCTTGAACTTGATCTTTAACTTAAATTGTACGTTGCTTCACTCCATAATTCCTCCAACCTCCATTGGATATGATCGTTAAAGCGCAATCCATCCAACCTCCAACTAGTTGTTTGTCTACAATGAATATATAACACGAGCACTAGACAAACAATATTAGTTATAAATTATTTGTTAAACATCATCAAAACAAGAAGGCCAACACAATCAACGTTGCCAAATAACATTCAAGTAACTGCTCCTAATTTAGGATGAAAAAGATTTACTTGAAGTTCCAAAAGATGGAATATTAGAGATATTATGTAATAAGTATTGCCTTCAACACTTCACTGTGCATATATTGTAGAAGGACAATATGAACAATGCACGAACATAACAGAAATAATTTTCCAAGTAGTTATCAATATGCTATTATAAGTATAACCACATAGATGTTATTCTTTCCCAGACAACTTATATTAAATTGATCTCAAAAGTCCATTCAGGTAATAAATTGGAAATAAAATAAATAGGTTTAAATTACAAAACCCAAAAATCAAATAGACTGGTAAATAAAGTTATTTTTCTGGAACTAATAATATTTCTCTAAACTGATTTGAAGTTTTTTTTGAAGTTTTTTTACTCTTTCCTAATCATAATATAGTCTCTGATCATATTCTTTGGAGTTATAATTACATCAATATGAACAAATTAAATATCAAAAATTACTAACATCAGTTCTTAAAAGTCCTAAAAATGGATTTTTTTTACTTGTAAGCATTAAGCTTAAAACATTTTTCAACATTCACCCAATAAATTCTTTTTTAAAAAAGAGAGAAGGAAAACACTTACAGAATATTCAAACTCCTGCAATACGAAAGCTTCAAAATTCGAAGATTTCGAAGTTGCCCCGAATAAGCCATCCACTCAGCATCCACGCTGCTCTCCCCACTCAAATCAACATCTTCAACGCAATGCTGAAAAACCCAGAACAAAATAAAAAAAAATCATAAATTCCAACAGAAAAGGTCCAAAATAAAAAAAGTTAGGGTTAGGGTTTTGAACGGACTCGAGGAGGGATGGGTAGAGGAGGTGGCGGTGGCGGAGGCAACAGAAGAGGGCGTTGGCGAGGTGGGAGGGGAGGCGCTCCAGGGTTCGCTTCTGACGTCACCATGTCTTGACGATCTCTCTGCTGGAGCTCACAGATTCAGAGATTGGGGAAGAGATTAATGGTTAGGGAATGAGAGAGAGAGGGAGAGAGAGATTAGGTCTAATTTGAGAGAGAGATTTTGAGAGAGATCCCTCCGTTGATTTATATATATATAGAGAGAGAGAGCTGAGGGAAGCTTGGATGAGGAGCCTACTGATGATGCCGGAGGGAGGAGGAGGGTGGATTGTCTGAGACGAGGTGGAAGAATAAGAAAAAAAAAAGAGGGGAGAGGAAGCGTCTGTGTATGTGAAGGAGAGCTATATGAAAACACTGATTTGAATTTCAATTTTTTAGCAGAGATTTGAAATTCAAAATTTGTTTCTTTATTTTTTTTTTAGGGAAATATGTCAGTGGAAGTGGGAGGCTCCATAATTAATTACTGTAGTATGAACAGAAATTTTTGTATCCTCCTGTTTGTATAGAGGAATGGATTACTACTTATGATTAGAAGTTATGATTAACGAAGGTAATGGAATCCTTCGTGTTTTCAGGAGGCCCAATAACGTCGGTATTAGAAGCAAATCAATGAAGGGACTAAAAAACTATTATCCCACCTCACATCATTACTCTAATATTTGTGATCACTCGATGAAGGTTGTTAAAACTGTCATTATTTTACACACATTAATGACGGTCACGTGGTCTCTTCACTAATTTTGGTGGTTAAAACCTTGATTTCTTGTAGTGTCTGACTCCTACTTTATTCACATGGTGCATGTGGGTATTGTGCCATATTATTGTCAAGGAGGGAATCCCCTCCTTGACGTAGAATACTCATTAATTTTTATATATATATATATATATATATATTATATATATATATTACTATATATATATATATTATATATATATTATATATGAGATTAATAGTACATGTGTCATGAGGAGGGATTTCTTCTTGCAAGGGCACAATCCCACTATCATAAAGTAGGAGAGAGAGTGTGAGTTGTGAGTCAACACCGATTTGGTGCCTACCTTATGAGGATGGGGGATTGTGCCACATAGGCGACAATGAGTAAAATTCTCTCCTATGACAAGGCATAACCATTAATATATATATATATATGATAATATAATATAATATATGAATATATAATAATATATATATTAAAAAAAAAAAAAAAACAAAAAAAAAAAAAAAAAAAAAAAAAAAAAAAAAAAAAAAAAAAAAAAAAAAAAAAAAAAAAAAAAAAAAAAAAAAAAACAAAAAAAAAAAAAAGAAAAAAAAATAATGGTACCTTGTCATAGGAGGGGTTTCTCCTATGACGCCTAAAACACATGATTGAGCGACTTATGATGATCCGCTCCGTTGAACTTGATCTACATATTCTAAAACCACAACACACCAGTTGGGGTGAATCCGTCCGTCGTTTACCTCTATCGGCATGTGAAGTTCTATTCATTCAAAACGGTTAAATAATTGATGACGAGGGGATGATAGGGTCAACGACGACGGGTTACAGCCCAAGCATTAGGGTGTGTAGGGTCTATTAATATATAAAGATACAATTCAAGACCAGGAAGGATCCTCGCACAAATGAATCGCTCAGCATTCAAGAAATAGTAAAGATGATCGATTATAGAAACGAGCGTCATAAGACAGAGAGAGAGGAAGTCGAACCTCCATATGACAAGAGAATAAACAGCGCATTATACTTAAGCATATGACTAATTAAGATAATATATTAATAGACAAGATATTAAATAACTAGATATAAGTATAATATATATATTAGTATATATATATATCTATATACGTATTATATAAATCTATAATCGATCATCTCACACACCAAAGGATCCAAAAGCCAAATATCCCATGCAACTGTTAATGCAATTTCACAAGACCACTATAGCTGTAAAAAGCAAAGGAGTCCTCTCATGTAGGGTTAAAATTAGGCTTTTGATATGGACTGATGTATATAGCCTCTCTTTCTCTTTATTTCAGGACCAACAACAAAACTTCAGATGAATGTTATGTGACAAAAAAGGCTGAGGTATTGCTTTTTTATCCTATGGCTCCGAGAGCCGAGCCAGATTCAGTGAGTGGAATCCATCATCCTGACATTTTTATGTCATTCTGTGACTCTGCCACTCTTTATACATTAACATGATGACAGCATCCAAGTATATCACGTGTAGTCAGGGAGAGGAAGAAAAAAAAGGGGACCTGGGTGGCTTTAATAACCTAAGTTCTTCATTCGTGTAGTCTTGAAGTTAGATTTTCATACATATAAGCACTACGCTATCTGCAATTCTACAGAATGGGATAAAATTATAGCTCTCCGTCATTACTATAGCTTTAGGGGGGAGTTATTGGCGTAGAAACCGCGAAAAAGTTCAGGGAAAAATCAAAGCAGGAGACACTTGGGTGTTGTTCGGTCGACCACGGCAACATGTGCGGTCGACCGGAAACGTGCAACTACAGAGTGCATTTTTGGATTCTGGCCGGTCGGCCGCGGTGTCAAATGTGGTCGATCGCGACTTGGATATGAGTCTAGGCTTGGTTTCCTGATTTGTTTGGGTTTTATATTTGATATAAATAGGAACACATTTTTTAGGGTTTCTTTAAGGCAAAAAGAGAGACTTTGAGCTGCGTATTTGGGAGATTTGGTGAGAGATTTGAGAGCTTTATTTGAGAGTTTAATTTGTGAGTTTTGAGTAAATTTGTAATATCTATTTGTACTCTCTTTAATAGTAAAATCCATCCAAACCTTGCCCCGTGGACGTAGGCAACTTGCCGAACCACGTAAAATTTGTGTCTTGCATTGTTGGGTTCTTGTTTTACCTATTGGATGTAATTTGATCTCATTTGTGTTTGTGCTCTTTCTGTTCCGCTGCGCACGATAAGTGGTATCAGAGCTTCGGTTTTGGCTTGTGGCTCATTTGGAGGATTCTCGTTTGAAGAGATCAGGTTGTCAACATGGGTGAAGCAAGTACATCGGGATCGTCTCTTTCGAAGATGATATAGGGTTTGAGCATCAATAACACTAAAATTAATGTTCAAAAGTTTGATGGTAAGATAAACTTCGGTTTGTAGAGGTGTCAGGTGATGTATGCGCGCGTTGGATGCTCAGATTTGGAGGAGACTCTTGAATTACAAAAGAAACCCGCTGATATGGAGGAGAATGTTTGGAAGAAGGTTAACAATAGAGCATGTGGGGTTATTAGGTCATACTTGACGTCGGATTTGATCTATGATGTGATGAACGAGACGTCGGTGAAATGGTTGTGGGAAACACTCAATGACAAATACTTGATAAAGAGTATTGAGAATCAGCTTCATTTGAAGAAGAGGTTTTATTAATTCAAGATGAAGAGGGAAGTATCCATTAGAGAGCATGTCAATAACTTCACAAAATTGCTATCGGATATGGCCAATGTGAACATCATGGTAGAGGATGAATACAAGATGATGATGTTATTGTGTTCGTTGTCAGAGGATGATTATGGTACTTTTGTCCTTACTATGATCAATGGAAGAACCACTATCAGCTACAATGAGGTGACCTTAGCATTGGTGAATTATGAGTTGAGGATGAGTGATAGTGAACCCTCTGAGAAGGCATCGGGAGATGCATTGGGAGTGAGAGGTCGTAGTCCAAACCGTCGTCTATTTAATCGCTCAAAGTCAAAGCAGAGAGGTGGTTGAATAAACGTGGGTAGGAATCAATGTGCTTTTTATAAAGAAGATGGATATTGGAAGAACAATTTTCCAAAGTTGAAAGATCAAGCCGGGAAGATTAAGGGGAAAGTCATACAAGCTTCAGAGGTGAATGTTGCCAAAGTTAGTGGTGACAATTCAGATTCAGATTCTTTGGGCTACTCATGCCCAACACTACCATCAGTTTGCTATGTCGACTCTACGGAGTGGATGTTGGATTCGGGTGCTACATATTATATTTGCCCTAGGAGGGATTGATTCTCCAGCTTTGAGGAGTTAGAAAGAGGGGATGACGTGCTTATGGGTAATGATCATGTATGCCCTATTGGTGGTATTAGAACAGTTCGAATTAAGATGTGTGACGGGGTGACTAGGGAGCTGAAGGAAGTGAGATTCGTTCTGCAGTTAACGGAGAATATCATTTCACTTAAAACTTTGGAGGCATCTAGTTATAGGGTGATTTTGGAGAATACAACTTTGAAGGTCACAAAGGGGTCCATTATGGTGATAAAAGGTGTTAGGAAAAACAACATTTACTACTTGAAGGGCAAGACAATAACAGGAGGTCTGGCAGCTTTGATTACCACAGAGGAGGATACTACCAGCTTATGACATATAAGATTAGGACACACTGATAATAAGTCCCTATAGGTATTGGCAAAACAAGAGCTATTGAAAGGTGCAAAGACCTACAAGATAAAATTGTGTGAGCATTTTGTACTTGGGAAGAAGACAAAAGTGAAATTCAGCATCGCAATTCACAACACCCAATGCATATTGAATTACATTCACACAGATTTTTGTGGTCCTTCCAAGCACACATCACTTGGTGGGTCTAATTATTTTATCATTTTTATTGATGATTATTCCAGGAGGAATTGGGTATACCCTATGAAGCATAAACATGGGGTCCTTGATATATTTGTAGAGTGAAAGAAGAAAGTGGAACCGTAGACATGTAGAAAGGTGAATATACTCCGTTCAGATAATGGTGGTGAGTACAAGAGTGATCTATTTTTACAGTTTTACCGGGATCACGACATTAGGTGACACTTCACAGTTAGGGAGACACTGCAACAAAATGGGATGGCCGAGAGATTGAAATGTACCTTGCTGGAAAAGGTGCATTGTATGCTCTCACAGAGTGGATTGGCTAGATCCTTTTGGACCGAAACATTGGTTTATGCGAGCCATCTCATGAATAGGTTATCGTGCACTACGATACATAGGAAGACTCCTATGGAGCTATGGTCTGGATCGGTGGCTAAAGGTTATGAGTTGCTTCATATTTTTTGGTGTCTAGCTTACTATCATGTGAATGATAGGAAATTAAATCCGAGAGCTAGAAAAACAATCTTTGTGGGCTTTAGAGATGGAGTTGAAAGCTTCAAGTTATGGGATCCATAAGATAAGAAGATAATCATTAGCACAGATGTCACTTTTGATGAGGCGTATATAATAAGGCATCAAGTCCCTCAGCAGGTGGAGGGTGGCTAGACTAGCGGGATATCGCAGGAGGTAGAGGATGATATGACTCCACAGACTCCAGAAAGCATTTTATTCATTAAGGCTCCTACAAAGGTGACACTAAGAGGAGACATGACGGCAGATGGGCAGATGGAGGATATACTGAATATTGGGACTCAGGGACATGATCATGTTCAAGAGTCCATTGTAGCTAATAGACCAATAAGGGTTATTCGTTGGCCAGCTAGATACGATGACGTGATGGTTGTATATGCTCTATCAGTTGAGGTCGTTGATGATTCGGTTCCTTATAAATATAAGGAAGCAAAGTCAAGCTCTGATTCCATTATGTGGAGGGAAGCTATGGAGAAGGAGATGCACTCTCTTTAGAAGAACAACACTTGAGAATTTGCAAAGCTACCGAATGATAAGAAAGCTATTGGATGTAAGTGGATATGCAAAGAAAAAAGGATCTTCTAATGGAGACATTCGGTACAAAGCCAAACTGGTTGCCAAAGGGGATGCCTAGCTTGAGGGCATAGATTATAATGAAGTATTCCCACCGCTTGTGAAAAATTCGTCGATAAAGATACTATTGACATTAGTGGCACAACTGGATTTGGATTTGGTCCAAATGGATGTGAAGATAGCTTTTCTACAAGAAGACTTAAAAGAAGAGATCTATATGACACAACCTATGGGTTTTAGAGCTGCAGGCAAAGAAGATTTGGTGTGCAAACTGAAGAAATATCTTTATAGATTGAAGCAATCGTCACGACAATAGTACAATAGATTCAACAGTTTTATGATTAGCCAAGGGTACACGAGGAGCCCATATGACCCGTGTGTTTACATGCACAAGCTATAGAATGGCGAGTATATATATTTATTATTGTATGTTAACGATATGCTCATTGCTTTTAGGAATAGTTTAGCTATTACAAAGGAGCTGTCATCCGAATTTGAGATGAAGGATCTTGGAGAAGCAAAGAAGATATTAGGTATGGAGATTAAGAGAGACAGGGTAAAGTGGAGGTTGAAGTTGACACAAAGGAGATACTTGCTGAAGATGCTGAAAAAATTCAGTTTTGATGGTAATACCAAGGCGATGAGTACTCCATTGGCTCCCCAGTTTAAAGTTTCAGCTAAGATGTCACATGTTTTAGTTGAGGATCATGAGTAATATCAAAAGTTTTATATGCTAGTGCAGTGGGTAGCTTGATGTATGCGATAGTGTGTACAAGGCCAGATTTGTCACAGGCCGTGAGCATGGTATCCAGGTACATGCACGACCCTGGGAAGGGTCATTGGGAAGCTATGAAGTGGATTGTACGGTATATCAAAGGTACCGTGTATGTTAGTTTGGTGTTTCAGAAGAATGAGAAGATTGTACAGGATTGTGTTGGATATGTGGATTCAGACTAAGCGAGGGTTCTTGACAAATGTGTTAGCCTCTTTGTTTTGATGATGTTTAACAAACAATTTACCACTAATGTTGTTTGTCTAGTATTCGTGTTTTCTTATTTGTTATAGACAAATAATATGTTGGAGGATGGATGGAATTACGCATTCATGATCATATCCAATGGAAGTTGGCGGAATTGTGGAGTGAAGCCTACGTAATTCATAGTTAAAGATTCAAGTTCAAGCTTTATCCGCAAGTGTACCAAGTCAAGCTTATTGAGGATCAAGACTACTTGGGTAACATTAGTTTAGATTTATATTATGTGTGTTAGTACTTTAAGCTTAATCATATATACACACACATTATATTGGTTTCCTTATATATATATATATATTATACAACACAAGTTTTGTTTTTTAATATAGTTATAATATACATCTTGGTTTTTTAGTTTCTCTCCATAAACAAAGTTTTTAGCAGAATAAAGTTCCAAAATTATTGTATACATGTTTCGTTTTCTATGTGGATCATTGGTTTGGTTTAACTTCCTAGATATGAACAAATATATATTCATATTCATATCATGATGTTTCATATTCTAATTGTATTCTGTGAAAATATTGTATTCATTATTTATGATTTCATACAATAGTTTATGATCTTTCTTTAAGTCTATAAAAATTATTTTGCTAATGTTTCAAAACATGGTTAAGCTAAACATATCAAACTCATGTGTTCAGCATTTTTATGTTTTAGACTATTTGTAAAATGATGATATTTCTCATCTTGGGAAATGTCCTTTTTGAAAAGCCAGTTTTGTAAGCATGTGTATTATGGTTACAATTATTTTTCAAGTTTTAATATTTTTTCTGAATTTATTTGATATTTTTAAACTAGGGTTTCAAATTATCAACTGCTTCTAAATCTGTTTTGTCATATATCGTTTAACGTTGCCGTCATGGTCGACCGCCTTTTTGTTTTCCTACGGAGCATAAGCAATTAGGTCGACCGCCATGATCAAACCGTCAGCTCGAAAATTTCCACGGTCGACGCGCGCCAAAGTTTCTGAAAATTGTTCAAGTCTTGGAAACGTGCTCGCCGGTCGACAGTGAGATTTTCACGGTCGACCGTCGTTCACTCCAACAGCTATTTTTGTACAGAATCTGATTTTTCGATTCTATAGGCTTTTTGGTCTTTTGTTTAGAGTTTTTGGCTGAGGTTTTGGGAGGCTATAAATACCCCATTGATCTCAGTTCTTTTGGTAATCCAAGGAGTTTTTAAACAAGAGTTTAACAATGGTTTAAGTTTATTTAGTGTTTGTTTAAAAGAGTTTTTGTTTGGGAAATAGTTTTACACAAGTGGAGGAGATCATCTACATTGATTGAGCTTCATCTTAATCCATCTCTCCATCTTGTTTTTCAAAGAAGCATTTCTAAACTCTTATCTAGCTTTACATTTGCATATTTATTTGATTATCATTCTTTAAAGCTAGTTTTTATATTGAGTTTAGATTTTATTTCACTCATTATTTACATACACCCATTTGAGATTATTGTATTTTTATACATAGTATATTTGGGTTGGTGAGAGTTCTAACAATTGAGTGTGAGCTTTTATTGTGTTCTCATCCATATTAGAGAACAATCATTTATTGTATTGTGTTTATGAGAATCACTTTGTAATACACTTGTACACCGAGAGAAGTGTGTGGCGAGAGTCGGGGATCGTCCCAAGAGGAGTAGCATCGATTGACGAACCTAGGGAGAAGTTGTATCCGAGCACTTAAGGGAGACACGTCAAGTTCAACACTTGAGAGAGTGTAGAGTGGGATTACAAGAGTGTGTTAGTTATAGAATTTTTAGTAAACTAGAAAACCATATTGTGAGGTGTAAACGTTATTCGGGTAAACGTAGAAAACCCAGTTGTGATAGTGGAGATCTCCTCGATGTGAGGAGCGGAGACGTAGGTCGTGGGGACCGAACTCCGTAATCATATCGTTTGTTAGTGATTGCATTGACGCACTTATTTTTTATATTCATGTCTTATATCGCCTTTGTATATTGCTTATTGATTATATTGCCCACTATCTAGTTTAGATTGTTTACCCTTGTGTTAATTATATATCCTTACATATATCTCATAGTATATCTCATTGCTAGGATATATCACTTTGTTCATATTGCTTATCCTAGCTCATATATCTTGTTGTATTTTATACATTCTAGGATAACTTGTTAATTAGTTTTAATTGGCATAAAATCGAATTAGATTAGCATAAGACCCTAATCACCCCTCCTCTAGGGTCTAACATTGGTATCAGAGCTTGGTGCTCTTTGATTTAAGGTCTAATCGCCTTGAGTTAAAGATCCAAGTTATCTTATTTGTGCTAATCTAGTTATGATTACTTTTGTCTTGCTTGCATATATTCACATATATATCATGAATATAAATGTATTTCGTTTAGGCTATAATCTAAATATTGCTCCAAAATATAGAAATTTTCCTTATGCTCAATGGTGCTCTAAATTTAAAATATTTATTAAATCTAGAAATATTAACTTATGGGAAGTTATTAATTATACTTACATTGTGCCCACATTGGAGAAATCCAAGTGGAGCGATCATGATAATAAAATGTTTACAATGAACAAGCTTTTGTTAGAATTTTTGCTTAATGCTTTTGACTCATGTTTTTCTAACAAATTTATTCATTTTAATAGTGCTTACAAACTTTAAAAATTCATTGAAGCACATCAAGGGGACTTGGAGGCAATCCGACAAGCTTTGGAGGATTCTTCTTCAAGTTCATGTGGAGCATCATGCACACGGCCACAAGAGGATAACTCTTGTGTAGTAAGTGATTCTGATTCCGATAATGACTTATCTATTAATGAACTCACTTGTGCGTATGAGAAATTATCTCATGCCTATACTAAATTGCAAAATAATTTTATTAATCTTAAAAGTAAGTATGTAGATTTAAAATCCGATCATGAGTTGCTAGCTTTCAAACTTGATATTATTATTAAAGAGAATGCTATTTTGAAAGAAAACAATGAGTTATTAAGTTTGGAAAATAATAACATGTCTTTATCTATTACTAGCTTAACTCATGCTAATAATGATGCCATGATAGAAGTAGAAACTATTAGAAATGAGTTTAATTCATTTAGAAATGATTATATTTTATCTACTTCTATTTCCATTGCTTGTATGCATAATGATGAGTTGAATCATGTGAAAAACTGCATATCTTGTTTTGATTCAACATTAAATACATGCATTGGTAATCATAAGAAACTTATGGACAAGTGTGCTAATTCTAGTGCTATAACTTATAAATCACCTACATACTATGCACACTTGTATAGCAAAGTTTACAAATACTCAATTTGCGGTCGTAAAGGCCATTTAGCTAAATTTTGCTATGATGCACACAAATATAAAAATATCAATGCTCCTTGTGCATCTCATCAAGTCTCTTCATCACATGTACACACACATGCACCCATTGTTCATCATAAGCATGTTAATATGTATCATTGTGATTTTTATGGTAGAGTTGGTCACTTAGCTAAGTTTTGTTTTGATTTGCGAAAAGTTTCTAAATCACAAAATATTTCAAGTAGACCAACATTATTTCAAAATATTTCTCATTTGAAAAATAATCTTAAAAGACCATCGTTATTTGCAAATGTTCCTCGTGCACATCCACATGGTCAACATAACCAAAAATAATCTTAAAAGACCATCGTTATTTGCAAATGTTCCTCGTGCACATCCACATGGTCAACATAACCAAATGCATCCTCTTCATTGCACTTATTACAATCGAATGGGTCATTTGTATAATTATTGCTATGACCGGACCCGTGCACTAAATGTGTCCAAATGGGTTCATAACCCTAGGGCTTTGAGCTTGAATGATAGGGGTCATGTCCATAAACTTTTTGGTACCAAGAATTCTTGGGTACCAAAACAAATTTAATTTTTAAACTAAATATTTTAGTGTTTTTCTTTTTCCCTTTCTTGGTTTTAAAAATTATGTCTTAAAAATCTTTTGGTTATGAAAATAATTTTTCTTTTATCAAATCTTTTGTTTTCATGATTATTAGTTTTGATTTTGATAAGAGGTTTGTGTTTATATAACCCTCCGGATTTATTGGGTGTTTATTCCCAAATCATGTTTACCGGATGCTAGAATGATTATATGGGTTAGAACAATCTTAAGAGCTTGATACATTGTTACCTCTCTTGAAATTCTTTTATCAAAGATTTTGTTTTGAATTATTGCTTTGAATTCATTATATTTCACTTATATGATGATATTTATGTGTTTGTGCTTATGGATCATCTATTCGTGCCTTATAATGTATTCCATATGTGGTTTGATCAAATCCCACAAGTCTCTTGATTGATCAAACATCGTTTTTGGATTTAAACTTTAATTTATGATTTCTTTTGGTTGATTTGTTTTCATTTGAAAACTTTTTGCATGATTCTCATGTTCCTATTCTTTTGTTTTTATAAATCTATTCTTTTATATGGTTTTTATAATTGTTAATGAGACACTATTTTCATATTGACATATTTATATATGTTCTCATTGTCTTTTTGTATGTAAGTGATATTTAGCATATTCATGTATGCTTGCTCACATATGTGTGCCTTGATTATTATTGCATATACTCCATATGATATTTTGATAGGGGGAGCAATCCCTATATTTGTTTTATACTCACCCATGCTCATATGTAGTGGGAGCTTTCGCTCTCTTTCATCTATATGGTTTTTCCCTTTTTGATGTTGTCAAAAGGGAGAGAAATATTGTGAGTATATTCTTTCCTTGTTATGCATGATAATTATAATATTGTATATTCATTTTCCTTCATGTATATATTTTTTTTGTAAATTATTTGTCATCATCAAAAATGGGGAGATTGTTGGCCTATTTATTTTAATGATGTTTAACAAATAATTTACTACTAATGTTGTTTGTCTAGTATTCGTGTTTTCTTATTTATTATAGACAAACAATATGTTAGAGGATGGATAAAATTGCGCATTCATGATCATATCCAATGAAGATTGGCCGAATTGTAGAGTGAAGCCTACGCAATTCATAGTTAAAGATTCAAGTTCAAGCTTCATCCGCAAGTATACCAAGTCAAGCTTATTGAAGATCAAGACTACTTGGGTAACATTAGTTTAGGTTTATATTATGTGTGTTAGTACTTTAAGCTCAATCATATATACACACACATTATATTGGTTTCCTTGTATATAGTTATATATATGCACAAGTTTTAGTTTATGGACTTAACAATTATTGTATACATATTTCATTAAGTCTATAAAAATCATTTTATATGGTTTCAAAACATTATTTATGTCAAAATATCAAATTTCATGTATATCACATTTTTATGTTTTGGACACACTTGCAAAATACATGAGTTTTCACAAATGGGAAACTCAATTTGAGAAATTCTTTTTCTAACATGTTCAATTTCATGTTTATAAATGTTTCTCAAGAGTTTCCTCAGCTGAAGTTCTAACTTGAACGGGACTTCAAGTTCTTAAAGAGGGGACACATGATACATGTGTATCTTCTCTTCGGAACTTAGCGATCCTCATGGGAGCTTGAGGATAGATGATTCTCATACTAGCATGAGAATAGGGGGTGTCAAACAGTATAAGGGAACACAGGAGGAAGCGTGGAACAAGACGACGAGCAGAAGAATCGAAGTACCCAGTTTTCAGCCTGTGAGTCGACTCATGACTGTTATGAGTCGACTCATCAGGTTGAGTCGACTCATGACTGTCATGAGTCGACTCATCGCTGGTTATTGAGATTTCTCCAGTTTCTGTCGAGTCGACTCATCTCAGTCATGAGTCGACTCATCGATGGTTTCCTGGTTCGTTTGGGATTCTGTTCACGCGTTTTCCTGTTGGTTTTGGGTCTAGTTATTTACCAAACTGCCATCCACGTTTGTACACCTATATAAGGGATTGTTTTAGGGTTTCTAAACATCTTAGAGATCAGAGAGTTTAATCAAGAGAGATTAGATTCTAGATTGAGATTTGGAGAGCTTGTTCTTCAATTCTAGAGTGAGATTGTGAGAGAGAGATTGTAATCTTTTGTTCTTCATAATCTAGAGAAGGTATTTTCCTTCGCCAAACTGAATTGTTCTTGTGTTTTGGTCGTCCTCTTCTCAACCCACCTTTTGGTAATTCCGCGACCAAAGGGTGCTCGCACGACAACTCGTATCAAGTTGGTATCAGAGCATCAGATCCGGTGAAGGGGCATCCTGTGTATGGTCCTTACTCGATCGCAATACAAGAAGCTTGGCGAGATCCTTATTTCATTGGAAGGAGTCCGAGTTTTAAGGAAGAAGAAGATGGCTGAAGGAGACAATTCAACGAGGATTGATGCATTAGAGAAGCAGATCGAGACGATAGGTTCGACTCTCACACAACTCGTCAGTCTTATCCATGGAGGTGGCAAACAAGGTGAATCTTCTTCGAAAAAAATTGTTGAGTCCTATGTGGAAAGGGTAGATTCAGATTCCGACGAGGAGGAGGAGACCATTAAGACTGTATTGCATCAAGGTGGTAAGAATTCTTATCAAAACCTGAAGATTGACTTTAAGGTGGAGATTCCTGTTTATGATGGGAGTGTTGACGTCGAGAGGCTTGATGACTGGATCGAGCGGATGGAGACGTATTTTACTCTTTATGGCTATTCGTCGAAAGAGAAGATTGTGTTCGCGACTTTGAAGCTTTCAGGGCACGCGTTGACGTGGTGGAAATCCTACTGCAAGATTTGAAGTCGATTCTTGATTTCCTGGCTTTTTAGCTCGAATTAGTTGCTTCAACATGGAATTGACCATCGGTTGACGGCTTTGAATCTTCATTGTGACGCGTTGTCCGGCGTTTAACACAGTTTACACTCGTAAGTATTTTGGAGTCTACACAGTTTAAGCTCTTAAGGAGTTGGAGCGGGGAGGTCTAGTTTATACTCATACACTCCTGGGAGTTATGTTGAGTTATCCTTAAGAATATTTTTAGAAAAATATTCTCCAGAAACTTCTCAACAAAGAGGAGGGAATAGTTTATACTCGTATACCTTATTGGAGTATTCTTTAGGTTCGAATAATCTGAACCGGCAAAAAAAATGTGCCAAAAAGGCAGTATTTGGGTTCAAAAATCTCTCCGACCCTTCCAAATATATGGTAGAGGGGTTAAATAGGTGAAGGACTGAACCGTAGGTTGATCAAAAGTCGTTTCAATGCTTAATTCAGCTCCAATTTGAATTCTGGTTCAAATTTGGTTCAAACTGGTTCAATTTGGCTCAGACTGGCTCATTCTGGTTCAATCTGGCTCAATTTGGCTCATTCTGGTCTGGTCTGGTCCAGCCAGGCTCAATCTGGCTCAATTTGGCTCATTCTGGCTCAATTTGGCTCATTCTGGTCTGGTCTGGTCCAGCCAGGCTCAATCTGGCTCAATTTGGCTCATTCTGGCTCAATTTGGCTCATTCTGGTCTGGTCTGGTCCAGCCAGGCTCAATCTGGCTCAATTTGGCTCATTCTGGCTCATTCTGGTCCATTCTGGTCCAATCTGGCTTGGTCTGGTTTAGCCCGGTCTGGTCTGGTTCAGCCAGATCTGGTTAAAGGCTATAAAAGGGGGTTTTTTTTTCTTTTTTCTTTTTCTTCCTCTCTTTCTAGGGCCGGCCACCCCCTCCCTCTCTTTTTTTGATTTCTCTTCCCTCGAGCATCCATTCTCTTTCAAACCTTGATATTTGTCTTAGATCTGGCTTTCCTTTGAATCTTGGACTGAGAAATCTCCCAAAAATTCCAAATAAAAAGTTTCTCTCAGGCCCCTCGAGCGTGTGGTTCAAGTTTCCTTAAAGGTCTCGCCTTTATTGGATTTTGGGCTTTTCTTCAGGTAAATCCTCCGCAATCTTGATCTATTTCATGTTTGATCTAGTGTATGGAGTCGCGGGATCGCATATAAGGGTTGAGGGTGTGATTTGATGCCTCAAACTTGCCTTTTTTGGGGTAAAAATGGGATTTTTCCTTTTCTAGATCTGATCCCTCAATTTACCTTGTAGGTTTCTATGTCCCGTATGGCGAGGGGTCAATCCTCTACCGCGCCGGCTGATGGCGCGCCTCCCTCTTATGCCGGTGAGCCACTTTTTCTGAAAATTTACAAATTAGTCCATTTTTTTCTTGGAAATTTGCAAATTGGTCCTTTTTCTTTTTTTACTCCCCGTTGTTCTCCTTGGTGAGGCAACCGGGAAAAGCCTTGATTCTCCTTGGTGAGGATCGACGCTTCAAAGATATGTTTTGCTTGGTCAAAACACTATCTCATAATAAATAAAGGGGGCGTTTTGTCGCTGCGTTGTGCCTTATAAGGCAGGGATATATTGTCGATATACCCTATCTTATGAAGGCGCAACGTGGCCAAAACGTCACACCCTTTATAAGGCAATGACTCTATCTTACCCCTTCGTAAGATGAGTTCAATTTCCTTTTATAACTGGAATTAACAAACGTTTAATTGCTTGTTCTTAGTTGAATACCCTTCTGGAGCGTTCTCATCTCACGCAGTATACGGGCGTCGTGGCGAGTATTATTCGACCTCCGACGATGTTTCCCCTATCCCGGTCACTCCTCAGTTCGTCTTGGGCACATCGACTGAGGTTGCTCAGGCGGTGAAGGAAGGTGGGCACCGAGCTCTTCGACAGTTGATTACCGATGCACCTCTTGTGAAGGACGCCAGTTCTATTCAGCCTCTTCGGAAGAGTGATTTCTTATTTGGCGACTCTGTCGAAGACCCGGATGCCGTGTTTATTGAGGCTGAGCAGTGGCTTCATAAAACTGGCAGTGGCTTCATATATTTGCCGAAGATTCCTCGGCATCGTTCATTGACTGAGCTCAGGCGTCAGGCCGTGACACGGGAGATGTCGTGGCGCTTGACGGAGGAGCATGAGAGCGTCCATTGCGGCTACATCACTCATCAGGCGTTTCCTGGCTCGAGCAGAAGTCACATCACCGGATTGCGTCCCGGAGTACTGGGGCTGGATGCACCACCACGTAACGAGTTCCTCGCCACCGCTTCTACCTTGAGGAATCGCCTCGCTGCTCTAGGACGGGAGATGCCTGCGACGCGTCACAGGATTTATGGTTGGGTCCATTCTTTGGACAAGTTTTGGTGGACCCGTATGACGACGTATGTCTTGAGCCGATGGGGCGAGGAGTTGCACGCTTGTGGTTTATATGCAGCCGTTCGTGCCACCATGTATGGCTTGCCTGTCAGCGCAAGGCATTTCTGTGCTTTGTTCGAGCTTTATAATTCAGATTCGAACACTTTTCTGACCCGGCAAGGGGAGTTGGGTTTGGCTCTTCACGAGATGCACAGGATTTCTGGCTTACCCATGGGACAGATGTTGTATCAGGAATACTTTCCTTCCAACCATGAATTAAGTCCGCTGAAGGATCGTATGCCCGATCGCTACGAGACTCTATAGGATCCCACTTGTCACTATCATATAGCTTTGGCGCAGTCTGAGCCTTTAGCAAAGAGGACTAAGACATTCGTGAGTCTGAAGCAGTTTGCCAATTATTTGTTCAAGAATCTGGAGAGTAATTCTGGTGAGACTATTTGTGAGTTGGCTCCACTTACTCCCTCAGGGGTGAACAGTCTGCTGAAGAAGATTGGCGCTCATTCTTATACCACTAGCAGTTCTGAGGGTGGCTTTCCTGCAGGGACCAAGTTCAAATCATTCTTGTGGCATGCTACCGCACCGATTCGACCAATGACTCTTCTTGCCGGTTATCTCGCTATCTGGTTGAAGAAGTGCGTTGTTCCATATCAGTCTGGCGATGCCTTGCCCTTGGAAGTGCTCTATCCAACAGTTCAGCTCGCCTACAAGAAAGAACTCTTACTTCTTCCGGTGATGGTGGCTAACATTCATCGAGGACTTCGACAGCTTTCTGGTGCCTTTACACGGAAGGAAAGTGATTTGCCGGGTCAGATTCCCACCACTAAGACGGAGCTCCCGTACACTTACTTGATGGCTTGGTTCGTCCTTCACCGTTCCGATATGATGTCGGTACCGAGCGCCACAGATCATTCCGTTCCTTTACTGCAGTTGCTTAAGAACGGCAAGTGGGAGGGGCGCGGATTTTCTGACATCAGACAGCAGCTGCAGGTCCACAAGTGTTGGACATTTTCCACTTGCTTTCCGCAGTTCTCCGGCCGATACGGCGATTGTTTGATAGATGAGGAGAGGCCGAGAGAGTATCGAACTCACTTGGACATTGGCTGCTTTAACTGGCTGGTGAACATTAGGCCAGGTTATCTGACTTTTCGGGTGAGGGATCAGTGCTTCATAGAGCCATATTTACCCTGCCGATTCGCTCGTCAGTTTGGCTACGATCAGCTTTACGTCGGGAATCCTCGTCAGCAGCTTCGGGCCCACGGCGGTTTGGTAGATGGTCTCCGTGCGTGGTTGTGGACCGTGACTGGCTGTACTGGTGCTAAATTCAGTCTCCCGAGTGCTGATCGGCAGTTGCACCTCACTTTCTTAAGCTGCAAGTGGTTGTTAGCAGCCAACAAGACTATCCCCGTGAAGCCGATTGCAGAGTTAGAGGCCGAGGAAGCTTCTCAGGTTGATTCCCGTAGGATTTGGGAAAACGCTCGATCACAGAGGACACGGAACAAGACTCGTCGGATTGATGAAGAGGGAAAGAAGACCTTTCATTCCGCAGACGAGGCTTCAGGGGGAGATCCTGAAGATTATGAAGACTTTTCCGAGCGAGGTTTGCTATTCATCTTTTCCTTCCATCTTCCAGAAATATTGAAACTGACTATGGTTTGATGTTTCAGGGACCACAGTTGACCAGGATGAAGAGTTCCATCCCCCTTCCCAGGCGAGACCTTCGATTATTGTCCCTGCTGCTAGGCGAAAGAGATTAGCCCGCAAGCCGCGTGCAGCTTCCCGAGCATCTGATATGGACTTGGCTGGTGATGATCCTGCTAGTGACGAAGGTAACATCTACTCTGTAAACCACCTTCTTGGTTATTCGGAACATTGACTCATGCTTTTCCATCTCTATATAGGAGAGCGTGGAGAGAGCGAAATGAGTCCCGATTCCGTTCCTGTGTCTCCTGGTGAGCCTGACCCGCTGCCCCAGTTTAAAAGGCCTACAGGGGTTGCCGACATTAGGGAGGATAGCAATGTAGGACCTGATTCCGCAGATCCAGGTACATCTACTATTGACAATGTATCTTTTAGATGGTATACAAAAGAATTTGTGCATCCTCTAATCATCTCTGTACATCTTGCTTCTTCAGATAACTTGCAGGAGGCATACGTGGATTTTGAGAATAAAGAGGCTAACACATCCATGAGGGGTAACTCATTTCTGTTGGTTGTAGTCTCTTTATTCTTCTTTGGTACTTATATTCTTTTACATCAGATTTCTCCATTGATGATTTTGACGAGGAAGGCTTGATAGCGGACACTCCTACACTCCACTTCATGTATAGCTCTCCTCAATTTGATGGCCAGTTACCCGGAGATATATTTTCCGAGCCTACGTTCGATAAGAATCTTGAGGATGATTCTTTCGAAGGTATATGCCTCCTCCCAAATTAATTATAGGACTAGCCAATTTTGACTAATGCAGCTATAATGTGATGCCTCTGAGAATTCTGACTTGTATTTAACAGGAGTTTTTGTTGAGAATGACCCTGTTGAGCCGGCTATGGGACCAACTACACCAGTTGATACACCCCCAGCCGTTACACCTCCACCACCCCCAGTGACTCAAGAGGGTATGAATACTATTTATTTACTCTTCAAGGTCTTTTTCTGACGGTTTTTTTTTATCGTGCAGGGAATTCTTCTCGTCTTCATATTCTGGCGAGGGAGTTGTTATCTGATGATGATCCTGAGAAGATTGTCATCTGCATAGAAGTCCGCTCCTTCTTCTCTTTCATGAATGCTATGATTGGCAAGCTTTTCCATGGTGGACTTTCTCTTCGCCAATTCAAGCCTTTCCTTGATTCTAAAGTCAATTTGATAAGGGAAGCGGGACATCCAGATTTGGCACAGGCTATAGTTGATGACCTTGATTGCCTAGAGCATGAGCTTCAGATGTTTCGTGAGCTCCGAGATGCAGGTGCCTCCTCATTTATTGCTGCCGAGCTGGACACCCGCTTACAGTCATCACGCGAGACTCAGATTTTTACTGAGCTCGAGATTCAGATGCAGCGGGGCCGAGTAGATCGAGTTAAGACGAGCCTTGCTACTAGATTATCTTCGCTTGCCGACCTTGATCTTTCTATTACCTCTTGTGCGACCGAGATAGACCAGCTCAGAAGAACACTCCGTGAAAAAGAGGAGACTTTGGATATTCTTCAGATGACGAAAGCACAGGATCAGCAAACCCACACTGCTTTATCTGATGAGTTGAGATCCCTGGAGCAGAAGCTAGCCGAGACAGAAGAGATCGCTGCGAGGACTTCAGCCACCACCGAGGAGTCCATCAGGGCTGAACTTAGGCAAGCTTATGATGAGAAGCTTTCTAAGATCAGTCAGCAGATTTTTGGTCATGGTCTTGATGTATGATTTTGTTTGCTGAACACTTTGACTTTTGATTCTCTTAGTGAAACTTGCTTTCGTCTTTATTATGATTCGTCATTCCATTTGAAATGATTGACCACAATACTCATAGGATTTTTGGCAAACCCTCAGCCATCAACGGGTTTGATGAGCCTTTACCGACTACCGTTTGAGTCGGGCTAGCATGCGGATTGTTTAAATCCGTTCGCATGTAACGTTATGCTCGGAGATTGAATTCTCCGAGACTTTGTGCTATGATGTCGAATACATAGACTTCGCCATTGTTACGGGAATAGGCTACCCGGCGACACGTGTTAGGTGTTGACTTTAGGATTTTTGGCTAACCCCCAGCCTTCAACGGATTTGATTAGCCTTTACCGACTACCGTTTGAGTCGGGCTAGCATGCGGATTATCGGAATCCGTTCCGCATGTAACGTTGTGCTAAGGGAATGAACTCCCTTAGACTTCGTGCTATGATGTCGAATACATAGACTTCGCCATTGTTACGGGAATAGGCTACCCGGCGACACGTGTTAGGTGTTGACTTTAGGATTTTTGGCTAACCCCCAGCCTTCAACGGGTTTGATTAGCCTTTACCGACTACCGTTTGAGTCGGGCTAGCATGCGGATTATCGGAATCCGTTCCGCATGTAACGTTGTGCTAAGGGAATGAACTCCCTTAGACTTCGTGCTATGATGTCGAATACATAGACTTCGCCATTGTTACGGGAATAGGCTACCCGGCAACACGTGTTAGGTGTTGACTTTATCCCTACTTAGGCTTCGGGATAAAATACCCCAGAATCGGACTCTGGTGTCTTTTTGTTCGGAAAAAGACTAAACCGGCGACGCGTGTTAGGCGTCGGCATATCCTTTCTTAGGATTCAGGATGAAATTCCCCATGCGTGTAAGGCATGGATTTTGGTGTTATTAATAACAGCCTGCCGCAATGTTGAATATGCGGGCGAGTGTTCTTTTCAACGGTTAAGAACTAACCGGCAGCGCGGGTTAAGCGCAGACTTATCCTTGCTTAGGTTTCAGGATAGAATACCCCAGAATCGAACTCTGGTGTCTTTTTCTACGGAAAAAGACTAAACCGGCAGCGCGTATTAGGCGCAGACTTATCCCTGCTTAGGATTCGGGATAAACTTCCTAGGATGAATCCTAAATTGATAAATTTCGGAAAAGATCGATGCGGGAAAGGCAGAATTTTATATTCTATTTCCCGGTCTTCTTTTAGGGTGAAGGCGAACCCGAAAACAAGGAAGGAAGAATTTTATATTCTATTCCCTGATCCTGGAAAGGAAGAATTTTATATTCTATTTCCAGCGAGGAAGAAACTAGAAGTGGGGTGTCCACTCCGAGAATCTGGAAAATTTAGATAAACTTGCCTTTTATAGGATGAGTTATCTAAACTGAAAATGGGTTCTTCGTTTATCGAAGTGGAATTTTCAACTCCGGTTATAACCATGAACAAGGTTTAACCAAAGAGAAAAAGGGAAGGAGTTCTTTCGTTTATCGAAAAGGGACTCCGAACTGAAAGTGGACCTCTTGCTCATGGAGAGAATCAAGAGGGCCAGAAAAACATTTTTGGTGGACTCACTGTCAATTGAAATTGATCAGTGAGGGATTTTGGTGGTGAACAATGATTTTGGGTTATCCTCTAGAATATTAAGTGTAATATTCTTCAAGGAACTTCCCGGTAAACGAGTTATCCTGAATGTACTAGGGATAGTACTTTTTCAGGAACTTCCCATTTATTGGCATTAATTGCCTGGCGCCCTCTTGAGTAATCAGGCGATATGCGCCGTTTGAATAGACTGTGTCTATTACAAACGGTCCTTCCCATTTGGGTTCGAATTTACCTTTCTTCTTGGAGGTGAGAATTATTGGTCGGCGAGCAGCGAGGACCAGATCTCCTTCCTTGAAGCTTCTCTGTCGGACTCTTTTGTTAAAAGCCCTTGACATCCTGGCTTGGTAAAACTCGATGTGTTGTTGAGCCTCCAAACGCTTTTCATCCAGCCTCTCGAGCTCTTCGAGACGCTTCTGATGTTGTTCTTCGGTCGTCATCTCCGTTGCGAGAGCGATCCGAAGGGAGGGAATTTGAATTTCCAAAGGTAGCACCGCTTCGCATCCATATACTAACGAGTACGGAGTAGCTCCCGTAGGAGTGCGTATGGTGGTGCGATAAGCCCAGAGTGCTTCACCGAGTTTATCGTCCCAGTCTCGTTTATTGGTCTTCACGAGCTTTGACAAGATCTTGATGATCGTCTTGTTAAACGCCTCCGCTAATCCATTCGCGACGGGATAATAAGGTGTTGATGAAACGTCTTCAATTTTGAACTTGTTACAAAATCTGAAGAGATCTTGGGCTTTATTCTTCATTAACCTGCAATTAAAGATAAAAATAATTTTTAGTGGTATATTTATTCATTAAAAATAGATAATAGGGGTATAAAATTATAATAAAATATGATTATCAAATATTTCCACACCTAAACTTTTGCTAGTCCTCTAGCAAAGAAAGAAAAAGAAAATCCTAACTCACTTTCGCAGGAATCTTGGTGGTATTTAGCGCATACAACAAGCCTTTAAACCCCTAGGTTACTCTAGTGGACAAGTTGTAGTCTCGTGAGGGTTTGTAGTAAATATACCCACAAAATTCGGTCATCTTGCCAAATTAAAGAAGTTAGTAAATAACTAAATTTACTTGATAATTGAAGCTAGTTATTATTTTCTAGAAAATCTTCTCATTATAGCAACACAAAACCAAGCCAAACTTAGAAATTTAATTTAAAAGTTTTGAAAAGAACATGCTAACTCTTTGTTTAAAATAATATTCAAGTTGCTTGATCTAAAATATTTTCCAAGACCATATATACAAATATAACTGTATATATAAAATATTTATTAATATTTTTATTTTTTTTATTTTTTATATTATTATTTTTGACTCTTTCTTCCTTGGTGATTTTTTTCTACTTTAACGGGCTTTCTAAGGGACCATTTAACGAGTTTTGGGCTAATGGATCCCAACCCAATTAGGCTTAGGTCATTAAGTATGAAAATACTCATTGGGCTTAATTACTCGGTCAGCTTAGGCTTTATAAGATAGAATCACCTTGAATTCAAGAGTTTTTTTTTGTGCCCATTTTTCGCACTCTTCTTTTGTAATTTTTTATATGTATATATCT
>NC_033794.1:96892351-96915485 GCF_001876935.1 Asparagus officinalis
ATCCTCTTTTTAAAAGTATGAGTTTAGGAAAAAAATTCATGGCCAATATTATCCCCAAATTTTTTTGAATATTACATTATTATCCTAATCTATCCTAATTATCCTATCTTCTTTGAATTGATAATTAAATGATTTATCCTATTCATAATTAGATTTATCATGTTATTCGATAAAGGAGATACATTGATATAATTCAGATCTTTTACTTACTTTAGTTTTTTGAGAAATCTGTAAAACATATGCTAGCTAGTACCTTCCTGTTTTTGGACGTCTTTGAAAGTGCCCTTCTAATTTCAAAAATTGCAAAGACACCTTTAAAATTTTAAAATTTATAAAAAGCATCTTGTAAATTGAAACTTTTTTATTTCAATTTGCTGAGAATCTAAAAAACATATGCTAGCTAGCACCTAAAAGTTTTTGGACTTTGTAGAAAATACCTTATAAGTTTTAAAAATGACAAAAACACATGTAAAATTTTAAAATTTATAAAAAAACACCTTGAAAATTTTGAATTTATAAACAAACTAAAAACTTACAAATACCACAACCATCCCCCTGAAAAAAATACAAAATTTGCAATAAATACCCTAAACGTTTTGCAAATTACAAAATAATATTCTCAAAATTTTAAAATTTACAAAAAGCATGATAATTTCCAACCTAATATCACATCAAAAATATAAGAATTATAAATAACCCCTACACAATTAATAATTTATAGAAAACACAATTAATAATTTATAGAAAACACAATTAAAGTATTAAAATTTATAAACAAACCATCAAAATTAAAATTTACAAAAAAATATCTTGGGAATTTCAAACTCATTAGTACATAAAAAATATATGAATTATAAATAGCCCCTAAACAATTTGCAAACTGTAGAAAAGACCCTCAAATTTTTATAAATTGTAAAAAACCCTAAAATTCAAAATTCACAAAAATACACCATGCGGATTTCCAACCTATAGAAAATAAAATTATCATATAAAATTATAAACAACCCCTTGATAAATTTAAAATTTGTAGAAAATTTTTTACTTTCTTTAAAAGTATAAGTTCAGGAAAATCTCTTCATGGTCAATATTACCCATAATTTTTTTTAAATATTATATTATTATGGTAATCTATCCTAATTATCATATCTTCTTTGAATTGGTCATTAATGATTTATCATATTCATAATGTGACTTAACATGTTATTGGATAAAGGAGATACGTTGATATAATTTAGATATTTTATTAATTTCAGTTTGCTGAGAAATCTGAATGACATAGGCAAGCTAACATCAAAAAATTTTTGGACTTGGAAAAAATACGATGCAAATTTTGAAAATTGAAAAAACACCATAAAATTCAAAATTAAAAAAATTAACATCTTGAGAATTGTAACAACATTCAATTTGCTGAGAAATATAAAAAATATATGCTAGCTAACACCTAAAAGTATTCAGACTTAGTAGAAAATACCCTGTAACTTTTGAAAATTGCAACAACACGAATAAAAATTTAAAATTAAAAAACACCTATAAAATTTATAATTTATAAACAACACACTAAAATCGACAAATAAACATCAACCCTCAAAATTTATGGAATCTACAGTAAACACCCAAAACTTTTTTGCAAATTGCAAACTTGAACCCTTGAAATTTTATAATTTACAAAAAAACCTAATAATTTCCAACCTAATAGTACATCGAAAATATGGGAATTACAAATAGCCCCTACACAATTATTAATTTATAGAAACCACCCTTAAAATTTTAAAAATTACAAACAAACTCTCAAAATTAAAATTTTATAAAAAAAACATGAATTTAAAAGTCATCAATACACTCAAAATATAGGAATTATAAATAGCTTCTAAACAATTTGTAATCTACAGAAAACACCCTAAAGTTTAAAAAATTATTAAAAACCTTAAAATTCAAAATTTATAAAAAATAACATGAGAATTTCAAACTTATAAATTGTAAAATTAATATATATATATATATATATATATATATATAAAATTAAAAACAACCCCTGAGAAATTTAAAATTTATAGAAAACACCCTAAAGTTTCAAAAATTATACGTAAACCTCAAAAAGTCAACATTTACAAAAAAAACCCTCTACTAATACACTAAAAATCTATTAAATTGGAAGTTGCAAAATATACCATAGAAGTTTAGTAAATTGCAAAATACCCCTCTAAAGTTCTTTTTTATGTTTTTTTGTAATTCCTTGATTTTCAAATAGATTTGTGTATTTTAAATTTTAAAAATTTAGGGTGTTTTTAAAAAAAGTCAAAACTTTTAAGGGTGCTTTTTTTAACAATTTTCTAAACGTTCATTGTGTTTTTAGGGGCTGTTTGTTTCACCAATAAACAAGAATAGGATTAGGAATCCGGTTTTTTTTATGGATTCCTACCTATTCTATAAAAAATTTATAGATAAGTTTGTAGTTTTATGGAATACCATTTTTGACATTCTATGTTTGTTTCACCCCATGGAAAAATAGAATCTCACTTTTATAGAAACCCTCCAATTCCTAATATCTTATTTGGTTCCGAAATGCCTTTTTTTAGGATCAACACTGTAGCAACAGCTAGTTCAATATTCAAACCAAATACACTGTAGCAACGACTATTTCCAACATTTGACTCAATATTACTCGTGCTCAACAATTGTACTCAACAAACCCAAGTAAAGCTCCCGCAAATGCATAAAATTCCTGCAATATAGCTAAAAAACAAAAAGGCAGGGAGCTACACAAGCTCAAAATACCCGACAGCAACAAAAAGGTAGGGAGCTACACAAGCTCCAATACAATTGTGTTCAACAAACCCTAAGTTCATATTCAAAGAACAGCCAAAACCCCACAAAGCCAAATACCTTCGGACTTGGTGGGGAAAATTACTAAGATCCAAGAAACAAGCCCAATGAAATCCAAGCAACAAACCCACCTACGGACACCACGAGGCCAATAAACAGGACCAAAAACCAGGTGATCGAGAAGGGATCACCAACAAATCGACCGAAACCCACAAAGCCAAGGAGCGTCGACGACGGCTAATTCGAGAAAGGATCAACAAAAAACCAATCGAAAACCAGAAATTTGGGAAGGAATCACAAACAAACCGCAAGAATCCCACCAAGCACGAACTGCGTCGACGACGGCTAGTTCGATAAGGGAGTCCACCAACCACGAGTTCGACAAAATCGAAGGCCCACGGGAGAAGAGTGTAGGCATCGAAAATTACCTAAAGGTCTCCGTGAGCAGCTCAAAGCTAAGAGGAGGTGAGGAACATCACTATCCAAGTCACAAAAGCTTGATTGACATCGATGAATGCTTGAAGTGAATCGACGATGTACGTGAAGTAACGGAATTTTAGAATAACGAAGACACGAACTGATCGGGAGTCCCGCGTCGCTTACAAAAGACAAAACGACGCTCCTATCCCAGCTTAATCCATAATGATCTCATCATCAGAGCTTATAGGTCTCCTCGCCGGCTTTCCAACGCACTTTGAATCACTCAAATCCGAATTCGGATGAAGAAGTTACGGAGGAAATGAACAAGCGCGCAAAACGGACTGTCTCAGCCTAAGCTAAGACACCCCGAAGTGTCTCGGCCCGAGCCGAGACACCCAAGGGTGTCTCCATTCTCGCTGAGACACCCAAAAGTGTCTCCACCCGAGCAAGGGTGTCTTCATTCTCGCTGAGACACCCAAGGGTGTCCGCAGCCCTAAAAAGTTATTCTTTTCACTGTTATGCAGTTTTAACTGCCCGGACTTCCTGGAGCCTATAAATACAGCCCTAGGGCCCTCATTTTGAGAGATCTGGAATTCTCGAGCGTTGGCGAAGCCCTGCCGGATTGAAGATCAAAAGTGCACGAATTTCAGAGAGGAGGAAGAGTAGAGATCTGATCGAGTTCGTCGGCATAAAGAAGAGGAGCTCGTCAGATCTGTAGTTCCACGGGTCCGTTCCTTAAGATTATCCCGTTGTGATAATCTTAAGAAGAGCAATTATCTCACCGTTGCCGAGATAAGCGCTATGGTTTCTTGATTCCTTTATCTCACCGTTGCCGAGATAAGCGCTATGGTTTCTTGATTCCTTCGCGAATCAACGAAGCTCTGCCCGATTTTTTAGCAGTCAGATCTGATTGGTGGTGGTCCACGGATATCAACGTCCCCGTCACAGGCCAAGATCCCACGCAAGCAGCGGGCGATAAACACCCGTTGCGTTTGTTTGAAGAGAGTTTTATTTTTTTTATTTTTTTATTGTGTAAGAAAGTCTTATAAAAAGACTAATTTTACTTTGAATCTGTAATCGATAAACGTGTAATAGATTCAGCAATGAAAAATATCAACTTTCACCGAAAACAAACTGGCGACCACAGTGGGAGCCAACAGCCTCGCTGCCGAGGCTGTCGTGACGCAGCCGACGATCAAGATCCCGGTGTTCGAAGAGGTCGAATACGAATTCGACCAGCAGAAATTTAAAGAGTACATCTCCTCCAGATATGCTCCTCCTCATAAGCGCAAGAAGATCTCCTCCTCCCAGAAGATCCGTCGGTCTCCAGATCTGAAGACCCAAGAAGTCGATCTCCACGTCGTCGCTGCTACAGTTGCACCTTGCAATGATCCGTCGGCATTTAATGAGACCAGATCTGCAGATCTGAACTCCTTCGCGATCAAGGAGCCGACTGCTGAAGGCGCGCCAACTCTATCAAAGAGAGCACGTCAAATGAAACGCCAACGCCTCGCGCGCCAATTCGCCAAGGCTTTGGATCAGGTGGATGGACTCCATTACCAAGCAGATCTGGAGTTCAGAAAGCGCCAAGTGGCTAATCTGTCACCACGACCAGCATCGGAATCCTCCTCTCGATCTCCAATTAACGAATGGGTTCGTGTCAAAAGAACCCGCTCTACTCTCGAGGAGCGAATCCAGAAGCGCCGCGCCTTGCTTGTGCATGCCCGGACCCTTGTGCGAAAAGCACAGGAAATGCAAAAGGAAGAGGCAGTTAAGAGATCACCAAGATCTAAGCAAGTTTGGATGCCAAAGGCCAAATTAGCGCCTAAGGCAAAAGCATCCGAGGCTGCTCTCCGACCTTTGTCAACTCCAGATCCCGCTCTTATTGCTCCCGCACCTCCGGTGAAGCTCTATGACAACGTGGATCTCCCCAAAGCTAGAGTCCCATTAAAGGATCGCATCATTTCTCTACCCGAGGATCGAGAAAAAGCGCCTGTTAAGGAAAGCTTGAGACCGTTGAAGGAGCTTCGAGCAAACATCCGGACTGGGAGTCATACGCGACCTCCTAACAAATTAATTTTTACAACGGCCCGCTTGGGGGTGCGTATAGAAAACCGGGAGCCCGTTAAGGTTTCACCCTCATGAAGGTGTGATTCCAAGCATGTTACTCCTGTAGACGCCAACAAGGCGATGTTTACTCAGATGAAAACGCTTCAGACAGAAGAATGCGTTATACATGAGATTTCATCTAAACAGCCGATAGGTTGCTCTAACCGCAACGTCAATGAGTTGTACTATCGGGCTGGGGGTACGAATAAATCTCGAAAGAGAGGTACCCGAGAAACAGACTTTTACTGTCCATGTACCAAAATTATCAGGGCAGTATTATCAGTGTGTAGCTGCCCCAAGACCGCTCCGCAGAGGGTCTCGGTATTTGAGAGGATCTCCAACGGAAAGGCTAAGTCCAATCCAAAGCGTCTCCGTAAGAAACGATCGGTCGTTCAAGATGACGAACTCCCAACAGTTACTACCAATGTGGTCGATAAGGGGAAGTCTCCGATTAGTTCAAATAGCTCCAACCCTAATTTTTCTCCAGGAAGAGAAGTCAGTTCGGGAATAACCTAATGAATATCTCAGCTTCAGCTAGAAGCCGTCGGACATAATGATTACCAGGGAGTCTGTGAAGGAATCCATTCCGATGACGAACTCTCGGATTCTTATTCCACAATCGCCTCTGACGATACAACGTCTAGCATAGGACAAGCTCGGGAAGTGTTCATGATCAACACCGAGCAAATAGCCAAAATAATTGAGGATGCTCTAGTCAAGCAGAAAGAAGCATTCAAAATCGAAATGGAAATGGCTATGCAAGAGATGAGACAAATGCACGACCAACAAATCCGAGCTTTGTCGAATCAGCTAGGTGAGTCCAGCCGTCGCAGCACTACTAACCAAGCAGGTAGCGATTCAGATGTAGATGAACATAACGCTGGGGGTGGCCCCACTAAAAATAACGACGCTGGGGTGGACCCACCAATGATGATAACACTGGGGGTGACCGCATTATTCCTCTCGAAAATTGTCCAAAACAGGATATAGATGAGGACGAAAAGATGAAGGACCTCGAGAGCAAAATCAACGCGTTGATGTCTGCTCAAGGGATAAAAAAACCGGTATTCCGTCTCCCTACCCAAGAAAGTGGGATTTGATCCCGTATCCGGTAAAGTTCAACCTGATCAACTTCACGCCATTCGACGGGAAGTGCTCGCCCTCTCAGCACCTGATCTACTTCAAGTCCCACTTGGACATGATCTCCGGCAATGAAGCCTTGATGGTTCGGTCATTCGTTGGCACCCTTCGCGGGCCTGCCTTCGATTGGTACCGCCGTCTCAAACCTGGAAGCATCAACAGCTGGGAGGAACTGGAGAGCATGTTCCTCTCTCATTTCTTTGAGGATGACGCCAAAGTGTCAATCAGGACACTTTTCGATGAGAAACAAAAAGATGGAGAGTCAGTGGATACCTTCGTCAAACGCTTCCGCAATCAGGCAATGAACTGCAAGGATCCCATCACAGAGGAATTCGTCTTGCGGACCTGTCATAACAACTTGTCCATTAACATCTTGGACGTTATGGGAGTAGAGCCGCTCAATACCTAGAAAGAGTTGAAGGTACGCGGAGAGCAGGCTGAACGCTTCCTCAGAAGGAGGAAGGTTGAAAGAAGCCAACCGATGGTTAACCCTCTGAATCTGAGTCTCGTTTCCCTTGATGAAGGGAAGACACCTACAACAGTTGTTGACGTTAATCAAACGTCACAACAGCAGCTCCGAAGACAGCAGAATAATTCAGATCCGAGGCTCCAAAAAGAGTACTCATTCAAAGACGAAGACGTTCCAGCCATCTTCGAAACCCTTCTTGAAAACAATAAGATCAAGCTGCCACCCATCACGAATCAGGAGGAAGCTGACAATACTGCGGTCTTGAAAACAATAAGATCAAGCTGCCACCCATCACGAATCAGGAGGAAGCTGACAATACTGCGGATCCAGAGTACTGCGCGTACCACAGGAGGATCATTCATCCCACCAAGGCTTGCTTTACTTTAAAGAATAGCATCCAAACCTTGGTTGAAGCCGGCGTCATAACGCTGGGATAAGCCAAATGAGAACGGAAATACTCCGACAAGTATACGAGTATAAACTGCTTCTTAACACTCCGACAAGTATACGAGTATAAACTGCTTCTTAACACTCCGACAAGTATACGAGTATAAACTGCTTCTTAAGACTCCGACAAGTATAAGAGTATAAACTGCTTCTCAATCCTCTAACCGGTATAAGAGTGTAGGCTGTCTAAAAATCACAATGGATAGTTGAGTCTCCATCGAACACTAATGATGGAAGTTACAATCTGACGACTTCCAGAAGGCTACAATTCGAAGCCCCTACCCCCCTTTGTTTTCCTATAAATAGGCCCCTAGGGCCTCCATTCTCTTGGCCTTGGTTTTGGGAGAGGAATTTCAGATCTAGAGCTCTAGCCTTTAAGATCTGAAATTCCAGAGAGGAGCGGCGAAGCCCTGCCGGAGGAAGGAGTCGGGGTTTTCTAAGAGAGCGGCGAAGCCCTGCCGGAGCGAGGAGTCAGAGGATCTACATCAGCCCCCTCTTCATTCATCTCTTCCCCTTGGTATTGGCCTTAGCGTTGATACCAAGAAGAGCTAGTGTCTCGTTTTAAGCCGAGACATAAGCTTTACACCTCTGAGATCCCACGCGGATCGACGGGGTTCAGAGTTTCTAAAATCCCCCCGCGGATAGACGAAACTCTGCCCGATTTTATCGGACCAGATCTGAGTGCCCCGGTGGTCCACGGATATCAACATCCCCGTCACAGGCAAAAGACCCACGCAAGCAAGAGATGATGAACAGATCTTGCGTTTGTTTGAAAAGAGTTGTATCTGTTTTGTTTTCATTGTGTACCGGTCTTATAAAAAGACTACCTTTTTATTTCATTGTAACGATCGAAGTTGTAATGAATGCAGCAATGAATACAGCAACTTTTTCCGCAAACAGGGTGTCGGTTCTTCCTTCATGACCCGCAAAGAGGTCTGTTTGCGGAGAAAGTTGTTGTATTCATTGCTGTATTCATTACAACTTCAATCGTTACAATGAAACAAAAAGATTGCCTTTTTATAAGACTCTTACACAATGAAAAAAAAAAAGTTACAACTCTCGTCCAAACAAACGCAGAGATCGTTTATCGGTCTTCTGCTTGCATGGGTCTTTGGCCTGTGACGGGGACGTTGATATCCGTGGACCACCTGGCACTGTTTTCAGGAAAAGCTGCCTTTATCATTGATTTCATTAAACTTCAGTCGTTACAATGAATTCGAATAACAAAGAAATAAAAATTACAACTTTCTTGAAAATAAACGCAAGATCCTGTTTTGCGGTCTCTTGCTTGCGTGGGTCTTTTGCCTGTGACGGGGACGTCAATATCCGTGGACCACCTGGCACTCAGATCTGTTCCGAAAGAATCGGACAGAGCTTCGTTGATCCGCGTGAGACCTAGAAGCCTGAAGCGTCTATCTCGGCTAAAACGAGATATCAGCTCTTCTTAGTGATTACCGGTGAAGGGTAATACTAAGGAAAAGGGGGAACGGGTGATGAAGACTCTGATGAATACCTCTCCTCCTCGGTTGAATCGCTCGACCACTCTTTGCTGCAGCAGGGCTTCGCCTTTCTCTCCAAAAATCCAGATCTCAATCCTCTAGGCCCAAGGGGGCTATTTATAGGCAATAGGAGGGGTCTAGGGGGCCTAGACACCCCCTGGTGTCTCGGCTTGGCCGAGACACCCTTGGGGTGTCTCGGTTTGGCCGAGACACCCCTGGGGTGTCTAGGCTTTTCCTAGACACCCCCGGGGTGTTTCGATCTCCCGAGGCTCCGTTGAGGCGTATTCGATTGTTTTCCCCGTAGATTCTTCGTCCGAACTCGGATTTGAGTGATTCCAAGTGCGTTGGATGCTTGACGAAGAGTTCGATCCGCTCCGGTGGTTGGATTATCTGTAGAGTGGTCGAGACATGAGGGGCATCGTCCTTTTTGTGAACATTGCCGGGTTCCCGATTGGTCTGGGTCTTCGTTGTTCCGAAATTCTATCCGCTCACGTAGCTCGTCGATTCACTTCAGTCGTTCGTCGACATCAATTGGACTCCTGTGGATCGGATAGTGATGTTCATCGTCGTTCTTTAACACTGAACCGTTCGTGGAGACCTATAGGCAATTTTCGATGCCTACAGATACCCCCTCCAAAGTGTTCCGGACTCGTTTCTTTTATAGAAGAGGCTGGAATACTTTGGATGTGATTGGTCTAGCCTTCAGTCAGCGTAAGGACCTGTAGTTAGCTTCAACTCTTGGCTTCATTGTAACGATTAAAGTTGTAATGAATGCAGCAATGAATACAGCAATTTTTTCCGCGTCTGGAGTCTGCAGCTGATGAATTGGGTTTGGCTCGTGTCATTGAGTTGACTTTGAACTACCTCCGTCACATTGTGTTGACTTAGGGTTTCAAATCATCGTGTGTTGTCTTTTTGTCGCAACGCGTTGACTGGCGTTGACCTAGGGTTACGCGTTGACCGGCGTTGGCCCTTAGGATTTTGGATTGTCGAACGTTGACTTTGGTTGCAACGCGTTGACTGGCATTGACCTAGGGTTACGCGTTGACCGGTGTTGGCCCTTAGGGTTTCGAATTGTCGAACGTTGACTCTGGTTGCAACGCGTTGACTGGCGTTGACCTAGGGTTACGCGTTGACTGGCGTTGACCCTTAGGGTTTTGAATCGTCAAATGCTGACTTTGGTTGCAACGCGTTGACTGGCGTTGACCAAGGGTTACGCGTTGACCGGCATTGACCCTTAGGGTTTTGAATCGTCAAACGTTGACTTTGGTTGCAACGCGTTGACTGGCGTTGACCTAGGGTTACGCGTTGACCGGCGTTGACCCTTAGGGTTTTGAATCGTCAAATGCTGACTTTGGTTGCAACGCATCCTCGAACGTTGACTTTTGTCGCAACGCGTTGACTGGCGTTGACCTAGGGTTACGCGTTGACCGGCGTTGACCCTTAGGGTTTTGAATCGTCGAACGTCGATTGGTGTGGATTTTCATCCTCGAACGTTGACTTTTGTCGCAACGCGTTGACTGGCGTTGACCTAGGGTTACGCGTTGACCGGCGTTGACCCTTAGGGTTTCAAATCGTCGAACGTTAACTTTTGTTGCAACGCGTTGGCTGGCGTTGACCTAGGGTTACGCGTTGACCGGCGTTGACCCTTAGGGTTTCGAATCGTCAAACGTTGATTAGTGTGGACTTTGAATCCTCGAACGTTGACTTGTGTTGCAACGCGTTGACTGGCGTTGACCTAGGGTTACGCGTTGACCGGCGTTGACCCTTAGGGTTTTTAATCGTCAGACGTTGACTTTTGTCGCAACGCATTGACCGGCGTTGACCTAGGGTTACGCGTTGACCGGCGTTGACCCTTAGGGTTTTGAATCGTCAAACGTTGATTGGTGTGGATTTTGAACCCTCGAACGTTGACTTTTGTCGCAACGCTTTGACTGGCATTGACCTAGGGTTACGCGTTGACCGGCGTTGACCCTTAGGGTTTTGAATCGTCGAATGTTGATTGGTGTTGATTTTCATCAAGACATCCAATAATCGACGAAAACGGGCGAATTCGGGCCTAAAACAGGCGTACGGGGACAAAACGGGACCCGAAACACCCGGGGGTGTCTCGCCCTTGGCCGAGACACCTTGGGGTGTCTCGGCCAAGGCCGAGACACCCTAGGGTGTCTCGGTTTTGGGGCCGAGACACCCCTTCTCCCCTTCATCTTTTTCTTTTGTCTTTTTCCCCCTTTTGGTTTGTTTCCTTTTCCCTTGTTTTGGTTCTATTACCCCTTTTGTTTTCCCCCCTCTTTTCAAAATTTCAAAGAAGATTCCCCCTCTTACTTAGCTCCCAAAACCGAACTCTTCCCCCCCCCATTTCGGTTTTGTGTATTCTTCTTCCCCAAGCTTCTTTCCTCCATTGATTTGTTCTCAAGGATCCATCAATCCTTCAAGAGGGGCTAGGATTTTGGGTGTCTCCTATTGGCCGAACACTTGCTCCTCCAGTCTTATAAAAAGACAATCTTTTTTTGTTTCATTGTAACGATTGAAGTTGTAATGAATACAGCAATGAATACAACAACTTTCTCCGCAAACAAGCTGGCGACCACAGTGGGAGCCAACGGCCTCGCCACCGAGGCCGTCGTGACGCAACCGGCATTCAAGATCCGGGTGAATGAAGAGATCGAATACGAGTTCGATCAGCAAAAGTTCGAAGAGTACCTCTCTTCCTCCTCCTCCAGATCCGCCTCTCCGAACAGGCGCAGGAAGGCATCCTCTTCCAGAAACGTTCGCGGGACCCTCGGCTCAAAGTCCCAAGATCCCCTTGCCGTCGCTGCACTCGCACCACGTGACGTCCCCGCGTTGTCCAACGTGGTCAAGATCGCAGATCTGGGCTTCTCCTCCGCCAAGAAGATGGATACTGAAGGTGCTCCAGCTGTATCAAAGAGGACGCGCCAAAGACGGCATCAACGTCTTGCTCATCAGATGGCCAAGGCTTTGGAGCCGATGGACGGGATCCGCTACAATGAAGATCTCAAATCCAGACAGCGCCAAGAGCAACAACGGTATGTAACCAACTCCTCCTCCAAGGCAGAAACGAACGAGTGGGTTCGTGTCACGAGGACTCGCTCAACCCTCGAAGAGCGAATCAAGAAGCGCCGCGCACTGCTTGCGCATGCCCGAGCTCTCCTACAGAAAGCGGAGGAGATGCAGAAAGAAGAGACGGTTAAGAACCCGTCAAAACTCAAGCAGGTATGGGTGCTAAAGACAAAGCCAGCGCATAAGACGAGAGCTGAAGATGTTGCTGCCCAACCTTCATCAAATCCAGGTCCCGTTCCCCTTGCCCCCGCACCTCCGGCGGAGTCAGGTAAGAACACGGATCCTTCAACATCCAGGGTTCCTGTGAAAGGTCGCCTCGGTCCCTTACCAGGGAATCGAGGTAACCGAGGTAAAGCACCTGTCAAGGAGCGATTGGGTCCGTTGAAAGGTCCCCAAATGATAAACCCGACTGGGGGTCGTTCTAATCCCCCCAAGGAAAATAACAAAGGGAAAATCCCTATTGCCGACCGCATCGGGTTGCGTGTCGAAGTTCAAGAGCCCGTTAAGTTTTTACGCTCGCAAAAGCGTAGACTTGAACGAGCGACTCCTGAAAATGCTAATAACGTGTCATATCCCCAGAGGGAAACATATTCGTCTGATGATGACGGTGTTATACCTGGGAAATCGTGCCAACACTCTATAGGTTGCTCCAGTTATCAAACTGATGAGTTGTACTATAGAGCTGGGGGTGCGAGTAAGTCTTGGAAGCGAAATGCACGAGACACGGAACCTCACTGTCTATGTGCCAATATCATTAGGGCGGTGTTATCAGAGTGTTGTTGTTCTGAAGCCCCAAGGAGAGTTTCGGTGTTCAAGAGAATTTCCACTGGAACGTCTGAGACTAAGCCTAGGCGTTTCCAACGAAGAAGAAGGATAGTCAAAGACGGAGAATTTCCGAAGGTCACCACTAATATGGCCAGCAAAAGGGCATCGACAGGGGATAATCCCGAGTCAATTCCGCTAGTACCCTGGTATTTAACTCATCTGCAGTCCGGAACCATTACACGAGGGACTTATGGTAGGGTTCGGACGAGATTACCATCAGAAGATGAAGCATCAGATGCATGCTCTGCGATTGCATCGGACAACACGGTATCCAGCGAGGGACAACCCCGCGAGGTGCTCATGATCAGCGCCGAACAAATAACCAAGATGCTTGAAGATGCCCTGGCTAAGCAGAAGGAAGCTTTCAAATTCGAGATGGAGATGGTCGTGCAACAGATGAGAGAGATGCATGACCAGCAAATCGCGGCTCTTACAACTCATCAAGGAGAACCCACTCGACACAATCCTCAGAATCAAGATGAGAATGAACGAGAAGGGAATAATGTCAACATAATTATTCCCCCTGTCAACAATGACAACGGAGGTGGTCCTGTAGATGATAATGCAAAAGAGGACCACATTACCTCTCCCCAAAGCCACTTGAAGATAGAAACGAGTGAAGACAAGAAGATGAAGGACTTGGAGAGCAAAATCAATGCGTTGATGAATGCTCAAGAGGTAAAAAGGTCCGGCATACCATGTCCATATCCAAGGGAGTGGGAATCAATTCCATATCCGGCAAAGTTCAATCTCATTAACTTTACGCCGTTTGATGGAAAGGGTTCCCCTACCCAACATTTAATATATTTTAAGTCTCACTTAGGAATAATCTCCGGCAATGAACCCTTGATGGTACGGTCATTCGTTGGCACTCTTCGCGGAGCGGCCTTCGATTGGTATCGTCACCTCAAGCCGGGGAGCATCAGCAGTTGGGACGACATGGAGGACATGTTTCTGACGAACTTCTTCGATGACGACACTGAGGTCTCAATCAGCACGCTATTTGAGGAGAAGCAGAAGAATGGTGAGACAGTCGAAAACTTTGAGAAGAGATTCCGGAATAAAGCAATGAATTGTAGGGATCCGGTCAGCGAAGATTTCATCCTCGAGACCTGTCACAACAATCTGTCCTTGGACATCCTCGAAGCTATGGGAATGGCGCCACCAAAGACCTGGAAGGATCTGAAGGTGCGAGGAGAAAGCCGAACGATTCCTCAAAAGGAAGAAGGCAGAAAGGGGTCAAATAGCTAATAATGCTTGTTTTCGGTAAAAGTCGCTGTTTTCATTGATATTCTCTTTTTGAGATCTGTTACAACTTCAAGCGTTACAACAGAATAAAATGAAAACAAAAGATATTACAACTTAAACGAAAATAAACACGAGGTCCCGGTTTGGTGCGGTCTCGCTTGCGTGGGTTGTTGGCCTGTGACGGGGATGTTGATATCCGTGGACCGCCGACTCTTCAAGATCTCTTTTCCGGTATAATCCGGCAGAGTTTCGTCTATCCGCGAAGGGATATAGAAACAGAACCCCGTCGATCCGCGTGAGATCTCAGAGGTGTAAAGCTTATGTCTCGGCTAAAACGAGGCACTAGCTCTCCTTTGTATCACCGCTAAGGGCAACACTAAGGGAAAAGAAGGGGGGTGAATGAAGGGCTGATGAAGAAATCCTTACTCCTCAATCCGGCAGGGCTTCGCCGCTCTCTTAGAAAACCCCGACTCCTTCCTCCGGCAGGGCTTCGCCGCTCCTCTCTGGAATTTCAGATCTCAAAGGCTAAAGCTCTAGATCTGAAATTTCTCTCCCAAAACCAAGGCCAAGAGAATGGAGGCCCTAGGGGCCTATTTATAGGAAAACAAAGGGGGGGTAGGGGCTGGTTGAGGACACCCCCTAGGGGGGTGTCTCGGCTCCAAAACCGAGACACCCCTTGGGGTGTCTCGGCCATGGCCGAGACACCCCCCATGGGGTGTCTCGGCCAAGGCCGAGACACCCCCTTGGGGGTGTCTCGGCCAAGGCCGAGACACCCAATTGCTCACCGGTGTCATTTGAATTCTTGTGTACCGGGTAGTGACGTTCAATCGTCGATCGTTAACACCGAGCTGTGAGTGGGGACCTATCGGCAATTTTTGATGCCTACAGATACCCCCTCCAAAGTGTTTCGGACTCGTTTCTTTTATAGGAGAGACCGGAATACTTTGGATATGATTGGTCCAACCTTCAGTCGGCTTAAGGGACCTGTGGTTTGCTTCAACTCTCGGCTCCTTCGATCTTCGGTTTATCCGGTGCTTTGTCGGATAACCGAGATTGTTCCGGCGCTGCGTTTATCGCCTGGCCGTCGTTGGAGTCTCGAGTTTACAGCTGGTGAGTTGAGTTTGGCTCGTGTCATTGAGTTGACTTTTGAACTTGCTATCCCTGTCACATGGGGTTCTGAATCACTGGGGGTTGACTTTTTGTCGCAACGCGCTGTCCGGCGTTGACCTAAGGTTACGCGTTGACTGGCGCCCACCTTAGGGTTTCGAACCGCGTGGGTTGGCTTTTGTCGTCACGTGTTGACTTTCGTCGTCACGTGTTGACTTTCGTCGTCACATGTTGACTTTTGACGCAACGCGCTGTCCGTCGTTGACCTAAGGTTACGCGTTGACCGGCGTCCACCTTAGGGTTTTGAACCGCGTAGGTTGGCTTTTGTCGTCACGTGTTGACTTTCGTCGTCGCGTGTTGACTTTTGTCGCAACGCGCTGTCCGGCGTTGACCTAAGGTTACGCGTTGACCGGCGCCCACCTTAGGGTTTTGAACACGCATTGACCGGCGTTGACCTAGGGTTACGCGTTGACCGGCGTTGACCCTTAGGGTTTTGAATCGTCGAACGTCGATTGGTGTGGATTTTCATCCTCGGACGTTGACTTTTGTTGCAACGCATTGACTGGCGTTGACCTAGGGTTACGCGTTGACCGGCGTCTACCCTTAGGGTTTTGAATCGTCAAACGTTGACTTGTGTTGCAACGCGTTGACTGGCGTTGACCTAGGGTTACGCGTTGACCGGCGTTGACCCTTAGGGTTTTGAATCGTCGAACGTCGATTGGTGTGGATTTTCATCCTCGAACGTTGACTTTTGTTGCAACGCATTGACTGGCGTTGACCTAGGGTTACGCGTTGACCGGCGTTGACCCTTAGGGTTTTTAATCGTCAGACGTTGACTTTTGTCGCAACGCGCTGTCCGGCGTTGACCTAGGGTTACGCGTTGACCGGCGTCTACCCTTAGGGTTTTGAATCGTCAAACGTTGACTTTGCACGCAACCCGTTGACTGGCGTTGACCTAGGGTTACGCGTTGACCGGCGTTGACCCTTAGGGTTTTGAATCGTCGAACGTCGATTGGTGTGGATTTTCATCCTCGAACGTTGACTTTTGTCGCAACGCGTTGACTGGCGTTGACCTAGGGCTACGCGTTGACCGGCGTTGACCCTTAGGGTTTCGTGCATCGGATGTTGATTGGTGTTGATTTTCATCAAAACATCCAATAATCGACGAAAACGGGCGTATCCGGGTCCAAAACAGGCATATAGGACGAAACGGGACTCAAAACACCCGGGGGTGTCTCGCCTTTGGCCGAGACACCTTGGGGTGTCTCGGCCAAGGCCGAGACACCCCAAGGCCGAGACACCCTAGGGTGTCTAGGCCGTGGACCCTAGGGTTTCGAATCGTCGAACGTCGATTGGTGTGGATTTTCATCCTCGAACGTTGACTTTTGTCGCAACGCGTTGACTGGCGTTGACCTAGGGTTACGCGTTGACCGGCGTTGACCCTTAGGGTTTCGTGCATCGAATGTTGATTGGTGTTGATTTTCATCAAAACATCCAATAATCGACGAAAACGGGCGTATCCGGGTCCAAAACAGGCATATAGGACGAAACGGGACTCAAAACACCCGGGGGTGTCTCGCCTTTGGCCGAGACACCTTGGGGTGTCTCGGCCAAGGCCGAGACACCCTAGGGTGTCTCGGTTTTGGGGCCGAGACACCCCTTCTCCCCTTCATCTTTTTCTTTTGTCTTTTTCCCCCTTTTGGTTTGTTTCCTTTTCCCTTGTTTTGGTTCTATTACCCCTTTTGTTTTCCCCCCTCTTTTCAAAATTTCAAAGAAGATTCCCCCTCAAAACCGAACTCTCTGAGGGGTTTTTCAGTCAAAGATCCAAAGGAAGCCTAGATCCAGGACAACTATCAAAGTTTCGAGGAGAAAAGACGCTCGAGGGAAGAAAAAAAATCAAAAAGAGGACAAGAGGGGGGGCCGGCCCTAGAAAAGAGGAAGAAAAGAAAAGAAAAAGAGAAAATTCCCTCTTTTATAGCCTTGAACCAGATCTGGTTGAACCAGACCAGACCAGGCTGGACCAGACCAAGCCCAAATTGGACCAGACTGAGTCAGAATGAGCCCGAATTGAGTCAGAATGAGCCCGAATTGAGCCAGATTGAGCCAGATTGAGCCAGATTGAACCTGGCTGGACCTGACCAAGCCAGGCTGGACCTGACCAAGCCAGAGTGGACCAGATTGAGCTAGAATGAGTCAAATTGAACCAGTTTGGACCAATTTCGAACCCGTTTGAGCCAAATTCGAACCGGAACTCAAATTGGAGTTAAATTAAGCATCGAAATGATTTCAGATCAACCTACGATTCAGTTACTCACCTATTTAATCCCTCTCTCACATATTTGGAAGGTTTGGAAAGATTTTTGAGTCCAAATATTGCCTTTTTTGGCTCATTTTCAAGCCGGTTCAGCTCATTTTGAGCACGGAACTACTCCAATAAGGTATACGAGTATAAACTATTTCCTATTGTTGTTGAGAAGTTCCTGGAGAATATTTTTCTAAAAATATTCTTAAGGATAACTCAATAACACGACGCCGGACAACGCGTCACAAATGAAGACTCAATGCTAACAACCGAGCGTTAGTTGTACGTCGAACCAATAAGCACGAGCTAAAGACTGGAAAATCAGGAATCGACTTCAAAGTTCAAATTCCAACAACGGTCAGACAATAAATGCAGCACCGGAACCCCTACAGGCATTCTACAAAGCACTGAATGGCCCGAAGGATTGAAGGAATACAGAACAAAAGTCATTTCCAGGTCCCGTTACACCGACAAAGGGTAGGGGCAATCATATCCAAAGCATTCCAGACTCTTCTATAAAAGAACGAGGCTGAAAAGCTTTGGAGGGGGTATCTGTAGGCGTATAAAACTGCTTATAGGTCCCTTGACACAGCTCGGCGCGATGATTCGACAAATCGACGAACGTTCAAGCAACGAAACGAACTAAAGAGGCTACAAAGCTAACGAACTGCATGTGAACAACGTTAGTGGTTCGGGGAGTCGACGGGTCTTCCAACAAAGTGGATTTGAACTCAAACACCGACTGAGTTTACTGCCAAATCCGGAATCAAGTCAACAAATCAACAAAACAACCGAACAACGGACAAAACAACCGGAAACAACGGAAAACGACAAAACCAGCGCACCTGGGGGAACTCGGCCCGAACCGAACCACCCTAAGGTGGCTCGGCCCAAGCCGAGCCACCCTAGGGTGGCTCGGTGGCCGAGCCACCCCAGGGTGGCTCGGCCAAGGCCGAGCCACCCTGAGGTGGCTCGGCCAAGACCGAGCCACCCCTGGGTGGCTCGGCTATGGCCGAGCCACCTAGGGGTGGCTAGGCTCAGAACTGTGCAAACGCACAGTTCTGAGAGCCTATAAATAGGCCTGGTACTCGTTCATTTGGAGGACTTCTTCTGAAACTTTGGAGAGAGCCGAAACTCTGCCGGATTGTCACCTCAACTCGGAGATCTGAAGGCTTGAAGACTTGGAGACCCGGATTTGATTCTTAGCGAGCACCCGCACCGAAAAAGGCAGGAGTTCGAGAGAGTCTAATCCTCAGATCTACGTCGTCAGGTGGCTCGGCCAAGGCCGAGCCACCCTGAGGTGGCTCGGCCAAAGCCGAGCCACCCCAGGGTGGCTCGGCATGAGCCGAGCCACCCTCAGGTGGCCCGACTCCCCCCCCTCTCTCTCTTGTGCACAAAGGCACAGTTCAGAGAGGCTATAAATAGGGGGGGTGGTTGTTCATTTGAGGGACTTCTTCTGAAACTTTTGAGAGAGCCGAAACTCTGCCGGATTGTCACCTCAACTCGGAGATCTGAAGGCTTGAAGACTTGGAGACCCGGATTTGATTCTTAGCGAGCACCCGCACCGAAAAAGGCAGGAGTTCGAGAGAGTCTAATCCTCAGATCTACGTCGTCACACTCCGGATCTAAGCTTGGTTCTTAGATCCCGAGATTCGAGCGGTCGTTTCCTTGGTGAAACGATCCCTCCCGGCTATTATCCCCTTGGTGGGATAATACCCGTAATACGTCGTAGATCTACTTGGATCCAGATCACTCGGTGGTCCACGGTAAGCAACCCCGGCGCAGGCAAACAACCCACAGAAGCAAGAGACCGGATAACAGGATCTTGTGATTTGTTCGGTAAAAGAGAGAAGTTGTAATTTTGATTTCTTTGTTTTATTTTGATTTTCATTGTAAGCCGGATCTTATAAAAAGACCGGATCTCTTTGTAACGCATAAAGTTGTTAACTGAGTGCAATGGAATCGATAATGAAGAAAACACCAACTTTCCCCGCGAACACTGTCATCTTAGGACGATCTTTCTTAGCCACTTCTAATACTCTCATCAACTGTAGAACTGGTCAAATGAAGCTGTCCTTTGGGAATTTGACTGCTGATCTCAATATTTTTAATCCAGGAGACCGGCCGAATAATCAGCCTCTAGAAATAAATTATATTCAGGAAAGATCAGAAGAAGAAGAAGAGTCTGATTTGAGTTTTGAGGAAATTTTTGATGAAGAGTTAGAGTTTTTAGAAGAAGCAGATCAGGTCCTTGAGAATAATGAAACTGTGTTAAACATTTGCTGCTTTGAATTAAATTTTGAAGAACTCTTCCTTGATGAACTTAGATTCTTGGAGAATAATCAACAACCAAATTTTCAGAACTCTACAGAAGAATTGGTTGTTAGAAAACAAAACTTCACAGTACAAGAGTCCGAGTTCATTAAGAAATACAAAATACATGACACCAATAATACCTACCTTACTTTGTTACAATAATTATTGAACACTCCAAAATGCTTGGAATTTTACATTATTGATTATATCATTCTGAATTTATTTAAAATCCGGGAAAGAATTTTCAACAATAAGATAGGATTCAATGTAGAATAGGAGCTCTTCGTGTTGAACACTTCATTCTACATTATTTGTTTTGTTTATTTCAGAATAATAAAAAAAAATTATTCTTCTCTCATTCGAGAGTTTCTTATTCATTTGAAAAAAAACAAAAAAAAAGGAAAAAAACAAAAGAGAATAATAAATTTTTGATTCTATCCTCCACAGACCAAAGGTAATTGCAGATTTTTATCAGCTGATCAAATGTAAGTACTTCACTTCTTATCTGCTTTACTTTGTGCATCATAGAGTTTGCATTGAGGACAATGCAAAATTTAAGTGTGGGGGTGGGAATTAGTTAAATTTTCTCTTTGTTTTACATTTTTTGTTGCATTTTTGTCATTTTTTTCCCTTTCTAAAAAAAATTATAAAAATATCGTCACTTGCCAAATTGATAGATTTATGAATAACTGATTTATTTGATAAATTTTAAAATTTCTAATCAGTTATTTACTCAAGTTCACTTTTTATGATAACTCTAAATAAAGTTCTTAAGAAATGATTTTCAAAGTAGTATACTTTACTTAAGCCTTAACTTAGATTTTTATTTAAAATAATGGAATATATGCTTAGCTTAGAGTTAAAAATAATTTTTCAAAGTGGCTTGACTCACATATTTTTCAGAATATGTACACATATACAAAAAAATTTTGCAAAAAGAAAAGTGTGAAAAATGGGCACCAAAAGAAAAAAAAAACTCTTAAATTCAAGGTGATTCTATCTTATAAAGCCTAAACTGATTGAGTAATTAAGCCCAAGGAGTATTTCCATACTTAATGACCTAAGCCCAATTGGGTTGGGATCCATTGGCCCAAAACTCGTTAAATGATCGCTTAGAAAGCCCGTTAAAGTAGAAAAAAATCATCAAGAAAGAAAGAGTTAAAAATAATAATAATATAAAAAAATAAAAATAAAAATACTAATAAATGTTTTTTATATAGTTATATTTGTATATATGGTCTTGAAAAATATTTTAGATCAAGCAACTTGAATATTGTTTTAAACAAAGAGTTAGCATGTTCTTTTCAAAACTTTTAAATTAAATTTCTAAGTTTGGCTTGGTTTTGTGTTGCTATAATGAGAAGATTTTTTAGGAAATATACCTTAGAGTTATATATAAAAATATTTTCTTGAGTAATAACTAGCTTCAATTATCAAGTAAATATAGTTATTTACTAACTTCTTTGATTTGGCAAGTTGACTGAATTTTGTGGGTATATTTACTACAAACCCTCACGAGACTACAACTCGTCCACTAGGGTAATCTAGGGGTTTAAAGGCTTGTTGTATGTGCTAAATACAACCATGATTCCTGCGAAAGCGAGTTAGGATTTTCTTTTTCTTTCTTTGCTAGAGGACTAGCAAAAGTTTAAGTGTGAGGGTATTTGATAATGATATTTTATTACACTTTTATATCCTCATTATCTATTTTATATGAATAAATATATCACTAATAATTGTTTTTATCTTTTAATTGCAGGTTAATAGAGAATAAATCTCAAACTCCCATCTCTCAACAAAAACCCATTGTTTAAATGAAGAAATGAAGCAAAGAAGTCCATTGGAAAATTAATTTCCAAATTATCCAAAAGCCCAAGCTTAGAAGAAGGATTAAAGACAAAGAAATGCCAAAGCCAAAACCAAAATGCATGAAGAAATCAAGAAGCCCAAAAGACCAAGATGCCAAAAGCCCAACACAAGAGGATCTGCGGACAGCACAATGAAGAAGGGCTGACATCGATGCCAGCATCGATGGGGGCATCGATGTTCGATGCCCCTATCGATGCTGGCATTGATGCCCCTATTGATGCTGGCATCGATACCCTGCGCAGTTTGTTACGAATCTATGACTGATTTTTGTTATTTTTGGATAAGATTTCAATCCAATGGCTATCATTTACTGATGTTTACTATAAATAGGGGTAGAGAGTGAGGGGTTAGAGGTGTGAAAATTTTTGTAACTCCTTTTGGAGAGGAGGGCTACTCTTAATTGAGAAGGCCTTTCAAATTTATAATTTTTTTTGTTATAATTAATAATAATAATTTTTTTTACCACTTTAAATATTTCTTCTCTTTGTTGGATGATGAAGATGGAGATGAAGAATTATTTAGAGGTTTACATTTCTTTTCTTTTTCTCTTTTATTTCTTTTTTTATTGCTTATTAGTTTAGATTTATTTCTATGTTTATAGTTAGATTTTATTTTCTTGTTAAATAGCCAAGAGGCTAGAACCCTCTTGCCTTAGATTTATTTCATGCTTATAGATTAGATTTATTTCATGCTTATAGAGTAGATTTATTTTCTTGTATTTAATTCTTGTAATTTATTTTGTAGTTTAGATTTTGCAATTTATTTTATAGTTAGATTTTAATTTCTTGCACTATTCACCTTGAGGCTAGAACCCTCTTGGGTTTAGTTTTTCTTTTTGTTTATTTTTATTTTGTTTGATTCGCCTTTAGACTAGAACCCTCTAGGAAATTACTCTTTTCTAAAAAGTGGGTTCAATTTTAGATTACCCATATCTATAATTGAATCCACCATCTTTAATTTCTTGCATTTTCTTTTATTCTTGAATTTTATTTTTCATTCTTGATTTTTTATTTGTTTCTTGATTTTTTTCATTCTTCCTTCTTGCCTTGTTTATCACATTTATTTTTTACTCACATCCACTCTCAAAAACATTGATTTACACACTATCACGTTCACTCTCATTATCTCTCCACAATCACATTCACTCATCACTCCTATTTGTCATACACACAACATAAGAACCGATTTTATATTTTCTCCTACAAAACACCTTCCTCGTGGATCGATATCTTTATACTATAACTTGACACGGTTGTACACTTGCAATATTTTTGGTACATGTTTATGCCGCATCACTACCCCTCCAAGGAGAGGCGGGAAAACCTGAGAAAATAGATGACGATAAGTGGAAGGTGCTCGATCGTAAAGCACTTGCCACCATTAGGCTCAACCGTTACCAGCATGTGACTTACAACGTCTCGCATGCGACCACCCCCAAGAAGTTGATGGAGGCCTTGGAGGTGCTGTATGAGAAGCCGT
>NC_033794.1:96916485-96987290 GCF_001876935.1 Asparagus officinalis
GGTTTTGATATTCCAGAGAGAGTTTGGTCTGGAAAAGATATTTCCTATTCTCATCTGAAGGTGTTTGGTTGCAAGGCGTTTGCATATATTCCGAAGGAGAAGAGACAAAAGCTTGATGATAGAGCAGTTCCTTGCATCTTTCTTGGTTATGGAGAAGATGAGTTCGGCTATAAACTATGGAATCCAGAAAAGAGATAAATTATCAGACGAGGAGATGTGATTTTTCAAGAGGATCAGACTATTGCGGATCTCGGGACAGCAGAGCAGTCAGAGAGTGTTGCTAGTGAGATTCCAGATATGATACTTGTTTCGTATAGTTGCATCCTACAGATACAGAGCAGGTGCATGATGATGATGTTGATGATGACGGTCAGATACCAGAGCAGGGAGACAGTGATCAGGATCATGAGCAGGAGGCTCCTCAGCAGGGGAAGCATCACCAGCAGCAGGAGTTTGCAGAGCCACAACTTAGGAGATCAGCTAGAGAGCATCGACCATCCATGAGATATCCTCTTTCAAAGTATTCTTTACTAACAGAAGAGGGGGAGAAAGAAAGCTTTCAGGAGGCATATACTCATAAAAACAAGGACAGATGGTTCCGGGCAATGAAGAAAAAGATGAAGTCTCTTGAGAAGAACGATACTTATGAGTTGGTGGATTTACCGAAGAACAGAAAAGCTTTGAAGAATAAGTGGGTGTTCAAGTTAAAGAAGGATGGCTATAAAGAAATTCAGAAATACAAAGCCAGATTAGTGGTGAAAGGTTTTGATCAGAAAAAAGGCATTGATTTTGATGAGATTTTTTACCGGTTATGAAGATGACGTCCATTAGAGTTATCTTAGGGTTAGTAACTAGTTTAGACCTCGAGATTGAGCAGCTTGATGTGAAGAGTGCATTCCTTCATGGTGATTTGGAGGAGGAGATCTACATAGAGCAGCCAGAGGGTTTTGAAGTGAAGGGAAAAGAACACATGTTTTGTAGGTTGAAGAAGAGCCTCTATGGTTTGAAACAGACACCCAGGCAGTGGTACAAGAAATTTGATTCTTTCATCTTAAGTCATGGCTATCAGAGGACAATTGCAGATTCGTGTGTATATTTCAGGAGAATTTCAGATTCTAGTTTCATTATCCTTTTGCTTTATGTGGACGATATGTTGATTGTTGGTCAGGATAGTCAAATAATCGGTGGGCAGAAGAAGGAGTTATTTAAATCTTTTGACATGAAGGATTTGGGCTCAGCATAGCAGATTCTTGGTATGGATATTGCTCATGATAGGAAAGCCAGGAAGTTGTGGTTATCACAGAAGAAATATGTTGAACGGTTACTTGATAGATTCAACATGAAAGATGCCAAGTCAGTCAGTACTCATCTTACAGGTAATTTGAAGCTTAGCAAGAAATTTTGCCCGACTACAGATGAGGAAAAGAGTGAGATGGAGAATATTCCTTACTCTTCAGCTGTAGGGAGTTTGATGTATGCTATGGTTTGCACTCGGCCATATATAACTCATGCAATTGGCGTTGTGAGCAGGTTTCTTTCTAATCTAGGAAAAGTTCATTGGGAATGTGTAAAGTGGATCTTAAAATATTTAAAAGGCAGTTTCAGATTGTGTTTGAGTTTTGAAAGTTTGAAGGTAATATTACATGGTTTTACAGATGCGAATATGGTAGGTGATGTCGATCACAGGAAGTATACCTCAGGTTGGTTGTTCACTTTTGTAAGAGGAGCAGTATCTTGGCAGTCCAGGTTGTAGAAGTGTGTTGTTTTATCTACAACAGAGGTAAAATATATTGTAGCTATGAAGCCGGTAAAGAGATAATTTGGTTGAGAATATTTCTGCAGGAGTTAGACTTACAGCAGGACAATTATCAAATCTTCATTGATAGTCAAAGTGCTCTTGATTTGAGCAAGAATTATACATTCCATTCTATGACGAAACACATTGATGTGAGAGATCATTGGCTTAGAGAAGCTATTGAGAAAGAGGACCTGAAGTTACAGAAGATTCACACAGATGAAAATCCAGCAGATTTTTTAACGAAGACCGTTTTCAGAGAGAAGACCAAGTTGTGTCGGCGATTGGCTGGCATGAACTCCTATTGAGGAGTTAAAGATTAGCATATCCCCTCCTTGGGCTGGAGGGGGAGATTGTTGTGGGTCCAGCCCAAGATAAGGCCCACATGAGGAGGACTACATGAATTAGAGTTCTATCTATAAGAAGTCTACATGGATTAGAACTATATTTAGAAGAGGATTTGGATGATCTATTTGAAATAGAAATAAGTTTGAAGAATTCTATATAAGAGAGCCATGAGATCAATTTTTATATGAACAATTTTTGGGTGAATAGTACTTCGGTGCTGCAGTAACCGCGGGTTTGCTATAGTGCCACGAGGAGAGAGAAAAGAGAGAGAAGAAAAAGAGAGAGAATAAAAAGAGAGAGATAATAGTTCAAATTCCGGATAGCTCGGGTGTCCGATTGTAGTGATTCAAAAGCCGTTATCTTCAGAATGATGATGCCGTCAAGGGTACAGTGCTAATTTCTTCTCGGAAGTTAGACATTTTTGGTGAGATAAGTTTTAGGGTTTTGGTGCCCTAGAGGTTACACTATATTTTTCTCTTATGATTTAATCCTCAAGTTTAGGTGTAACTTGGAGGGATTGTACTCTCGATTCATAGTGAAATATTTCTCTCTGAATTGCCCCATGGACGTAGGCACGATTTACCGAACCACGTTAAATCTTGGTGTTTGCTTACTTGTGATATTTTTTATTGGTGTCGTTATTCGTTTAGTGTTTAATTCCACAGATTAATCTCCTTAAAATCCCAACATGTCTCACTTTGAGGAAAGAGAAACTATTTACAAATCCCAAGAAATATGTTTTCATGACTGACCATGTTATATTTTTGGGATTTGTTGTGTCTTCTCAAGGAGTTTCTGTTGACCCTCAAAAGGTTCAGGCAATTGTAGAGTGGCCCGAGCCTCGGAGTATCCGAGATGTAAGCAGTTTTCATGGGCTCATAACTTTCTACAAGCGATTTATCAAGGAGTTTAGTGCTATCATGGCTCTGATTACAGATTGCCTGAAAAAAGAGGAATTTCAATGGTCCAAAGAAGCTGCCATGACTTTCAAAGAAATCAAGCAGAGAATGACCGATGCACCTGTTATGAGACTTCCTGATTTCTCTAAGGTGTTTGAGGTCACGTGTGATGGCTCGGGCATTGGTATAGGTAGAGTATTGAGCCAGGAGAAGCACCCTATTACCTACTTTAGTGAAAAACTTAGTGGTGCCAAACTGAACTACTCTACCTACGATAAGGAGTTTTATGAGGTTGTGCAATCATTGCGTCATTGGTAGCATTATCTTTTACCACAAGAATTCATTATTTATTCGGACCATGAAGCCCTTCGGTATCTTAACTCTCAGAAGAAACTCAATGCCAGACGTGCTCGATGGGTTGAATTTCTACAAGACTACATTTATACCCTCAAACACATGGCTGAAGTTGAGAACAAGGTGGCTGATGCACTCAGTCGCCGAGCTTGTCTTCTAAACCGAATGAGTGCGGAGGTAGTGGGTTTCGAAAGAATCAAAGGGGAGTATAAATCATGTCCTGACTTTGGAAAGATTTTTGTTTCTTTAAAATGAGTGACTCCTGAGATAGATAGTTTTTTGCTCCAAGATGGCTATTTATTTCGATTTCACAAGTTATGCATTCCCCGTACTTCTTTGAGAGATTTTCTTGCTTGGGAATTACATGCAGGAGGTCATGCTGGTCATTTTAGTCATGAAAAGACTATAGAGGCTGTGGAAACATTGTTTTACTGGCCAAGCCTTAAAAGAGATGTTGTGAAGTTAATACGACGATGTCGCACTTGCCAGTTAGCTAAGCAACGTAAACAAATTACTGGTTTGTACACACCTCTCCCTGTTCCAGATTGTCCCTGGCAGGATGCGAGTATGGATTTCATGTTAGAACTTCCTAAGACTATCAGAAAACATGACTCCATTTTTATAGTTGTGGATCATTTTTCAAAGATAGCCCACTTCTTGCGTACAACAAAACGTCTGATGCTTCCAAAATTGCTCGGATTTACTTTGATGGTGTGGTCAAATTGCATGGTTTGCCTAAAACCATTGTATCTGATAGGGATGTGAAGTTTATAAGCTATTTTTGGAAAACCCTATGGCACAAGATGGGGACTAAACTTCAATATTCGTTTGCTTTTCATCCTCAAACTAATGGTCAAACCGAGGTAGTTAATAGGAGTCTAGGCAATCTTTTGAGCTGTTTGGTTGAGAATTTAGAAAATTGGGATCTTTTGTTACCCACTACAAAGTTTGTATACAATAGCTCAGTCAATAGGCCAGTAGGCATGAGTCTATTTGAAGTTGTGCATGGTTACAAGCCTAGGAAGCCTATAGACCTTATTCTCATGTCGCATCATCCTAGGGTGTCCGAGTCAGCAATTATATTTGTATCACACATTCATGATTTGCATCAAGAAATCAATAAGAAAATTCAAGAAAGTAATGAACAATATAAGTCCCATGCTGATTTTCATAGAAGACATCTTGAATTTAACTAAGGTGATTATGTAATGATCCGGATTCGTCCAGAACGGTTTCCACCTGGAGCCGTCAAGAAATTTCATGCTCAAAGTGCTGGACCTTTTAAGATTATCAAGAAAATTAACTCAAATGTTTATGTAATCGATTTACCTCCAGATTTTGGAATTAGTTCGACATTTAATATTACAGATTTGATAGCTTATAAAGGTCCCCCTTTTAACCCTGAAAATCCACTTGTGGATCTTGATGAGCCTATCCCTGACATTTTCCTTGTGGGACCCCCGTTGTCACCACTGCCTACTACTTTTGTCTTATTTACAGCTGAACAGATTGATAGCATTTGGGATGACCAAATCATCTCCACCCGAGATGGTGGTTGCAGACGATATCTAGTCCGTTGGAAAGGTCGTCCTGAATCTGATGATACATGGATTACTCGTGAGGACCTGCAGTGCCTGGCTCCGGATCTATTGGAGTATTATGAGGGCCAGTTAGAGCCTTACTTAACGGAGTCGAGTTCTTCCCGCCCCGGGGGAATTGATGAGGACATCGCACAACCTCCACTTCGTACATATTTTTGCCGCCGCCGTCATGTTGCCTCAGCTCATATGTGGATTTGATCTTGAGAAGACATGGAGTCTATCTAGTATTACTTTTTTATTTCCTCTTTATTGTATTTGCTCAATAATTTTAGTCCCACATCGGATATAGGAGTGAACTTATAGTTGTTGAAGACCTATTTAAAGAGGCCAATTCTATGAAATAAGACAATGATTATTTGAAGAAAATTTGGTTTCCATTTGTGAGACTTTGGGTAATTGATTTTATCATTAAGATTGAGTCAATGGTGGTGAAGCCAAGACCTGGGTTGCGATTCGTGGTCATATCGTGTTAAACTTGTTAATTTTGTTATCTTTTCAAACCCTAGTTTTCCAAAAATCCTTGTTCTTCCCCAAATCTCCCAAATCCCCACCATAAATCCCTAAAAAATATCATTGTTCCGCATCACTTATGTTAGTGTTAATTGACGTGATTCATGGATGTTCCGAATTCCATTTGAAATGAAAACCGCTTGATTCTTTTGAAGGATATCTCTAAATTTTTTAATAGCTTTACTTACATAAATCTTTATAATTTTTTACCCTATAAATATTATACTATTAGAGATCATTATTTATAGATTATAATCAATTAATGTTAAGCTATTATATTGTAGTCTTTTATTAGTTTTTTTGCGATTTAGTCTTCTATCAATTAATGATACTTATGTATTTTTGCTACTCTAACATATTGGTAAAATTATATGCAGTTATTTTAATTTATATAATAACATTAATTTTTAATTTATTATAATTTTTTAAATTTTTATTCTTCAACAAAATATTTTTAATCTGTTATTATTACTATTTTTTTATGAGTATCAACTTGACTATTTTCAGATTCTGACAAAGGATAATAATTCTTAAATTATAAGTTATATTTGTATATTTTAATGAAAGAATATCACACAATTATTCTTTTCTTTGCCAAGTTCTAAATTTTTAGTTTTTTATTTTGTGTAATTTTAAACTTTTGATAGTATTTTGTCTAATTTTTAAAACTTTTTGCTTTTTTTGTAATACTCATGTAATAAGCTAATACTACGAAGCTGTTTCATATATTTTATTAACTTTATTTAAATTGTTGAGCTATAAATAGTTCATGGGGTATTAGAATAGGATATAAGTATGATTAGGATAGATTATAATTTAAATTAAATATTAAAATAGTACATGATAATTTTGACTATAGAAAGCTTTTCCCGAACTCGTGCTTTTAAAGGGAGTATGATTTTTATTTTCTTTAATTTTTTTTATAATTTTGAGAATAACTTTTTGTCTCTTTAATTTGTTTGTTGGATTCTGTAAATATCTCATCCATATTATGTACATTTGTAGGTCTACATTATTCCCGGGTTCGACCTTTGGGGTAGACATTATTTGTCTCATTAATTTATTTAGTTTTTGCATATACGCTCTTCATTTTGTAGACATTTATAAATTTGGTATTTAATAATTTTATTTAGATTTACATTTCAATTTAAACTGAATCCTTATAAGAAATATCCAATAAGAATTCATCAATTTATCAACTTACTCTTACTTAATGGAATAATATTTGAATTCCAAGTGTATTTTTGTCTATCGAAAGATTTTCCCGAACTCGTGCTTTTAAAGAGAGTATGATTTGTTCATGATATTTTTTTACACATGATGAATAAAAAAAAATTGTTATTTGGTCACAGATACAAGTAAATCCTACTTTACAATAATTATTTATATTTGTAGAATCCCATTTTAAGAACGTCTCACATTGTTGCACCAACTTTTTGTGATTCCTGTGAACATGGGTGGGGTCTACCACGTGAATGAGGTGGTTTGTTTTCCGCGTGGATTCGTTTCCGTGCAAAGAAATGAAGCCGGCCCACCCGATAAATTGAAGCTATATATTGTGAACGTGGGTGGGGTCTACCACGTGAATGAGGTGGTTTGTTTTCCGCGTGGATTCGTTTCCGTGGTATTCTCTCCCTCTATTAGTAGATCTCCCCCCTCCTTGCCCCGTGGACGTAGGCAATTTGCCGAACCACGTAAAAATTGGTTGTACTGCTTTTGTGTGATTTGTAATAGCTTTTAGGATCCCTCGACAGGTCAGTCCTAGAACTGATGAGAGGAAGAGCCGATATCTCACTTGGTTGAGATATCCGCTTCAGATTCTTGTCTCCTTGGTGAGACGGGAATTCTTATTGCGATCTGACTCTCTTGTTGTGCTGCCGAAGTGCTGCCGAAATTTCCGCTGCGCGCAACAAGTGGTATCAGAGCCCAGATTTCAGATCTAGGGTTTTTTGGTGGAGGAAGATTTTGTGTGAAGCTTGGTTCTTGGAGTTCTAGGCTTCGGTGGAGATAGCATTAGTAGTTGCCGTTGGAGATTTCGCTTTCCTCGTGTGGTTAGGAAATCTATTTGGAATCCAATCTAGGGTTCAGTTGGGTGGTTCCTAATTTCTATCAAATTTGTTCTTTCTCTACAATTTTGGAGTTAGTTCGCAATGGGAGAAGAAGGTGAAAGCAGCAAATTAATGGCGAGTATAATACAAGTTGGTTTTCAGAACACTAAGATTAGTGTGGTGAAGTATGACGGAAAAATTAACTTTGGTTTATGGATGAGCGACGTACAGGATGCGCTCAATGCTCAGAATTTGAAAGAGACCATCATGGTCCACAAGAGACCACCTAAATATGATGAGGCGGTATGGGAGAAAATGAATAGAAACGCTTGTGGGGTGATCAGGTCCTGTTTGGAACAGGAGCTAAAATATGATGTGATTGGGGTGACGTCTGCAATGAATATGTGGGAAATTCTCAACAATAAGTATCTCACAAAGAGTGTTGAGAACAGGTTGCACTTGCTGTGAAGACTCTTCAGATTTCAGATGTCCAGAGGCACCTCGCTAGCGGCTCATGTGAACAACTATACTAAGTTGTTGTCGGACTTGGTGAATGTTGATGAGAAGATATCGGATGAGTACAAGGCGATTATTTTGTTGGGCTCCTTACCCGATGAGGAGTATGATACCTTCGTGCTCACTTTGTTGAACGGGAGATCTTCTATTAGCTATAGTGAAGTGACTAACGCTTTGACCAACTATGATTTGAGGAGGAAGGACAAGGAGACTTCCCGTGCTAGCACTTCAGGCGAGGCCTTGTCGACGAGAGGTAGAAGCTCATATCCAAAAGGTGGTAATAGAGGAAGGTCAAAGTCAAGAAGCCGCCACCAATTAGCAAAGAACCAATGTGCATTCTGCAAGGAGCAGGGACATTGGAAGAGAGACTGCCCGAAGCTCAAGGAGAAAGAGAATGGCAAGAAAAAGGGCCCGAAGGCCAATGAGGTGAACATTGCGAAAGGCGATGATTCCGATGATTCGTGCTTTTCTCTACTGATTACTCCGGAGGTGAACCATGTGGATGCATCAGATTGGATGCTTGATTCCGGCGCTACCTTTCATGTGACCCCTAGGCGAGACTGGTTTGCATCTTTTGAGAAAGTCGACGGGGGCGTTGTTGTCATGGGAAATGATCAATCCTGTGGCGTTTGTGGGATAGGTACCGTGCGGATTAGGATGCATGATGGAGTAGTCTGTGAGTTGAAAGAGGTGAGATTTGTTCCTCAACTGAAGAAAAATCTTATCTCAGTTGGAGCTTTGGAGGCGAAGGGATTCAAGATGACTTTCGAAAACGCTGTAGCGAAGGTTACTAAGGGATCATTGGTGGTGATGAAAGGAGTCTGCAATCGGAATTTGTATTATCTGAAGGGAAGCACCGAGATTGGCCAGGTTGCTTCGGCTATTTCAGAAGCGGACATGAGCAGACTTTGGCACTATAGGTTGGGGCACACAGGTGAAAAGTAACTGCAGGCATTGTGCAAGCATGTGCTATTGAAGGGAGCCAAGAGTGGGAAGATTAAGTTCTGTGAGCACTGTGTTCTTGGCAAGAAGATGAAGGTGAAGTTCGGGACTGCCATTCATCAGACGAGGGGTATCCTGGACTACGTGCACACAGACGTTTGGGGTCCCACCAAGACTGCATCACTTGGTGGTCGACATTGGTTCGTCACTTTTGTAGATGACTATTCTAGGCGTTGTTGGGTGTACACCATGACGAAGAAGAGTGAAGTCCTAGATTTGTTTGTGGAGTGGAAGAAGAGATTGGAACTGCAGACTGGGAAAAAGATCAAGACGTTGCGATCCGACAACGGTGGTGAGTATACTTCTGACCCCTTTCAGCAGCTATGTCGAGACGAGGGCATAGAGAGACACTTCACAGTTAGTCATACACCACAGCAGAATGGGGTGGCAGAGAGATTAAATCGGTCTTTACTGGAAAAGATCCGATGCTTATTATCGCAGAGTGGTTTGGAGAAGATCTTTTGGGCTGAGGCACTTACATATGCGAGCCACCTCATTAATAGGCTGCCTTCATCTGCGATTGAGGGGAAAACCCCTATGGAGATGTGGTCGGGAAAGCCAGCACATGACTATGACCAGCTCAAGGTATTCGGGTGCCCTGCATATTATCATGTTAGAACTGATAAATTGGAACCTCGAGCTAGGAAGGCCATATTTGTAGGATTCAAGCGTGGTGTCAAGGGATACAAGCTTTGGGATCCAGTTGATAAGAAGATTGTGCTGAGTAGGGACGTCACGTTTGATGAAGCTTCTATCTTGAAGCTTCCCAGCTCTCATCAGGTGGAGAGCGACCCGACGGAGGAGATATCGCAGGTGGTGGAGATCGATGCAGCTCCACATTGTCCAGATGGTACAGTATCCATGCAGGTGCCGACTGAGGTGACGCCAGGCGAGCACGACGGTGACACGGAGGATACGAGTACAAATGTGCAGGATCAGGAACCGACGGCTCAGGTTCAGGATTCTATTACGGTTCGGAGACAGAGGAGAAACATACAGATGCCAGCACGGTATGCCGACACAGTTGCGTATGCACTTTCGGTGGAGAGTATTGATGAGTTGGTGCCTACTACATTCAGAGAGACCGAGCAGAGTTCGGAGGCTGATTCGTGGCAGGTGGCTATGCAGGAGGAGATATAATCTCTTCATAAGTTCCAAAGGGGCGGAAGGCAATTGGTTGCAAGTGGGTATACACGAAAAAGGAGGGCATTGAGGGCACTCTATTGAGGTTCAAATCTAGGTTGGTTGCGAAGGGCTATGCACAGGAGGAAGGTATTGACTATAATAAGGTTTTCTCTCCGGTGGTGAAGCATTCTTCGATTCGGATTTTGCTAGCTTTGGTGGCACAGTATGGTTTGGAATTAGATCAGTTGGATGTGAAAACGGCATTTCTTCATGGTGATCTTGATGAAGAAATATATATGACTCAGCCATTGGGATTCCGAGCTGCAGGGAAAGATAAGTTGGTTTGCAGATTAAAGAAATCGCTATACGGTTTGAAGCAGTCTTCTCGACAATGGTATAGACGATTTGATGGTTTTATGATTGGTCATTCGTACACTCGGAGCCAGTTTGATCCTTGCGTATATTTTCGCAAGTTAAAAGGAGGTGAGTACATCTATTTGTTACTTTATATCGATGACATGTTGGTTGCCTCTACTTCCAAGTCGGTTATAGATGAGTTGAAAGTTCAACTTTCAAATAAGTTTGAGATGAAGGACTTGGGCGAGGCGAAGCGCATTTTAGGGATGGAGATCAGCAGAGACAAGAAGAAGGGCAGAATTTATTTAACACAAGTGGCTTATTTGAAGAAGGTTCTACAGCGATTCCATGTTAGCATGGATACGAAGCCAGTTAGTGTACCATTGGGAGCCCATTTGAAGCTTTCAGCTGGTCTTTCACCGAAGTCAGTTGAAGATAGAGAGTTGATGTCAAAGACTCCACATACGAGTGCGGTTGTGAGCTTGTTGTACGTGATGGTATGTACGAGACCAGATTTGTCACAGGCAGTAAGCATGGTATCGAGATACATGCATGATCCAGGAGTGGCTCATTGGGACGCTGTGAAATGGATTTTGAGGTACATTCGAGGTACGCTCAATGTTGGTTTAGTTTATGAGCGGGACACTACATGTGGGCAATTATGCATTGGTTATGTTGATTCGGATTATGCCGGGGATTTGGATAAGCGCCGGTCTACGACGGGGTATGTGTTCACACTTTGACCTGTGCGCCGGTGTGTTGGAGATGCACCTTACAGTCGACGGTGGCTTTGTCTACGACGGAGGCAGAGTATATGGCAGTTACGGAGGCTGTGAAGGAGGCTATTTGGCTTCGAGGACTTTTGGAGGAACTTGGTATATCACAACGGTCTGTCACTATTCATTGTGATAGCATGAGTGCTATCTATTTGGTGAAGAATCAGGTTTTTCATGCGCGGACGAAGCACATTGACGTTCGTTATCACTTCGTTCGGGATGTTCTTGAAGATGGCGATGTGAAAATTATGAAAGTCCACACGAAGGATAATCCGGCGGATATGCTCACTAAGGTGGTTCCGAGCAACAAGTTTGATCATTGTCGAAACTTGTTGCATATTCGTGATTGTTGAGGCTGTTGGCGGCCATTTGGGTGAACTACGTTCGGCTTGATTCCTTGGGCAAGAGGATACATAGGCAGTCATGTTTGATGCAGCCGGTTTGGATTAGTTGATGAGGGTGAGATTGTTTGGACTCTCGTTCGGGTTCTCGACTTGTTGTGGATTGCGTTCGTACTGGACACAACAAGTGGGACATTTGGTTGCTTTGGTGTCGGCTCAGTTTTGAGAAAACTTCACCGAGGTGAAGAATTGTGAACGTGGGTGGGGTCTACCACGTGAATGAGGTGGTTTGTTTTCCGCGTGGATTCGTTTCCGTGCAAAGAAACGAAGCCGGCCCACCCGATGAATTGAAGCTATATATATAGCTTCAATTTCTCTCCTAGGTTTCGGTGCAAGGTTGTGAATTTTTTTTTGGTTTTGCGGCTGTGGACTTGTTTGGCGGCTGCAAGGAAATTTTTTGTGGCGGGTGCAAAAGAAAAACAGCACCTTTTGTTTAGAGTTTGTGCATCCCCTTTGAGAGAGATTTGTGTGAGGGATTTGAGAGTTTGTGTGAGGATTTAGTTTGAGTGATTATAAACCCTAATTGTTTTCTCTCCCTCTAATAGTAGATCTCTCCCTCCTTGCCCCGTGGACGTAGGCAATTTGCCGAACCACGTAAAAATTGGTTGTACTTCTATTTGGGTGATTTGTAATAGCTTTTTAGGTTCCCTCGACGCGCAGTCCTAGAGCTGACGAGAGGAAAAGCTAATATCCCACATTGATGGGATATTAGGCTTCAGATTCTTGTTCCCTTTGAGAAACAAGAATTCTTATTGCGACCTGACTCTCTTGTTGTGCTGCCGAAGTGCTGCCGAAATTTTCGCTGCGCGCAACAATTCCTCCATCTGCTTTAATTAGATTGATATCCTCCATGTTGGGGAGAAACCCCTATGCCGAGATCCAACCAAATAGCTGAGAGAGATGAACAAACACACCAAACAATAGCACAAACACAATAACACTAGTTTTAACGTGGTTCGGCGAGATGCCTATGTCCACGGGGCAAGGAGGGGGGAGTTTTCACTATTAGAAATCAAGAGGAGCAAACTTGGGTTACAAATCTCTCATAAACCCTCAACAAAACAATTCTTGATCTCACCAATTGCTCCTAGAATAGAAGCCCAAAGAAAACCCTCTCAATCTGCTCAAAACCCCTTTCTTACAAACCCTAGAAACGAGTTTGGGTATTTATAGGAAACCCAAACGAAAAGGGTCTGAAAAACAGAACCCAGCCCAAAACCGCTGCGGCGATCGACCGTGGGGGTCGACCGCGATCCATCGCGGTCGACCGCCACGGTCGACTTCTGTGCACGTTCGCGGCCGACCGTCACGGTCGACCGCCAACCTGTTAACTGTCTGTTCTGAGCCATCAACTGCCAATTTCTACACTCCAATGTTATCTACCGACATGGAACACTTTTGTTGCATTTTAAGTCAATCTTCGTATCCGAAGCAATTATTCCTTTGAAAAATAAAGCAAGTCTTTGATGTTAAATTGTATGTCATAACTAAAGTTAAATTGTATAATATTCAGTAACTGAAACTACTTCTAATATTCTTTCCTAATTTTTACTGAATATCTCCTTCCTTTTAAAACAACATCTTCTTATTTTTAAGGACTTATGAACTGAAACTGCTTCTAATATTCTAATAAGGAGAGGTTGATGATTGGAAAAACACGTTCACCAGATATGTTTTTTAATTCTCTATTCCTATGATAATTAGTAAGAGATTCTCTATTTATTATGACCTAATTCATCTTTATTTTATTAAGAACAAGTAGTCTTTGAAATTTTATTGTTCTTCAGTTGATTGACCTAATTTTATTTTTCTAGGTGTCTAATTTATTTTATATTTTGCAGTCTAGTTGACTGATGTCAGCGGCAACAGTAAAGAAGAAAAAGTAGGCTCTTGAACTTTTTAAGGAAGTTAAAAGATTAAGGTAAAACACATATTATTGTTTTTCGTTATATTAACGAGATGGTGGCATACTTATATATTGATCATCGAAGTTGTAAGGGTTATGTTAAGCTTTAAAATTATTACATTAAACACATTGTCATGTTTGGTTCATGATACAATTTTTTAAAAAATTTGTTCATGATATATTTTCCCCCACATGATGGATAAAAAAGTTTGTTATTTGGTCACAGATTTTCTTTATCTACAACTAAACTTTTTTTTACTTCAGATATTAATTTGCATTAATATATCATGTTATAGCCACGATTAAAACTTAGTATACAACTTTATCTTCATAATATATAGCAAGCTGCGCGCTAGCAATATAATACAGATACAAATAATTTCCTGCATACATTTTCTAAAATTAAACGAATTCGTGATGTAGAACATTGCTAGAGAGTGTGTGCCCATGAAAGGGGGAATTTTGAGCAGGGTAGAGAGGCTTAGATTTGTTGCTAACTAAATTTGTAGTGATGATTGTGGGAAATTAATTAGGTTTCCCCCTTCTTAGGAACCACTTTACACAAAACTCAAACTGTTTTGTTTTGGGCTAACAATGTTAATGTTCTTAACAAACTATTTATTAGTTTAACTTTTATCCTTGCATGCTCCTTACGTTGTGAGTAAATTCATTTTTATTTTAGAGTAGAAATGCCTCACTATCTTTCATTTTACCCTTAAACCTTTTTTCATCTCAAGTTCCTGTATATATATTTTCTACTTTGATGCTACAGAACTAGAAAAAACTTCATGTGATATTCTTTTGGGAGAAAGTTTTCTCTCTCTTCGTAAAAAAATTATAGGTGCTTTGAATTACTGAATATTGTGCTTAATTGTTCCCCTCTCTTGAGCAATTGAATAATGCCTACTTCACAATAGTTATTTGAATTTGTAGAATCCCATTTTAAGACCATGTCACCTTGTTGCATGTGATTCCTCTATCTGCTTTAATTACATTGATATCCTCCAATGTTATCTCTCGGCATGGAACACTTTTGATGCATTTAAAGTTGATCTTCGTATCTGAAGCAATTATTCTTAAAAGAAAGTCTATGATGTTAAATTGTATGGCATAACTAAAGTTCACAATATATTCATGCAGAATTCTAGCAAATCGTCAATCAGCTACTCGCCCAAAGGAGAAAGAAAAGCTCATTATATATTCAGAGCATAAAGAGGGAAACTAATTATATTAGAGCTTTGTTTTAGAATCAACTGTTCATGAATTGCATATTTGGCTCACTGTTTGATTTTGTTAGAAAGAAAGTTACATACTTGATTCTTTTGCCCATTGATAACTTTATATAAGAAGCATTTAGCAAAAGTTTAAGATTTTGGCAAGTCAAGCTCCACTTTTGAGCTAGCAAGTGAAAAATAAGCAATAAACAAGGCTGAACAAATAGTACTTTACTGGGGGAATTCAACACAAGGTATGAGAGACGAGCAAATAAACCATAGAGACAGATTGTGATCTATACATAATCTCAGGGACTACATGGATACCTATTATCCACAAAAGAAGCTAGGTGAACAAGATATCTCACGCTAAAAAAAAAAAAACCAATGGCAAAGCAAAAATGTTGAGAAACCAACAGACCTGGATATTGCCCAATTTATCGGTCAGAAGAGAAAAACAACCAAGAGAAAAAAACGACCACCACCACCACTTTGCTTATCACAGATACAACATTGCAAGTAGAATCTAAAGGGAAAGAATCCCAAAAGAACTCGAGGTAAACCACTGCAACCTTTAATGTCACTTTTTTCATTATTATGATTATTTTAATCTTTAATGGTATATTATTATGTTCTTTTGATGCAGTTGAGGCATACACAATTAATAGTAAACAACCATGTGCATTCCTTAATTCAAAAGAAAAAAAATGAAAGTTTGACAATACAAATTCCATTGTTCGATAATTGCACACAACAAACTAATGAGGATCCTATCTCAGAAGCAACTGAATCAAATAGAGAAAAAACAAATCAGAAGAGCAGGGATAGGAACCAGGGTAAAGGTAATATCGATAACTAAAAATACTATTCTAAATGTGAAGTATTATTTAAGTATTGAAGATTACTAAAGTGAATATTAAATCATAGGATTGAAAAAAAAGAAAACTGGAGATACTAAATTTTAGTGTGCCAAACTGTATCTGCCATAACTATAATGCCATAGGAGAAAGAAACCAAAAGAGCTAGAAACCAAAAGACGTTATCATGAACAAGAATTATTGACTTGAATCCAAGCTTCATGGCCTTGCAATATCCACTCCTATTCCCTTATGGAGAAGATGGATTCCACCTTGGAATTGAACTCAACGTCAAAGACAGACGACAATGGAAAAGGAAGAAGGGAATACGTCACGATGACAGAATATTACGCCTACATCTAACAGCAGAGGATCAATCAGGGACAAACACTTATGTTGAGTGTGCATCTCTTTTGCAAGTATTTATGGTTGACACATTTGCATTTGTTGAGCAAGATAGACTGCATTGGGTCAAAAAAGAAAAAAACCAACAAAAAAAAGAGAGAGATGAACTATATAGTGGAATAATGGATGCAATACTTTTGGGTGATACAACTCATCTGCGATTGGACATAGGATAGTGCTACCATCTTCATTCACTGGAGGACCATGGTATATGCAACAGAACTATCAAGAAACCACCGCTCTATGTGAAAACCTTGGAAATATTCCTGACCACTTCATAACAATTACTTACGACGCACAATGGCCAAAGGTTACAGCAGCACTAGACAGGATGGGAGGTATGAGAGAGAATGAAAGACCTGATCCGGTGGCAAGGTGTTTCAAAATGAGATTGGACCAATTGATGGAAGATCTCAAGAAGGGCGAACTCATTGGAAAGCGTTTGGCAGGTAAAAATATATCTTCTATCTTAATGCAGCTTTTAATTATGTACCACAACCAACCATTAAAATAATTTAATTGGCTTTACTAATGAATGCATTACTATTGATCTTCTATATATGATTATACACCTTTTCCATGATACTGGTTTTTTAAACGCTCTTTGCATTTGACATGGTAATTATAATAGAGATAGATCATGTTATGCACAATATCAAGATTTAGATCATGCCGATGCATTAAGTATCTCATCTCATACATGACTGAATTCTTGCTTCCGGATCAGTTAAAAAATTATTTTAGTTTATAATCTCTCACTTAGGGTCCAGGCAAACAAATACAAATATGAACCTGATTGATGCTCCTCTTTTCCAATTGAGTCAGATTTTTTAATTTGGCCTTCTTCTCTGCCTTCAATCTACAATAATAGTCAAGAATAGCTGTTTATAAATACAAAGTAGGAAAATATGATGGTTGAGATCATCACACTTGCTAGCCTAGACAACAAGGAGTATATAAGTTACTACCAGTCCAATGCTTGATATCTTAAAATGAATCTAGGAAAATGAAAGCTTACAGGTAAGTAAGTACATTTGAAAAAGAAAGTATTCTAGTTGAGTAAGATTTTTAAGTTTGAGCTTCTTAACAAAAAGGAGTTTACAAGTTACCACTAGTCAAGTTACTTATTAAGTTGAGATCATGAGACTTACTAGTGAAGTTACTTATTATGGGAGTTTATTGGTTACTGGCAGTCGCCTGCTTGATATCTTAAAATGATCTAGAAAAATGAAAGCTTACAGGTAAGTACATTTAACAGAAGGGAACTTCACCACCAAGTTTATTAAAATGAAAAAGTATAATGTACGTATGAATATATGTAACTAATCAGTTATGATATTTAACTTAAGAAATCTAATCATGCTAAAGGAGATCTGATGTGTGGTCGTGTGTTTATGTTTAACTATTGCTATGTGATTTAAATCTGATGTATATGACAAATTAAGCATATCTTATGTAATATATGAGATAATGAAAAACTTATAAGATTTATGCAATCCCTACATTTTCATTATTGTGGTGTTCATGTACATTATTCAGTAACTTCTGCAATCTAAATATCCTAATACTGACATTGTTATTTGTCTATGCAGTGGTATACACTATTGAATTCCAGAAATAAGGATTGCCACATATATGCACATATACTTGAGTGGGTAGCTATTTGTGGAACGTTTGAGAGGAAAAGAAAGAGAGAGGAAGAGAAAACTTGTAATAGTTTGGTATTCTCCTCATCCCCTCATCCCCTCCCGTGGACGTAGGCAAGTTTGCCGAACCACGTAAATCTCGTGTCTGTATTGTCTTAACTGTGAGTTTGTCATTGTTTGTAGGTTCCCTCGACATTTCAGTCTTAAAACTGATGGGAGGAAGAGTGTATATTTTACTTTGATGAAATATTTCACTTTCTATTCTAGTGAAACAAGAATTTCACTATTTATTCTAGTTTCCTTTGAGAAACAAGAATATAGAGGTTGACTTGTGCTTTTGTGACAACAAAAGCCAGTGCTATCTCTCAGGTGATATCGCTTCCGCGGCGGTGGGCGTGACTCTACGCCCAACAATTGGTATCAGAGCCCTTATTCAGATTGGCGGTGGTTGAGCTACTGATCTGAGGTGGTGGTTGATTATTATGTGTCAACAAGTAAAACAGTTAAAGTGGGAAAATATGAGATTGAAAAATTCAATGGGAAGAATGATTTTTCCTATTGGAGGATGCAGATGAAGAACACGTTGATTTCGCAGAAATTGCACAAAGCTTTGGCGGGAAAAGAGAAGAAGCACAAGGACATGTCTGATGAGGATTGAAAAGAGCTAGATTTGGAAGCACGAGCGTCGATTATCCTATGTCTTGAAAGGGATGTGGCTTTCTTGGTGGATGGAGAGGAAACAGCTACGGGTGTGTGGTTAAAGTTAGAGAGCACCTTCATGACGAAGAGTCTAACAAACCAGATCTATTTAAAATCCAAATTGTACACTTACAAGATGGAGGAAGGCTCATCAATCCGGGAATACATCAACAAGTTCAATAGGATAATATCGGATTTGAAGGACATCGATGTGACTGTAGAAGATGGGGATTAGGCGCTTCTACTACTTCTATCTCTGCCGAAGTTTTATGAGAACCTGGTGCAAACACTGATGCTTGTGGGAGACAATTTGACGATGGATGAGACTAGAACGACGCTCCTAGTGAATGACCTTCGGAAGATTGCAACCAGTGACATGACTACTGGTGGTAACAAAGAACAAGCGCAGGGATTGTTTGCTAGAGAAAGGAGCAATGAGCGAGGAAAAGGCAAGGGAGTAAAGTCTAGATATAAATCGAGAGCGTGCTTCAAATACGGTGAAGTTGGGCATTTCAAGGTCGACTGTCCAAACAAGAGAGTAGGTGAGAAGAAGAACAACAATAAGAATGCTATGTCGTCACAGGTGGTGAGGATATCTCTGGGAAGTGGATACTTAATTCTGGTTGCTCTTACCACATGTGTCTAAATAGAAAGTGGTTCACTACCTACAGGAGTATTGATGGTGGAACCGTATTGATGGGGAACAACCATGCTTGTAAAATGGTGGGACTTGATGATATAAAAATCAAGATGCATGATGGAGTGGTCAGAACCCTAACGGACGTACGACATGTTCCCGACTTGCGGAAGAATCTTATCTCAGTAGGTGCATTGGACTCCGGTGGCTGCAAGATTGTATAGAGAACGGAGTAAAGAAGGTTGTTCGAGGTTCCCTAATAGTGATGAAGGGTGTTCGTCACGGTAATCTATATACTCTCTCGGGTACGACGGTGATAAGAGTTGCAGCGGTTGGAACTGATGAAAGTGGTGGAGACCCATGTGAGCACACACAGTTATGGCATAGGCGGCTTAGACACATGTCAGAGAAGGGTCTGGATCTGCTTGGTAAAGAGGGTTTGCTAAAGAATCTGAAGAAGTCTTGCATGGATTTTTACGAGGACTGTGCGTATGGAAAGACGCACAGGGTCCAGTTCTTGAAAAGCAATTACAAGAGCAGAGGTATACTAGATTATGTGCACACGGATGTTTGGGGTTCGACTTCGACAACTTCTAAGGGTGGTTTCAGGTATTTTGTCTCATTCATAGATGATCATTCGAGGTATGCTTCGATTTATTTTCTGAAGCATAAGAATGAGGTATTTGAGACATTCAAGAAGTGGAAGGCGATGGTTGAGAACAGGACAGGAAAGAAATTGAAGACAATAAGATCTGACAACGGTACAGAGTATACAGATGGTATCTTCAAGGAGTTCTGTGATTAAAAGGGGATTGGCAGACACCGGATAGTTAGATCTACACCACAGCAAAATGGGGTCGTAGAAAGACTGAACCGAACACTGCGGGAGAAAGCAGTGAGTATGCGATCATGTGATAGTTTGGACAAAGAATGGTGGGCAGAGTCAATTGTTACAGCTTGCTATATTGTGAATCGATCCTCACATTCTACATTAGATGGTGATACACCCTATCGGGTGTGGTCAGGGGAGCATGCAGATTACGAGAGGCTCCGAATTTTTGGGTGTACCGCCTACTATCACGTCAACAAGGGAAAGCTTGATGCGAGGGCCAAGAAGGCAATTTTCTTGGGGTATGCAAAGGGTGTAAAAAGCTATCTCCTTTGGTGTACAGAAGATTCGAAGTTCAGTATCAGCAGGGATGTTACCTTTGATGAGAAGTCCATGATTGCTAAGGTGCCCAAGGATGATGGTGTTGAGACTGTTGGGAATTTTAAGTCTCAGGTTATTGAGATAGAACCTAAAGACCAACTAGGATCTAGTCGTGTTCAAGTGGAAAGTCAGGTAGATGATGAGCTTGAGCAGGAGGAGGTTCAGCACTCGAGGATAGCTTGGCTTCCACTAGGCCAAGTCGAGCATACAAGCAGGTACAGAAGCTGGGGGCTAATCAACCCCTGAAGCACTATGGACATGTTAATTTGGTTGAGTACACACTCTCGGTGGAGGAAGATGAGACGGTCTCCTTCAAGGAAGCTATTCGGGATAGAGATAGCGAGAGTTGATTGGCTGCGATGGAGGAGGAGATGGAATATCTCCGGAAGAACCAAACATGGTAGGTGGTCCCATTGCTCGTAGGAAAGAAAGCTATAGGTTGTAAGTGACTGTATAAAAAAAAGGAAGATCCTTTAGAGCTCGGTGGTATGAGGTACAAGGTGAGGCTAGTGGCTAAGGGGTTTGCACAAAGAGAGGGTGTGGATTATAATGAGATATTTTCTTCGGTGGTGAAACACACTTCTATTCGGGTGCTATTGAGTATTGTTGCTCATGGTGATCTTGAGCTGGAACAACTCGATGTTAAAACGACATTCTTGTACGGAGACTTGGATGAAGAGATCTACATGCATCAACCTGAGGGCTATAAGGTTGAGGATAAGGAGCATCATGTATGTCGTTTGAGAAAGTCACTCTATAGACTGAAGCAATCTCCTCGGTAGTGGTACAAGCGATTTGACTCCTTCATGCTGAAGCATGGGTTCTCCAGAAGCGATTATGACTGTTGTGTCTATATTCGAAAGCTTCGGGGAGGTGATTATATCTATCTTCTTTTGTATGTGGATGACATGCTTATTACTTCTAAGAGCAAAGTGCAGATAGATATGCTGAAATCTCAACTTGGTAAAGAGTTTGAGATAAAGGACATGGACGTTGCAAAGAAAATACTGGGTATGGAGATTAGAAGAGAGCGGGCAAATCGGCGATTGTTCTTGAGTCAGAAGGGCTACATAAAGCGGGTGATTGCAAGGTTCAGGATGAAAAGTGCAAAGTCGGTGGCGACTCCATTGGCTCCACACTTCAGGATTTCAGATAAACAATCTCCCACTACAGCAGAAAATAAGGTACACATGGAGTGTGTTCCTTATGCTAGTGTAGTTGGCAGTTTAATGTACGCCATGGTGTGTACACACCCAGATATTTTACAGGCGGTTAGTGTGATCAACAGATTCATGACGAATCCGGGAAAAGTGCACTGGGAAGCGGTGAAATGGGTCCTGAGGTACTTGAAAGGTAACGCGGATACGAGTTTGTGTTTTGGTGGAGATACATGTCAGATTGACGGGTTTGTGGACTCAGATTATGCGAGAGATCTAGATAGACGGTGATCTACTACTGGTTATGTATTCAGGATACATGGGGCTCCAGTTAGTTGGTGATCGATGTTGCAGGTTACAGTGGTACTTTCTACTACAGAGGCCGAGTACATGGCCATGGTGGAGGGAGTTAAGGAAGCATTGTGGCTGTGGGGTCTTCTAGACGATTTGGGGATTGAGCAGGAGAGTGTGAATTTATGGTGCGACAGTCAAAGTGCGATTCACTTGGCGAAGAATCAAGTTCACTATGCTCATACCAAGCATATTGATGTCAGATATCATTTTGTACAGGATGTCATAGAGGAAGGAGATATTTCTCTTATGAAAGTACATACGAATGAGAATCCTGCGGACATGTTAACCAAGGTGGTCACAGGCAGCAAGTTCTAACATTGCTTGGCCTTACTTCATATTAGCCCGTGTTGATTTGCCCAAGAGGGCATGGCCCTGTAGGACGGTGATGGAGGTGTGGTAGAGACTATGTTGGAGAATAGTAACAGAACTATGGTTAGCTTAATCCCGGTAAAAGGTATGTAGGCAGACGCGGTATAGTGACACAGCTGGTTTAGCCTGGTTTGGCCTAGTTTGGCCGATGGAGATCACTCTGGTGATGTTCGTGGGGTTCTTCTGGTGTTCGTCCAAAATTTAAGGTTTATCAAATAATGAACGGGGTTGAGAATTATGTTAGTTCAGCCCACTCTCTCTTGCCTATAAATAGAGAGGAAGAGAGGAGGAATTGTTGTGGGGAAAAATCAGAATTTGAGAGGAAAAGAAAGAGAGAGGAAGAGAGGAACTTGTAATAGTTTGGTATTCTCCTCATAATAAAAACCCCTCCCGTGGACGTAGACAAGTTTTCCGAACCACGTAAATCTCGTGTCTGTATTGTCTTAATTGTGAGTTTGTCATTGCTTGTAGGTTCCCTCGACATTTCAGTCTTAAAACTGATGAGAGGAAGAGTGTATATTTCACTTTGATGAAATATTTCACTTTCTATTCTAGTTTCCTTTGAGAAACAGGAATTTCACTATTTATTCTAGTTTTCTTTGAGAAACAAGAATATAAAGGTCGACTTGTACTTTTGTGATAATAAAAGACAGTGCTATCTCTCAGGTGATATCGCTTCTGCGGCAGTGGGCGTGACTCTACGCCCAACACTATTGAATCCAAGTTCAAAACACCAATAGATATCAATAATATCATATCAGCGGAGATTCCAAGCAAAAAATAGATCCTGAAGGTTATGCAGTAGTCACCTAATATATGTTAACACGGAAAATGTGGAGGAACAAATCCATATGCGACTTGCATGAATGATGAAATGTGTTAGAAGAAATTCCTAAAAAACTACTAGGCCGGGACAATGATTGATGACAACAGTTTCCCATTGTACAGGAGAAGGAAGAATGTTGACAATTTCTACTAGAAAGGTGATACGAATTATGACAATAGCAGGATAGTGTTGTGCGCAGCGGAACTCGAAACACACGAAAGAGCACGAACAAGAACGAGATAGATCACAACCAATAAGTAAAACACAATCACCACAGCAAGACAAACGAAATTTATGTGGTTTGATAAGTTGCCTACGTCCATGGGGTAAGGAGGTGAGAGTTTTTACTATTAGAGACAAAGAGAATACAAACAGGGTTTACAATTAGAGAATACAAATAGGGTTTACAATCTCAACAAAAATCCTCAAACAAAGCTCTCAAAATCTCTCACCAATTCTTCCTCAAAAGATGCATAAAACTATCTCAAAAGTTGCTCAAAATCATCTCTCTTATTAACCTAGAAATGATAAAGTTTCTATTTATATGAACGGCAAACCCAAACCAATCAGGAAATTAAAACTGGGCCCAAAATCACGATCCGGTCGACCGCACATATGGTCTGGTCGACCGACCAGAAGGCTGAAATCTCAGCTTAATCAATTACAGGGTTTCGGTCAACCGAACTTAGCCTACCGGTCGACCGGACTTAGCCTACCGGTCGACCGAACATGATTCATAGTCGACCGACATAACTTTTTCACGGTCGTCTGGACAGAAAACCAAAAGAACACCCTGTAGTGTACACGTTTTCAGTCGACCGGACTTGCTCTGCGGTCGACCGGAAAGCACCAAAAGTGTTTCTTGCTTGTATTTCCCTGAACTTTTCAAATGTATTCGTCAATTCTACAAATCTCCACCTCAGTAAAGTTTTTCTCAAATTCGAGCCGACACAAAAAATAACCAAATATCCCACTTGTTGCGTCTAGTACGAAGTGGAATAAAGCCACGATAACGGACTCAATCCATAACAAGTCGGGAACCAAAACGAGAGCTCAAACAATCTCTCCTCCCACCCCCGTCGATATCAACTACTCCAACTGGCTGCATTAAAAATGACTACCTACGTATTCTCTTGCTTAATGAATCAAGCCTCACGTAGTTCACCCAAATGGTCTCCAAAGGTCCTTAACATCGAAAAATGTTTAATCTCCAAACAATGACCAAACTTCATATTCGAGATAACTTTGGTCAACATATCCGTATGGTTGTTCTTTGTGTGGATCTTCTCCAATATGACATCTCCATCATCTAATATATCTTGAACAAAATAGAATCTGACCTCAATGTACTTTGTGTGTGCATGATAAACCTGGGTCTTTACCAAATAGATAGCTGATATGCTATCACAATACACCCGAATGGTCTCCTGTGCAATCCCCAAGTCATCCAACAATCCGTACAACCACAAAGCCTTTTTCACAGCTTCAGTCACAACCATATACTCTGTCTTCATAGTAGAGAGAGTCACTGTAGACTGAAGTGAACATCTCTAACACACGGTGCTCCTGCCAATGTAAATACATATCCTAAAATAGACCGACGCTTATCAAGATCCCCGCATAATCAGAATTCACATCGTTAATACAATCCTGTCTAATCTTTTTATTCTTCTAAAATACCAAACCAACATCCAGGGTGCCTTTAATATACCGTAGAATCCACTTCACGGCCTCCCAATGACCCTTCCAGGGATCGTGCATGTATCTAGACACCATGCTCATGGCTTATGATAAATCTGGCCTCGTACACACCATCACATACATCAAGCTACCCACTGTATTGGCATATAGAACCTTTGATATGTACTCTCTATCTTCAACTGAAACATATGATATCTTAGCTAAAAGTTTGAAGTGGGGAGCTAATGGAGTGCTCACTGCCTTAGCATTACCATCAAAGCTGAATTTCTTCAACATCTTCTGCAAGTAGCTCCTTTGTATAAGCTTCAATCTTCCCTTCATCCTATCTCTCTCGATCTTCATACCCAATATCTTCTTAGCTTCTCCAAGATCCTTCATCTCAAACTTGGATGACAACTCCTTTTTTAACTTTCGAATAGGCGAAGAATTCCTGAAAGCAATAAGCATATCATCAACATATAAAAACAAATAAATATACTCACCATCCTGTAGCTTGTACATGTAAACACATAGGTTATATGGGCTCCTCATGTATCCTTGGCCAATCATAAAGCTGTCGAATCTCTTGTACCATTATCGCGGCTATTGTTTTAATCCTTAAAGAGACTTCTTCAGTTTGCACACCAAACCTCCTTTCCTACAGCTTTAAACTCCATAGATTGTGTCATGTAGATCTCATCATCTAAGTCTTCATGTAGAAAGGCTGTTTTAACATCCATCTGGACTAAATCTAAATCCAGTTATGCTACCAATGCCAAAAGAATCCTAATCGACAAATGCTTCACAACGGGTGAGAATACCTCATTGTGATCAACGTCCTCAAGCTGGGCATACCCTTTAGCAACCAATCTGGCTTTGTACTAAATGTTCCCAATAGAAGATCCCCCTTTCTTCGTATATACTCACTTGCATCCAATAACCTTCTTTTCCTTTGGTAGCTTTACAAGTTCCCAAGTGTCATTCTTCTGAAGAGAGTGCATGTCCTCCTTCATAGCTTCCTTCCACCTGATCGAATCAAAGCTAGACTCTGTCTCCCTATATGTAGAAGGAACCAAATCATCAATGACCTCCACTGATAAAGCATATGCAACCAACACATCATTGTATCTAGCTAGCCGACGAATCACCCTTCTAGGTCTATTTGCTATAATTGACTCCTGAACATGAGCCTGCTCCCGAGTCTCACCATCCACTGTATCCTCCAAATACCCATCTGTCATCCTATCTTCTCCCAATGTCACATCTGTAGATGCCTTAATAGATACAATGCTATCTGGAGTGGGTGGAGTCGTATCATCCTTCACCTGCTACGATATCCTACTAGTTTGGTCTTTCTCCACCTGTTGAGGGACTTGAGGCTTCATCATGTACGCCTCATCAAACGTGACATCTCTGCTAATGACTATCTTCTTATCATGTAGATCCCACAATTTGAAGCCTTTAACTCCTTCTCTAAAGCCTACAAAGACTGCTTTCCTCACCCTCGGATTTAATTTTCCATCATTGACATGATAATCAGCTGGACACCCAAATATTCGAAGTAACTCATAGTCACTAGCCACCAAACCAGATCATAGCTCCATAGGAGTCTTCTCATGTATCACAGTGCACATTAATCTATTCACGAGATGGCTCACATAAACCAATGCCTCGACCCAAAAGGATATCGACAATCCACTCTGTGACATCATACATCGCACCTTCTCCAGTAAGGTACGGTTCAATCTCTTAGTCATCCCGTTTTATTACAGTGTCTCTCAAACTGTGAAGTGTTGCCTAATGTCATGATCTCGGCAAAACTACAAAAATGGATCACTCTTATACTCTCCACCATTAGCTGAACGAAGTGTTTTCACCTTTTCTACCTGTCTGTAGCTCCACTTTCTTCTTCCACTTCACAAAAATATCTAGGACCTCATGTTTATGGTTTATGGTATATATCCAATTTCTCTTGGAATAGTCATCAATGAAAGTGATAAAATAGTTGGCCCCACTAAGTGATGTGTGTTTGTAAGGGCCCTAAACATCTGTGTGAATATAATCTAATATACCTTGGGTGTTATGAATTACGGTGCCAAACTTTACTTTATCTTCTTCCTAAGTACACAATGTTCACACAGCTCCATATTACAGGTCTTTGCACCTTTTAATAGTCCCCTGTTCTGCTAATGTCTATAGGAACTTATCACTAGTGTGTACCAATCTCATGTACCATAAGTTGGTAGTATCCTTCTCTGTAGTGATAGAAACTGTCAGGCCTCCTATAACTATCTTGCTCTTCAAGTAGTATAGGTTATTTTTCCTAACACCTCGCATCATCACCATAGACCCTTTTGTGACCTTTAAAGTGGCATTCTCTAAGATCACACGATAGCATGATGCTTCCAAAGTCCCAAGAGAAATGATTTTCTTTGTCAACTGTGGAACGAACCTCACTTCCTTCAGCTCCCTAGTCATCCCATCATACATCCTGATCCGGACTGTACCAATACCACCAATAGGGCATACGTGATCATTACTCATAAGCACGACATCCCCTCTTTCTAAATCCTTAAAGATGGAGAACCAATCCCTCCTAGGATAAATGTGATATGTAGCTCCTGAATCCAACATCCACTCCATAGAGTCGGCATAGCAAACTGACGGTAGTGCAGGGCATAAGTAGCCTGAAGAATCCGAATCTGAATTATCGCCACCAGTCTTGGTAACATTCACCTCTGAAGCTTGTACAACTTTCCTCTTGTTCTTCTCGGCTTTATCCTTCAACTTTGGGCATTCGTTCTTCCAATGTCCCTCTTCTTTACAAAAGGCACATTGATTTCTACCAACACTCTTATGACCACCTCTATTCTTCGACTTTGAACGGAATTGACGGCGGTTTAGACTACGGCCTCGAACTGCTAATGCATCTCCCGATGCCTTCTCGGAGGGTTCGCCATCACTCTTCCTCAACTCATAATTCACCAATGTTAAGGTCACATCCTTGTAGCTAATAGTAGTTTTTTCATTGATGATAGTGAGAACAAAGGTACCATAATCATCATTCGATAACGAACACAATAACAACATCGTCTTGTCTTCATCCTCAATCATGATGTCTACATTGGCCATATCCGAAAATAACTTTGTGAAGTTATTGACATGCTCTCTAATGGAAACTATTCTCTTCATCTTGAATTGGTAAAATCTCTTTTTCAAGTGAAACAGATTCTCAATGCTCTTCGTAAGATACTTCTCATTGAGTGTTTCCTACAATCTCTTCGCCGACGTCTCATTCATCACATCATAAATCAAATCTGGTGCCAAGCATGGCTGAATAACCCCACATGCTCTATTGTTCAACTTCTTCAAAACCTTGTCCTCCATGTCTTCAGGTTTCTCTTGTAATTCAAGAGTCTCCTCTAAATTTTGGGCATCCAATACATCCATCACCTGACACCTCCACAAACCGAAATTAATCTTACCATCAAACTTCAAAACATCAATCATTATGTTGTTAATGCTCAGAGTCTGTATCACACATTCGAGAGAGACGATCTCGATGTGCTTGCTTCACCCATATTGATGATCTAACTCTTCAAATAAGAATCCTTTAGAGAATTCTCCAAACGAGCCACAAGCCAAACCCGAAGCTTTGATACCACTTGTTGTGCATAGCGGAACTCGAAACACACGAAAGAGCACGAACAACCAATAAGTAAAACACAACCACCGCAGCAAGACAAACGAATTTTACGTGGTTCGACAAGTTGCCTATGCCCATGGGGTAAGGTGAGGGGAGTTTTTACTATTAGAGACATAGAAAATACAAATAGGGTTTACAATCTCAACAAAAACCCTCAAACAAAGCTCTCAAAATCTCTCACCAATTCTTCCTCAAAAGATGCACAAAACTATCTCAAAAGCTGCTCAAAATCGTCTCTCTTATTAACCTAGAAACGATAATGTTTCTATTTATATGAACAGCAAACCCAACCCAATCAGGAAACTGAAACTGGGCCCAAAATCACGATCCGGTCGACCGACCAGAAGGCTGAAATCTCAGCTTAATCAATTACAGGGTTTCGGTCGACCGGACTTAGCCTACCTGTCGACCGGACAGGGTTCACGGTCGACCGACATAACTTTTTTGCGGTCGTCTGGACATAAAACTAAAAGAACACCCTGTAGTGTGCACGTTTTCAGTCGACCGGACTTGCTCCGCGGTCGACCGGAAAGCACCAAAAGTGTATCTTGCTTTTATTTTCCTAAACTTTTCAAATGTATTCACCAATTCTACAGATAGTGCCTTATAATCGATATCTTTTAGTGAGATATCAAGGTCATATAAATGTTGAATGGTGCAATGTTCAAGATCAATCAAGTGCCTCTTCAGTATGTCACCAAAGGCCTAGATTATGCGTCCTTCTTACTTGATCAGTGGCAAAATCAAGACAAGGTGACTGTCTAAGCAAGAAAGATAGATGAAGTGAGCCTATATCAAGACTGTAGATATGTGTCAGCACCTGAGGCTATTTGGAGGCTACTCCAATTCGATATCCATTACAGATACTCAGCGGTAGAGAGGCTTCCTTTTCATTTGCAAAAGCAACAACCTCTCATCTTTAAAGAGAATGAAGACTTAAGAGAAATTATGAAAGATGTTGACAAGCAGAAATCAAAGTTCAAGGAATGGATGAAGGTAAACAGAATTTACACTGAAGGATATGATTTGACATATTCTGATTTCCCAAGCAAATTTGTTTAGAAAGCCGATATCCAGAAGTGAAAACTAAGGAAATTGAGATAGTGTTTTGGCAGAATTGTATATGTGTAAAACCCTAAAATTTTGAGAAAATAATTTTAAATGAGTTTTATTATGATTGGTGATCATTCTGGGATGAATGAATCAGATTGGAATCGATTTGAGATCGATTCGCAGTTTCAGCATCGGTGTCGCGAGTCTGCTAAAATCTGCTGCATTTGTATTTTTAACAATTTTTTTGTTGATCAGATGGATGTGAGCTTTGCGCCATTGATTTTAGAATGTCGAGACGGTGCTGTAGGTAAAGTTTCGTTGTATTCCGACAAAGGAGACTAAAACCCTATTTTTAAATAATAATATAAATATTTATATTCATGTGTGTGCCACTCCTTGCGCGTATGTATATATATATATCTATATTAATATATATAATATTATATATATACTTATATATATATATATTATATATATATATTGAGTGTGAATGATGAGCCGTGATCTTTGTTGATACTGGACAAACTCCTTCATTGTTACGGTTATTGGGATTTCAACTGTCATCTTAGGAGCCGGGCTTCCTTAAAGCGTGACCCTCCTTATTGACTAAGGAGAGAGCCTGAGGGAGGGGATACCGGTATTGTCGAGGACTATGAGGGTAGGCGCTGGCGGCTGGTCTCTCTCGTCCGAGGTCCCTAAAAACCCTATTTTTAAATAATATTATAGAATATTTATCATTCATTGGTGCTCATTCCCGCCCCGTGCGCGTGTATAGATATACTATATATTATATTATATATATATATATAGTAATAATATAATTATATATATATATATATATATATATATAAATATATAATATTATATATATATATATATATATGTATATATATATATATGTTATATTATATATATATTTATAAATATAGTTATATATATGTATATATATATATATATATATATATATAGGTATATATATATTATATATATAATATATATATGTATTATAGTTATATAATATATATACTATATATATATAATATATATATTAATATATATAAATGATATATATATATATAATAATATATATATATTATATATATATATATAATATAGTAATATATATAGTGATAGATGCATGACGTGATCTTTGTGATACTGACAAAACTCCTTCATGTTACGGTTATTGGGATTCAACGTCATCTTAGGAGCGGGCTCCTTAAGGTGACCCTCCTTTTGAACTAAGGAGAGAGCTGAGGCGAGGGGAGGTATTGAGGACTATGAGGGTAGGCCTTGGCGGCTGGTCTCTCTGTCGGTCCCTCCTATTAGACCGATTGGGATGAGAGTCGACTCTCGGAGGATCTCTTGGCAGGCGGCGCGCTGGCCGACTCCTGTCGTCGTGCCACCGCCGAGCTATCGCTGAATTCGTACGATGTGGCGGCAGATCTGAAACTCTAGCTGTGGAGGTCTCTATGGCCCTAGCTGACGCCTTGTAGGCACGGGCATCCTCCATATCAATGTACCTGTGTGTCTTGGCCATCAACTGCTCATAGTTAGCGACTGGCTTCTTGGTAAGTGAGATGGCCAACTCATTGCTCTGCAGGCCGGCAACGAGTGCAGACATGGTGACTGCACTTCCTGGGTCATTGACCTCCAACATTTTCGCCTAGAATCTTTTGAAGTAGGCTCGGAGGCTTTCGCTAGGCCCCTGTCTCATCTGAATCAACACATGAGGGGGCAACTTCTGCTTGGTGTTAGCCAGGAAGTGGTGGATGAACTTCTAGCTGAGCTGTTGGAAACTGCTGATGGACTTTTTCTCAAAAGCATTCCACTAGAGTTTAGCACTCTCTGAAAGAGTGATGGGGAAGCATCGACAGACAACTGCTTCCGATGCTTGGATCATGCTCATCACATCATAGTAATTCTAAACATGCTTGGAGGGGTCTCCCTTACCTTTGTACTTCTCCACGTGAGGCATCTTGAATTTCTCACATGGGGCATTCATAAGGTCAACTGAGAGAGGGGTGTTCCCCCGATGGCGTCTGCGACCGGTTTACACACTCGGTCATATCCAGAGGCTCCTATGATAGCAAAGGGGGTAGGAGAGGCACGATGATGGAGGAGAGTCTTAGAGACCACTCCCTTAGTGTAGTCCCCAAAGTGACCTAGGCCTGGACTCTTACCAGAGGCCTCCTGATAACGGTGGTGATGTCAGTGAGACTCGTTAGTGCGAGCCGATCGACACGGTGGTGGGGATGTATGTTCAACATGATCCCCCATCTGTTTGGCAGCAACATGAGGAGTTCGAGGATAGACTACTCACTAAGCTCTGGTAGGAGTATGAGTCTCCAACCGCTGGACTCCTAAAGGAGGGGGGAGAGCTGAGGTAGCTCGCTGTGGCTATGGAAGTCGGCTGAGAAGTTCGTCGGTAAAGATAGCAAATTGCTCTTGGAAAGGCTGAGAGAGCTTGTGAGCTATTTCCTCAAGCTGGGCTTGGGTAACGTAGCTCTAGCGTCATTCTATAGGGTGAGACTGATTAGACCCTTATTCAGAACTTGACATGTTTTCTAAAAAAAGAAAGATGCCCCCACGGTGGGCGCTAAACTATTGATGTACTAGTCATCACATAGTCAATATGTATCCGTGTTTGCATGAGTTTGTTGAGGATTGATGAGAGTCTACTTTCTTCCCCAACTTTATGTCTGGTTATTGAGTTAGGAATCTGAAAAATCTGCACATGTAGAAAGTCGTGAGAGGATGGGGCTTGGTTCCCCCATTGTACCTCCGACAATCAAGTTAGCTGATAAATTTGAATGGGGTAAATAAGAACTGTGAGAGTTCTTGTGTGTGTGCAGTATGATTTGTAATTTTAGAGAATTTGGATCAGAATCCGAAAATTAGGATCTGGGAGGTCAGATCTTCCATCTTTTTATAAAGACTGAATAGTACATGTATTTATACCTAGGGTATAAGGGTAGATTGGTCACTTCGGCCGAGCACTGAGAGACGGTGGCAAAGTGTAGGATGGCGGCTACGTCAGCACTTGTTTTATAGGTGTTGGCTGGTGATTGGGGGAATGATCACTTTAGCATTAAATGAGAAGTGAGTGGTGGCATGACGGTGCTCGATGAATCATGAAGGCTATCGAGACTAGGGGCATGATGCGCCTAACATGTATTAAATGCAATGCGAACACATTGCCAGTGAGGATAGGCTTGAGGAAGAGGTTATCCTTTAGCTTCGCCGAGAAGTAACACATTTTGAGTCATCTGGAAAGTGGTCGAATGGACTCATGGTGATTCATCTTTGACAAAAGGGAGCGACAAGTATTGCCTTTCGAGTCGACATGAAGGGATGTCAACTCGACAAATTGGCTAGATTGTCGTCCCTACTAGTCTTTAGCCGCCAAGTTGATTGGGGCATAGCATGCAGAAGTACACTTGCCTGTTGCTTGGCACTGAGTTTCACTCGGGTGAATGGGAACACCATAACATAGATGATCTCTTCAATTAGGGCTATGGTGAAAGCATACAACCCCATCTTAAATCAACTTGTGAATTCGGGAGAAAAGTGAGGAAAACAACATATGTTAGGAAAAGAGTGATACGGGAATCTCTCATCAATAATTAATAGATTATATCAAGAGCTTTCCAAAGATCTATTATAATGCGATTCCAATAACCAAGTCAAAAATTATGACTCATGCAAGATTTAGTATTTGTGTCTGTTTTTTGTTTGTTGCATATTATTTTGATGTTCTCTCACTAAAATAATCATATCTCGAGCTATAGATCTTCGAATTGAGTTCTATTTGTTTATGTGGACTCATGACAAAGAGACAGACACTCCCATATGCTAAAACATGATTTTTTTTACTTACAGATATCTTTCCAGAATTAGCATGGTTAACTTATTAGCTTGCTCTATTCAATATCGAATTTCATTATAGCTTCTTATAACATGTATACAACATCAAACATACTGGAATAGTAATAATATACCCTTAAACATCCAATATATGTTATGTAATATTAATAGAAATTTTATTGTTACACATATAATTTGGGTATCATTTATATAATTGTTATAGTATCCTTAGAAATTATTTTATTAGATCATGCGTTATAATGGTCACTTACTTGGAGATGTGATCTGTCATGTCCCGCTTCCTAAAATACTGGGGAATCATAACGTGAACAAACCCGCGACATATTATATTAAGGAGAATAAATAAAAATTAACATTCCTCCTCAACCTAATACGCTAAGCGTTAAGAAATAAATACAAAGACACAGGTCCCCGATCACAATTAGCAAGAATATAATAGACAAACCCAGAACATCAAAATATGTTATTTTTTAGCATAAAACATATTTATCATGAAAATTTTCAAATTTACGGGGTTTGACATTCTTCCCCCCTTAAAAACAAATTTTTTCCTCGAAATTAAAAGAACCCAAGGACAGAGATATGAAAAGAGAGACTCAACTCAACACATATAGAGAAGAATTCAAAATAAACTGCATCTCCATAAGCAAAGGGGAATATAAGACAAGAACGATACAAGATAAGATACAAGATGTGACAACTAAGATATCGCCATCGCATCTCAGACTCGCAACAAAATCCACGCAAATACTATGATACAAACATATTTAACTGTGTGAACTTGTTACACAGTACTTGTAAATATATAAACAATCTAATCAGTATAAAGTATAAGGTAAGCAATAATATAGAATCAAAACAAACATGTACAATATAAATAAACAATCATATAGAGTGAATCATACAGATAATATATAAGTAATCATAGAAACAAAGCAGAAACATATTAAGTAAGAATAAAAGTCAAGTAAGAAAATAAATCTAAGGCTAACACACAAAAATGTCAAATACAATAGAAACAGACAGAAACATAAACAACATAATAAGAAAATACAAAAAATCTAAAATACATAACAGTTTAAACAAAACATATTAGCAGGGTATAAAAATGGTTAATAAAAAAATTTAATTATGAAAAACATAACAGGTTCAAACTAAAGATATTAAAAACACAATGTAAGATACAAAATCAATAAAAACGAGTAAACGAGCAAAAACAAACATCAACAGGATCATATAACAAAATAGAATGATATAATAATAAGTTTAAATCAAAGATAATAGGAAAAACAATCATAAGACAATTAGAATAATAATACATATAAAATAAACACAAATAAAAAAAACATATTTAATTGATGGAATGATGAAAAGTAGTCTGAAACATAGAAAAGATACAAAGACAGTCAAGTTTAATTGATGGAATGATGAAAAGTAGTCTGAAACATAGAAAAGATACAAAGACAGTCAAGTATAAATAGCTAAACAGAAAAGTAGTCTGAAACATAGAAAAGATACAAAGACAGTCAAGTATAAATAGCTAAACACAATTATCAAAATAATTATACAATCAAATAATCATATAAAGCAGTATACAAAAATTAGCAGATAAACAATTCATTACACAAATATTAGGAATTTATAAATTTGTATACACAGAAATTAGAATGTGACAAACAATATAATCATGTAAAAAATTAAGTAGTACAATACAAGTGGAACATTAGAAGGTAATTGGACATAAACCAAAAAGATATGATATACAAAACAACACAAAGCAGACAATCATGGAAAGACTAAGTGATATGACACAGCAACATATAAGAAAATGAATTATATGTAGTATATCATATTAAAAACAAAATAAATAATTATAGACGTATCTCATAGCAATAATTATCAAAAACACACACTTTATATAAATATTATGTTTAAATAAATGAAGCGGACAAACCTGAACAAAGAACAAAATATAAAGTAAGTATTAGAATGAATAAGAAACTGTATATAGAAAATGAACAAAATATAAAGTAAGTATTAGAATGAATAAGAAACTGTATATAGAAAATAAGTAAACAAAACATAAACAAAACTAAAGAATGAATAAGAAACTGTATATAGAAAATAAGTAAACAAAACATAAACAAAACTAAGAAAGATGAAATGTTTGATAAATTAAATCAAACAATGATGATACATGTAATTATAAGTAAAGAATGAAATGAAATATACTAAATGAAACTATTTTATACGTAATAAAACAAGCTAGCAAGTTAATAATACACTTATAATATGATAAATATTTTTAATAAAAAACATACAATATAACACTATGGTTGGTACATAAAATAATATAATAAATAATACAGAAATCAATATAATCAAACGATATATATGTCAAATCAAAAAAAAAAACATAGTGTAAAAATAATAACACATAAAATAATGACCGGTACGAGGAAAGAGAAGTTATACAAGGGAGGGTAATCGCGAAGCGATGAGACAAGAACCATGAAAAACTCCGGAGTCAAGCAGTGATAAGATACGGACGAGACGAAATCTATCAAGAAAATATGATAAGGGCTCAAGAATAGTCTCACGGATGAAATATGATATGTTTCTAAATTGTCCATTATATTCTCACTGGTAGGAACTTGGGATCGTGACCTGAATGGACCACCACTAAAACTTGTCACGGTCTGCTTTCCAAAATACTGGGGAATCAGAATGAATAAGCCTGCGACGTATTAGATTATGGAGAATAAATAAAAATCAACATTCCTCCTCAACCTAATATGCTAAGCGTCAAGAAATAAATGCAAATGCACAGGTCCACGATCACAATTAGCAAGAATATAATAGACAAACTCAGAACATTAAAATATGTTATTTTTCAGCATAAAACATATTTATTATTATTTATCATGAAAATTTTCAAATTTACGGGGTTTTACATGATCTAACTTAGAGATTTCTTAAATTTGTGCTTAACCTAGAACTAGTAAAGTATAACTTTATTATAATAGGTTATTATGCATGATACTGACATATGAGATGTAGTAGTAGGTCTCAACCACCGAGAATAGGGATTCCCTGGGTGTGTGTGCCATAAGCACACATTGAGATATTTGTAGAGCTAAACCACATTTGAATTCTCTAGCACGAGTTGCCTAAGAGATAGAGAATTTAAATTTTTATATGGTCCCTTTGACTTGATGATATTATCATTTTCAAATTGATAATTTAGTATGCTTTGATGTGTGGTTAAGCTTATTTAGTAAGAACTACATAACCTAAAATGTTAGGCTACTAGATTTTATTTAGGAAAATGATGGATATCTTAGTTAGAATCCAGTATGCTCATTATGATGAGTTAATTTATTATGCATTCGCATGTAGTTATTAAATTCTTGACGGCAGGTAGTTTTGAAAAATACTTTTTAAAATTTATTTTTCTATAAAAAATAAAATAATTTGATGTTTTAAAATAATTTTTTTATGTTCATAGGAATTGCAATTTATGCATGATCAAATATGTGAATTGTCCTGCTCAAAAGAGTTCCTAAAATAAATAATACTGGGGAGACTGAATGTAAAATATTATTTATAAATAATTAATCCTATATTATAGAAGAGCTTTTATGAACAGTTAGTCGTATAGGGATTTCACTATTAAATTAAAATTATTAATTTGATTAATAAGTAATTCTCGATATATGACCCAATTGGTTTTACTAATGTCACTAGTAGAGGTTTGCATGCAATATAAACTCCATTATATCCTTAATTATTATGGATAGAGGTTTTAAATAATTTTATTCTATCTAAAATGAATAGAGTTTTGAACAACTATGAATTATTTAAAATTAAAATCTATAAGACTAGTCTAATCCTATATATAAGGTTAATATATAGCCTTATTCAGAGCATAAAAGTTTCTAAAGATAAGATGAACAATAGAATTAAAAAATAGAAAATCAAGAATATATTTCTCAGTATTGCTTCTCTTCAACTACGGGTCGATTTTAGTTGGAGACTTTTTCTTCTAAGGAAGCTTTGAAATTTTTAGAAAGATCTTGAGAGATGGATTTTTCAGGTAAATATTAGGAGATGGATTATGAATGATCGAAAAGAGCTACATGTATTCTTCTAGTTTTAATTAATTTTGATTAATAGTCATGATGTGCATATTTTGCTTTGTTATATGTCGTGTTTCAAACAGATGGTATCAGAGTGGGTTTATAATCTAATCTCTGCATTATAATCAGATTATATATATTATTGAATTATTATGATTTGATCATAAATTTTGGATTTATTTAATTAGATTAAATATAATTTGATAAGATCAACTTATGATTTTCATGCTCACGGGTTGAACTAATTTTGGATTTATTCTAATTTAATTAAGCAATATGGTCAGATCGTATTAGTTCAAATTTTCAAAACCACCCTATTTGAACATTTAATCCCAAAAAATGACCTATTTTGAACTTATTTGCAAAAACCGACCTGGTTTCTGCATTGGCGTTGGAACCAGGTTGGTTTTTTTGAAAAAGCTTCCGAAACTTCACGGGAGTTTAACTCCCGTGAAGTTTAGTAAAGCTGCTAAACTTCACGGGAGTTCAATTCCCGTGAAGTTTCATAGATTAATTTTTTTTGAACTACAAAACTTCACGGGAGTTGAATTCCCGTAAAGTTTAGCAAATTTACTAAACTTCATGAGAGTTGAACTCCCGTGAAGTTTCGTAATTTTTTTTTTTAAAACCGACCTGGTTTTAACGCCAGAGCTGAAACCAGGTCGATTTTTACAAATAAGTTCAAAACAGGTCTTTTTTTGGGATTAAATCTGGAAATAGGTTGGTTTTGAAAATTTCGCATAGTCCGCCTCTCCTGTCCGACCTTGTTTGCGCTGTTTAACCTACTCTTCGTCCGGGTTGCCTTCGGCGTTAAGAGAACGGAGCCGCATTTCATTAGCGTTACTAATTTCATCAGCCTAGATCTACAGACTACAATAGATCTTGAGAGCGCCACCACAATTGGCCAGCGGCCTCAAATCAGATGAGCCCATGACGGGTGACAGAAATGATCATCAAGATGGCGTGGAGGCCGATGGCCGCTCGGCCGGCGGTCTGCGGATTCTGAGCTCTCTAGCCGAAGCACGACCGCCGTACCCGCAGCCGGTGCAGCGCCACGTGTACCACCTGCAACAAAAAAACCGTCGCTTACAAGCTATGGCGGCCAGACCAAACCCCAAAACCCCGTATCTCTCCATTGAAGGAGAAGTATTCTAATGGGTTTATAACTGTAATGGGTTTTGAACCCAAATCCTATAAGAAGTAGGACGAGACCTAACGGGTATTGAACCGCTTTCATATAAACCTGAAACCCATTTCTAATTGAAGCCTTCAAATTGGATTTTACTTGAACCCACTGTAGATCCGACCTGGTTTAAATCAGATTTAAAATTAAAATTTTTGTAAAACAGGTATGACCCATGAGCAGAACCCGAATCCGAACCCTATTGAATTTGAATTTTATTGTAAAATTAATCCAGGACCCTTGATTGACCCAGAAATTGTTCCGAAGTCCATCGAGTCCTCAAATGTGCTGTAAACTCAGTTATAGATCCCTAATTGACCTAGAAACTGTTTTCAAGTCCATCAGTATTGACAAATTTGTTGTTAAATTATTTTTAGCCCCCTAATTGATTTTAAAACTATTTAAGGTCCATCTGAATATATAGACTAATTTCTGATTAGTCTGTAACAATTGCAGAAATTGTTCTGAAGGAATATCCATGTAATTTAGTTTCTTTTATAGAAAAGATATCTAACTCTTATTATATTGTTAGAATTAATATTATATCATGTATATATCCAAAATATTGTTTGAATTATACATGTGAAATAGTTGTGTTGATTCTATAATTCATGTGATTAAAGTAATTACATAAAAATTACTGTTAGGTCTATAATATGTCCTAAAATTTTAATTAAATATAAGCAGTTTAGAATTTGTTGGAAATAGACTGTTTATTGAATTCACATATTTATTGTGTCCTCGTAATATGATAAATAACAAAAGTTGTATAGAAATTTAGATAGATTTTTATTTAAAGAAATAAAAATTTTAATGTCTTCGACTGTAGGGATATAATTTAGATAATAATTTTAACTTATCGAAAGATGGACATGTTAAAATTTATTATCTGGTTATATCTCGCATACGGGTGCTAAATATTTTATGTATAATGGGACCACTAGCTACAACATGAGGTGCAATTTAGTTTACATAAAATGATTGAATCGATGAGTACACGCTTTATTAATGTCTTGGGTACTTGCTACAATAACAGAGTTAACTCTTACATTAAAGACCAAAAGTAAAGGAAAATTATTAGTTAGTAATTATTAAATATATAATTCTATCTTATTTATTTATCTCTATCTTGACAATCTGGAAGGGTATAAATAGGCTTGGATTTCTTGATCATGAGAGAAATGTTAAATGTGAAGTCATTACTTAAAATATTTTTGGTAATGATTTTGTAATAATAAAATAGGATGACTAAAGTTTGTCTTTTTGATATGTTATTAAATGGTTATAAATTAAATAGCTCGATCTATTGGATTGAAAAAGAACTTTATTTAATATTCTTAATGCTTAAAACTTAGCCTATGATTGTCTAAGTTGACAAGTCATAATCATACCTTAAAGATAGTAATGATAAAAATGGTGTTTATAAGATAAACACACACACACACACACACACACACACACACATATTCATAAGATGGTTTGATATTTATTAACAAATTAGATTCGTTGGAAGTTGAGATTAAAAAAATTAAACGTTAATGTGATTTTTATTTCCCAATCTTCACCACTTGTTCAATTCAACTATCACTTTGTTAGAACTAAACAATTTATTGAAGAAATAGGGAAAAGAATATTATGAAGCACGTTAAAACTATAATGATGGATATCGAACAGAATTATCCAACATTAAGAAAAGAAAGTTTTTTAAGAGAGAAATCTGAAAGGGAAAATACGTTTTCAGATATAAAGCAGGAATTTAAATAATGATAGTTATTAGAAAAAGAAATTACCATGGTTGCACTACATCACTTAAAAAAGGAAATATCTTTTAGAGATAGATCACCCCATAAGTTCATAGAGACTAATGATGTGAGTGATTCCTTATATATGATGTATTAATTCTAGTCTATTTTTAATTCTTACAAATTATCATAAGAGTACAACAAATGTATAAGCTTGAAGATAAAAAGATTAACTTTGACAATGGAAATAAAAGCCCTAATTTTAGCATTATAAATAAGAAATTTATTTCATGATATAAGTAAAGAGCATCTAATGAAATTAAAAAATTATCTTAATGTTCCTTAAAGTTAGAATAAATTTAATTTTTGTTTTCTAAACTTTATAATATTGATTTTCTATTTTATTTATAAAATAGAACTTCTATTAAAGTTTAGAAATTGCTTTGTTGACCTTTATGAAATTAAAACCGTTTATGTTTCATAATTATCACCGTTAACTCTTATAGAATGTTAATTGATAAACCTCTTAAATATAGATTGGATCAAGGTAACCCAACTTATGGTTGATACACAATGTTGGGTCATGTTAATGTTGATTATAAGCAAGTTGATAAAGGATGGTCTTTTAAATTTTCTAATAGTTGAAGATTTTTCAACTTATGAACATTATTTAAGAGGTAAGATGACCAAATAACTATTTTTTCATGAAAACTTGTTAGAGCTAACAATACTGTTGACTTCATACATTCAGATGAATATGATCCTTTAAATGTTAAATTTAGAGTTGAATATTCATATTTTATAGCATTCATATATGACACATTTACATATGGATATATTTATGTGTTGCATCATAAATTAGAATGTTGAATAGTTTAAAAAATATATAAACCAAAGTTAAAAAAGACTTGGTATCAAAGCCATCTTATCCGATCAAGGTGATGTCTACCTATCTGAAGGTTTGAGAGATTTATAAACGAAATGGAATTATTAATACTTGATACTGTAGGCGTCAAAAATTACCCATAGATCATCACACACAGCTCAAAACGGGGAGAAGACGATAAACGTCATCATCTTAGTTACAGAGGATCATCCAAAGTTAAAGATCAACTAAAGGGTGTATCAAGAAGCACATCACATGAGTTTCAAGGCGTAAAACATACATCAGAAGCATGAAGGAAGCCAATACATTTCCGAGATAGTTTCAACCGTCTCTGAAGCATGAAGGAAGCCAACACGTTTCTGAGACAATTACAACTATCTCGGAAACTAAGGTGATACAGATGATGATTTTTTTCTCAAGATTCGTGCATGCCACATGGCTCCATAACTGCCAGAGATCGTATGGGAACGTGAGGAACAGTTGCAAGCTAAAATCAAGCCCACAACCGTAAGAATCATGGCATTAAAATGTTGGAGAGGTAGTTACAAGAGGGCTGAAATAAAGGAAGCTTCCGAGACAATTGTAACTGACTCGGAAATGGAATGTTAGCCATGCTTCTGAGACAGTTACAACTATCTCGGAAACAGAGCTTTTTTGACGTAACTGCTTTTCGACTTCTGACTTCAGTTACTATTCCTAAAGGCTATAAATATCCCCCTAGGACCATTACTAACGGGCATCGAAGTAGAAAGAGCAGATTGAACAGAGAACTTGAGTATTTTTGAAGCGTTCTTCTTAAGAGAGAGAGTCTTCATCAAATTCGAGTACAAACAACAATTTTAGGATTCCTTAAGATCTAAGATTTGACTTGATCTTGAGAAGAGTGTTCATCTTACATCGATAAGATATTAACTTACCTTTTTCTTACTTCTAAACAAAGCAAGAATCTCAAATTACCTTCACAATTCAATCAGAATCTGTGAATCGGTAGTCCACGGGCTAACGCATCCCTGACACAGGCAAAGATCCCGCGCAAGCAGTGACCCAAACAACAATCCTGCGTGTGTTTCTAAGGAGCTTGTAATTTTTTATTATTATAAAGAGTAGTTTTACAAAGTACGAAACTTACTCTTTTGTATTTATTGTAATCGATAAACAGTTATAATGAATTCTACAACAGAACTTATTCTTGATGCAAACAGATACCTCCCAATCTATCACACTTAACAATTTATCTGAAAGATAAAACTAAACCTTATTCGATATGATTAGATTTATGCTTGAGCATTTATTTCTTTCTATTTTCTTATGGGTTATGCATTGGAGACTACAAATTAGGATATGAAGAAAATTAAATGTATGACGCTTAGATATTTGGGGTTTCACATTTTTGTTAGACAATAAAATATGTGCAAATTGGAATCTAGAATAAATAATAGTCTATTGGTAGGTTACCTATAGAAAATGCTAGGTATTATATTGTAATCCTAATGTAGTTTTCAGACAATAATTTTTATTAAAAATATGTTCTTTTATACGATCAAATTATTGATTAATGATCTATATAACTCCAGAAGAAAAGTTATTTTCTTCAGTGGAGAATTATTTAATCCAGTGGGAGAAACTTTAAATGAGTTAGAGAATCTTTGAATTTAGCATGAGCTTCAAGTAATAAAGTAAATGAAATTTACATACTAAATTTTATTAAAAATATGTTCTTTTATACGATCAAATTATTGATTAATGATCTATATAACTCCAGAAGAAAAGTTATTTTCTTCAGTGGAGAATTATTTAATCCAGTGGGAGAAACTTTAAATGAGTTAGAGAATCTTTGAATTTAGCAGGAGCTTCAAGTAATAAAGTAAATGAAATTTACATACTAAATTTATTGTTGAATACGTCGATTAAAATTAGGAGATCAAATAAGATTTTCATCCACCTGTATAGTACAGTAACGTTATTAAAACATATCTAACAAAAAATAACAAGGAGAATAAAAATCCTAAAACTTGTATAAAGCTCATGTTAGATATTATATCTTTAAGTGAGTTAATATTATTTTTGATGATAAATGATTGTCAATTTTGAAGAAACCTTTTCTTCAATTACAATACTATAGTTCATAAGGATCTATTTATCTATTTTAGTATATAAAAAAATATAAGATATTGATAAATAGATTTTAAAATAAACTTCTTGAATTAATATCTTAAAGAAGATGTTTAAGTATAGATATTAGTGTTGGCCCTATAGTTTTGATGATGATTTGTCAAATAATTTATAGCTAATATGTTTTCTAGTTTCCGTTATTTGGTTTTTCTCTTTTTAGGTAATTCAACACACGACAATCAAGAGTTAAAGATTCAAGTTCATGTGTGTGCATTCACCTAGGTATAAGAGTAGTTTGCTTACATATATCATATGATTATATTTAAGCTCAATATGTAAACACAACAAAGATTTGATGTTTTCTATCACATAAATGATTTTTCGTCAAACTTTGTTACAATAGTTTTTATTTCATGGTTTTCACAAACGAAAATTGCTTTTCCAAAAATTCCTTCTCAAACATGTTTATTTTATCAATTAGAAAATTTTCCCAAATTTTACTATTTTTCGAATTGATTTGATATTTTTAACGTATTTTTGAAATCAGCCCAAAACCTGTATATTGCCATGTATCAGTTTGCGGTCGACCGTCACGGTCGACCGCCAGCAGTTAATTTTCTTAGTATAGCTTTTATTTGTTTGCGGTCGACCATGACGGTCGATCGTGGCTCCATCCAGAGACTTTCGCGGTCGACCGTCGCGGTTGATCGTCAGCTTTTAAAGTTCTTTTTCAGTATTTTTGTGCTTCGCGATCGACCGCGAGATTTCTAGGGTCGACCGCCGAACTCATCATTGCTTTCTCAATGACTATATTCTAATTTGATTCTCTAGGGCTATTTTGGTCTTTTCAAGTTGGTTTTGGCTGATATTTTGAGTGGGTATAAATACCCCATTGCTCTTCTCTTTCAAATACCAAGTTTTGTTTTTACAGTGAAGTTTTAACAAAAGTTTAAGTATGTTTAAAGAGCTGGTTAAGCTAATTCTGATTATCTGTTTCAAAAGAAGTTTTCTACAACAAGAAGAGGCCTTCAATTCAACTGAGGATCCTATCCTCATCATCCTCTACTGTTCTTCTTGTTTACTGAGAAGTTTTCCTAACTCATCTTTTCATATAGCTTATAATTTTATTTTCATATCTTAGCTATATTTATTGAGTTACATATTTTCATTCACTGTTATCACACACACTGTATTGAGCTTAATATTCCATACTATATATTGTGGGTAGCGGTGTGTGATTTAGTGAGAGTGGGCTTCATTGCGTTCTCATTTGTTATCGAGAACAAACCATTGTATTTAACCTTTATTGTGAGTATTACTTGTAATACACTTGTACATCGAGAGAAGTGTGAGGCGTGAGACGGGGTCGAATCCAATAGGAGTGGCGTCGGTTGATGAACCTAGGGAGAGGTTGCATCCGAGCACTTAAGGAGGAGGACACGGGCTAGGTTCCTACACTTAGTGTGTAAAGTGTGATTGCATAGTGTTTGTTGTGTGAAAGTTTTCGGTAAACTTGTAAACCGAGTGTGTAGAAGTTCCGGCTTCCAAACCGGATTGTGATAGTGGAGATCTCCTCGAGGTGAGGAGCGGGGACGTAGGTCGTGGTGACCGAACCTCGTAAAACATATCGTTTGTTTGTGTTTAGCTTAGCGTACATTTTATTTGTGCTTATTCATATCATTCTTGCTCATATCCATCTCATATAGTTCTTGCAAGAACTTTCTAATCAATATAACTTTAATTGGTATTTAATCAGGATTAGATTAGCATAAGACCCTAACCCCCCCCCCCCTCTACGGTCTAACAATTAGAGACTCAAGTATGTAAAATTCAAGAAAATAAGATTGATTAATTGAATTAATCAAGTTTAGGAACTTAAACAAGCTTTAGATAGTTGAAACATTCAATTTGATGAAATAATTAAGGAAATTAATTTTGATCAAATCCCTAAAAAGCAAGCTTGTGTGTATAAAATAATAAACTAATCCCTTTATATTCCTAGTGTTACATGTTGATGGCATACTATTCATTGAGAATGATATTCTAATGTCATGAATTGAAATATGACTTTCTGACATTCTATATCTTGGATCTCAAGCTCTATAGAGATAGAGAAAGAAATATATGGGATTGTCACAATCTATTTATATAGATAAGATCCAAAGAAGGTTCAACCTACAAGATTCCAAGAAAAGACCAGGTGGTGTAAGCCATGGAATCTCTCTCTCCAAGGAAATGTGTCCTAGATGAAATTGAGCATTTGTCCTAGAGGAAATTGAGCATTTTAGAAATAGCTGATCTTGTGAGTAGATCATAGTCCAATACTAATGAGGAATATTGGATTACAATGTAAGTCATATTCATCTATTTGCATAAGACTAAAATCACTATTTTGTTCATGACTTACATTTAATATCCTTAAACAAAACCTTTGTCATGAAATATTTTAAACAAATGGGAGTTAGGATTATATTTGATTGGATGTTAGGACAAGTGGAAGATTGTTGGAATAGTAATAATATGCCCTTGAACATCCAATGTATTTTACGTAATATTTTTTAATATTAATAAAGATTTATTGTTGCACATATAATTTTGGGTACTATTTCAATAATTGCTATGGTATCCATAGAAATTATTTTGTTAGATCATGCATTATAATGGACACTTGCTTAGAGATGTTTTTTAACTTAGAGATTTCTTAAAATTATGCTTTAACCTATAACTAATAAAGGATAACTTTATTATAACAGGTTATTATGCATGACATGGACATGTGAGATGTGGTGGTGGGTCTTAACCACCGAGAATGAGGATTTTTCGGGTATATGTCATACGTATGTATTGAGATGTGTGTAACACTAGACCACATTTGGATTCTCTAGGATGAGTCACCTAAGTGATAGAGAATTCAAATTGTTAAATGGTCCATTTGACTTAATGATATTGTCATTTTCAATTTCATAATTTAGTATGTCTTGATGTGATGGTTAAGCTTGTTTAACAAGTGCTCAAAACCTGAAACATTGGATTACTAGATTTTATTTAGGGAAATGATGAATATTTAGATAGGATCTAGTATGCTCATTATAATGAATTAATTTATTATGCATTCCTATGAAGTTATTAAATTCATGTCGACGGGTGGTTTTGAAAATTATTTTTTTAAAATTTATTTTCTTATAAAAATAATATATTTTAATGTTTCAAAATTATTTTTATTTATGTCATGGGAATTGAAATTTAGACATGAGCAAATAGGTGAATAGTCCTACTCAATAGAATTGTCTAAAATAATTAATACTTGAGAGGACTGAATGTAAAATATTATTTATAAATAAGTAATCTCATGTTATGAAAGAGCTTTTATAAATAGTTGATCGAATAGGAATTTGACTATTTAAATTAAAAATTATTAATTTGATTAATAATTGATTCTCGATAAGGGACACAGTTGGTGTCACTAATGTCACTGGAAAAGATTTACATGCAATACAAATTTTATTATATCCTTAATTATTATGGATAGAGCTTTTAAATAATTTTATGCTATCCCTAATTATTATGGATAGATTTTTTGAATAGTTCTACTCTATCTTTAATTATTATAGATAGAGTTTTGAACAATTATGAATTTTTTGAAATTAAAATCTATAAGGAAAATCTAATCATATATATATATATGATTCATATGTAGCGAAAATCTTCTAAAGATAAGATGAAGAATGGAATAAAAAAAAAGAGAACATATCTCTTAGTATTGATCCTCTTCGGTAACGGGTGGATTTTAGTTGGAGGTTTTTTCTCTTGAGGCAGCTTTGAAATTTTTAGATAGATATTGTGAGATGGATTTTTCAGGTAAATATTAGGAGATGGATTATGAAAGATTGAAAAGCATCCCAGATACTCTTCTAATTTTGATTAATATATAATCACGATATGCATACCCTGCCTTGTTCATGTTTCCAACTAAATATATTACAATAATATGAAAGTTTTTTTTATTCACCAAACTAAGTTGATTGCAAGGATACGGTCCTAACCAACCAAAATGTAGATCTTCCAACTCAACAACATAAGTCTAGTCCACACTGTTTTCTTGGAACAAAAAAAAAAAAAAAAGTCTAGTCCACATTAGATCTCACCAAACCCTGTACAAAAAAGTTCATAACCAGCAATAGGAAAATATGATTTTCAACAAAATTTTCATGAAGATATGTTCGCCTTATATTACCCTATACATACAATAATATGGACCACAAAATTGCAAGGACCTTTTAGTGTGTGTCTTTTTCAGTCCAATAGAAAATGGGGGTACTTCATATGGGGGCAAAAAGGATCATGCAAATGAGAGTGGTCCTCCTAAAGCTCCGAGAAGCTGCCTTATTGTCCAAAACCCACTCACTCTAGCCAGGGGATTCCCATAGTATCATGGGCCTTTCTAGTTTCAACAAGCAAGACAATTGATGCTGTAGAATCCTAGTTGTGGAATTGGGGGAGCCACAAATTTAATTAATGTTTTCAATTCCAAGCATAGATTGATTCCCAAATGTGGCCTAAATTGGTATAACGCTACTATATCTGTCTCCTGTCCTTAGCATGGGATTAACATGCGTTGAGATATATATATGTGTGAACCCATTCCTAGCTTTTAGTCATTAATGTAAGGGTGGTAAATCCTAGTAAATTAAATAGTTGAGTGGTGCGTTGTCATTAGCAATAGTCTTATGATGGAAGCTTTTAGTCATTAATCATATGTATATATACTTTTCTTGAAGAACCAAACAAATGAGTAATGGTCACGTACGACGTAGAATCTTATGTTCTTTTTCCCACCACCTTGTTAGAAAATTGAATTGTTTTCAACTTTAATTTGGTACGAGTTATCAGGAGCCATGCATACTTTTAAGAGTTCTTAAAATTTGAACGAAATATCAGCATCTGCTTAAGTTCAACACGCTTTTACTCGTGAACTTGCCGCGTTGGTAGCACTAGCTAGCAAAGTCTAGCATGTAGGTAAAAAGACTCAAAAATTTGAGATTCTCTAGCATAAGACCCTAATCCCCCCCCCCCTCTACGGTCTAACAATTAGAGACTCAAGTATGTAAAATTCAAGAAAATAAGATTGATTAATTGAATTAATCAAGTTTAGGAACTTAAACAAGCTTTAGATAGTTGAAACATTCAATTTGATGAAATAATTAAGGAAATTAATTTTGATCAAATCCCTAAAAAGCAAGCTTGTGTGTATAAAATAATAAACTAATCCCTTTATATTCCTAGTGTTACATGTTGATGGCATACTATTCATTGAGAATGATATTCTAATGTCATGAATTGAAATATGACTTTCTGACATTCTATATCTTGGATCTCAAGCTCTATAGAGATAGAGAAAGAAATATATGGGATTGTCACAATCTATTTATATAGATAAGATCCAAAGAAGGTTCAACCTACAAGATTCCAAGAAAAGACCAGGTGGTGTAAGCCATGGAATCTCTCTCTCCAAGGAAATGTGTCCTAGATGAAATTGAGCATTTGTCCTAGAGGAAATTGAGCATTTTAGAAATAGCTGATCTTGTGAGTAGATCATAGTCCAATACTAATGAGGAATATTGGATTACAATGTAAGTCATATTCATCTATTTGCATAAGACTAAAATCACTATTTTGTTCATGACTTACATTTAATATCCTTAAACAAAACCTTTGTCATGAAATATTTTAAACAAATGGGAGTTAGGATTATATTTGATTGGATGTTAGGACAAGTGGAAGATTGTTGGAATAGTAATAATATGCCCTTGAACATCCAATGTATTTTACGTAATATTTTTTAATATTAATAAAGATTTATTGTTGCACATATAATTTTGGGTACTATTTCAATAATTGCTATGGTATCCATAGAAATTATTTTGTTAGATCATGCATTATAATGGACACTTGCTTAGAGATGTTTTTTAACTTAGAGATTTCTTAAAATTATGCTTTAACCTATAACTAATAAAGGATAACTTTATTATAACAGGTTATTATGCATGACATGGACATGTGAGATGTGGTGGTGGGTCTTAACCACCGAGAATGAGGATTTTTCGGGTATATGTCATACGTATGTATTGAGATGTGTGTAACACTAGACCACATTTGGATTCTCTAGGATGAGTCACCTAAGTGATAGAGAATTCAAATTGTTAAATGGTCCATTTGACTTAATGATATTGTCATTTTCAATTTCATAATTTAGTATGTCTTGATGTGATGGTTAAGCTTGTTTAACAAGTGCTCAAAACCTGAAACATTGGATTACTAGATTTTATTTAGGGAAATGATGAATATTTAGATAGGATCTAGTATGCTCATTATAATGAATTAATTTATTATGCATTCCTATGAAGTTATTAAATTCATGTCGACGGGTGGTTTTGAAAATTATTTTTTTAAAATTTATTTTCTTATAAAAATAATATATTTTAATGTTTCAAAATTATTTTTATTTATGTCATGGGAATTGAAATTTAGACATGAGCAAATAGGTGAATAGTCCTACTCAATAGAATTGTCTAAAATAATTAATACTTGAGAGGACTGAATGTAAAATATTATTTATAAATAAGTAATCTCATGTTATGAAAGAGCTTTTATAAATAGTTGATCGAATAGGAATTTGACTATTTAAATTAAAAATTATTAATTTGATTAATAATTGATTCTCGATAAGGGACACAGTTGGTGTCACTAATGTCACTGGAAAAGATTTACATGCAATACAAATTTTATTATATCCTTAATTATTATGGATAGAGCTTTTAAATAATTTTATGCTATCCCTAATTATTATGGATAGATTTTTTGAATAGTTCTACTCTATCTTTAATTATTATAGATAGAGTTTTGAACAATTATGAATTTTTTGAAATTAAAATCTATAAGGAAAATCTAATCATATATATATATATGATTCATATGTAGCGAAAATCTTCTAAAGATAAGATGAAGAATGGAATAAAAAAAAAGAGAACATATCTCTTAGTATTGATCCTCTTCGGTAACGGGTGGATTTTAGTTGGAGGTTTTTTCTCTTGAGGCAGCTTTGAAATTTTTAGATAGATATTGTGAGATGGATTTTTCAGGTAAATATTAGGAGATGGATTATGAAAGATTGAAAAGCATCCCAGATACTCTTCTAATTTTGATTAATATATAATCACGATATGCATACCCTGCCTTGTTCATGTTTCCAACTAAATATATTACAATAATATGAAAGTTTTTTTTATTCACCAAACTAAGTTGATTGCAAGGATACGGTCCTAACCAACCAAAATGTAGATCTTCCAACTCAACAACATAAGTCTAGTCCACACTGTTTTCTTGGAAAAAAAAAAAAAAAAAAAGTCTAGTCCACATTAGATCTCACCAAACCCTGTACAAAAAAGTTCATAACCAGCAATAGGAAAATATGATTTTCAACAAAATTTTCATGAAGATATGTTCGCCTTATATTACCCTATACATACAATAATATGGACCACAAAATTGCAAGGACCTTTTAGTGTGTGTCTTTTTCAGTCCAATAGAAAATGGGGGTACTTCATATGGGGGCAAAAAGGATCATGCAAATGAGAGTGGTCCTCCTAAAGCTCCGAGAAGCTGCCTTATTGTCCAAAACCCACTCACTCTAGCCAGGGGATTCCCATAGTATCATGGGCCTTTCTAGTTTCAACAAGCAAGACAATTGATGCTGTAGAATCCTAGTTGTGGAATTGGGGGAGCCACAAATTTAATTAATGTTTTCAATTCCAAGCATAGATTGATTCCCAAATGTGGCCTAAATTGGTATAACGCTACTATATCTGTCTCCTGTCCTTAGCATGGGATTAACATGCGTTGAGATATATATATGTGTGAACCCATTCCTAGCTTTTAGTCATTAATGTAAGGGTGGTAAATCCTAGTAAATTAAATAGTTGAGTGGTGCGTTGTCATTAGCAATAGTCTTATGATGGAAGCTTTTAGTCATTAATCATATGTATATATACTTTTCTTGAAGAACCAAACAAATGAGTAATGGTCACGTACGACGTAGAATCTTATGTTCTTTTTCCCACCACCTTGTTAGAAAATTGAATTGTTTTCAACTTTAATTTGGTACGAGTTATCAGGAGCCATGCATACTTTTAAGAGTTCTTAAAATTTGAACGAAATATCAGCATCTGCTTAAGTTCAACACGCTTTTACTCGTGAACTTGCCGCGTTGGTAGCACTAGCTAGCAAAGTCTAGCATGTAGGTAAAAAGACTCAAAAATTTGAGATTCTCTAACTGACACTCGACAAACAGAAAGCATCCCATTTTGAGATGATCGTTTTGGTTTTGAGCTATGAAATATTCAAATAACATATCATATGATGTTAAGTTTGAATCATATTAGTACTCTAGAACTTGATACGAGGGCAAAAGTGTGTCACAGTATGAATGATATTAATTTAGACACATCACCTTTCTGCCTCCACAGTTCCCCCATTATCTCAGGCATCTTGGACCTACATATATATTTGTCATCCTTTTTTCTTTTTGCTTTTTTTTTTTTTGAGATTTCACGAGATCTTTGACAAAGTTTTCATTGATTTATTCTGGACCATGATCATGATAGCTGTTTCGGTTTGTGGAGATCATGATTCTTCTTGTAGCTTTCTTCTAATTTATAGGATAAATCGGAAAGTCTTTGAGCTAAATAGGTGATTGATTCTAAAGCTTTCAAATGCTTTAATTTATGTAGTCCTTTCTTTATTTCTTCTTTTTTTTCCCCTTTTTTATTTTTCATGTCTCCTTCAACAATATCGATCCCTATTGATCCACTATTGGCCATGATCGTATTTTCATTGCTTCTTTGGTTCTGGGTTAAGTAGGTGATTAACTTTAAACGTTTCAAATGCGTCAATTATTGCGTTATTTTCTTTTTCTTTTTCTTTTTGCATTATTTTCTTTTTCTTTTTCTTTTTTTAATTAATACTTTGATATTTCTTGCATGTGTTCTTCTATAATATCCGCATTGACCCACTCTGGGCCATGATCATGATATATAACAAGTTTGTTCTTTGGACATCATGATTGTTATAGCTTTGTTCTTATATGACATTAGTTTGAAGCTTCTTGTGTATAAGTTGGTGATTAATAGCTCTAAAATCTTTCAATTAAATATCTAACATGTGTTTTACATGGGACCCTTCAAAAGTAAATCCTTAACAGCGAAAGTTAAACAGTGATTTTAAACAAATTAAGGCCGTGTGTAGAAGAACTTTCTTAGTGAAATGAGTCAAATGACCTAGATGTGACCACTGCTTTTTTACTTTTATTTGAAAATTTGTCACAAATCCAATTGGGATTTGGGGTCAATTATGGCGTATTTTTAAATCCTAAATTTCTACTCACGTGTAACAAAACATAATTATAGGAAAGAATCACCTTCACCAACGCGTTGATTTTATCATATGATATTAAAAATCTATTTACAATTAATGTACGTTGTCGACAGTTTTTTCTTTTCCCCGGTGGTGTATATATTAAATTGCATCTCATTTTCGTCTTTGAAGATGTGTTAGTTGATTATATTTATATATAAAAGAAAAGAGAAAATAATAAAAAGTATTAAAAAATAGAGTACACCTTTAATATTAATCAACTAGTCCTATACCCGTGTGATGCCGTGAGACTCTTTTCATGGCGTATTATTTACCAACATAAGAAAATGAAATCTAAAATATAACTATTTATTTAAGAAAGTTAATAGCAATTTTTTTATTGTTAAAACATTTATCTTGTTAAAAATGTTTAATTTAGCGATTGGTGCTTGACGTATGCTTTAAATTTATGAGACATATTATATACAATGCAAACAAATTACTGACCAAAAAGAAGAGCAAATCATATATACTCCTTTTAAAAGTACGAGTTTGGAAAAATCTTTTCATGGTCAATATTATCCTTAACTTAGTTTTGAATTTTACATTGTAATCCTAATATATTCTAATTATTATATCTTTTTTGAATTGATAATTAAATGATTTATCCTATTCATAGTGAGACTTAACATGTTATTGGTCAAAAGGAGATATGTTTGATATAATTCAAATTATTATGAGATGAGGGAGGCCTTTGGCCTCCCCCTCATTATCCCTCCATTTTATACCCCATTATGATGGTGTAACACCCCATTAAGTGGGGGTGACTCTTGGGTACTCAACCTATTCACATTGACTATCTATAAATATACATCATAGGCCTTTGGCCTGTGTAAGAGTTTCAAACACGTTATCAGCACGAGATGGTGTACAATAAACGCTACTGTACGACATACAAAACTTGTTACATAATGTTTAAATCACATTTAATAGTGATGAACTACGGCACTAATGTGACATGGTAACTTTAATAACCACACACAAATAATTAAGTATTGATGGATGGTACTAAAGTAATTACAAACCGACACTACAGTGCCTCGACGCACACAATCCTTCGCGAAAGAAGCTATTTCAATAGCTTATATGATTATGTCGATCCTGTAATTACGATTTCGGGACTATCTAACATAATAGAAGGATTTGGTGAAGCAATGATATTGCTCCCAAATAAAACGAGACTAATAATAAAAGATGCATTATTCTCTCCGAAATCTAATAGAAACCTCATAAGTTTCAAGGATATTCGTTTAAACGGATATCACTTAGAAACCAATGATATAAATGAGGATGAGTATTTGTATGTAACTCGTCAAAAAGATGGTTCAAAAACTATCTTAGAACGATTCAAGGGACTCCCGTCGGGTCTCTATCATACATATATTCAACCAGTAGAAGCTAACATGATTGTGCACCAGAAGTGCCATTCTTCGACGAAATTTAAACTTTGGCATAACAGACTGGGTCACCCAGGATCAGCAATGATGCACCGCATCATGAGCCAATCAAGTGGACACAACCTGAAGAACCTGAAGATTCTTCAGAAGGGTGATTACTCATGTCTATCTTGTTTCCAAGGTAAACTGATCACGAGACCTTCCCTTCTGAAAGTGGGATTAGAGTCTCCTAGCTTCTTGGAGAGAATACATGGCGATATTTGTGGGCCTATTCACCCCGCAAGTGGACCATTTAGGTACTTTATGGTACTTATAGATGCATCAACCAAGTGGTCTTACGTGTGCCTTTTGTCCACCCGCAACTTAGCTTTTTCAAAGCTATTGGCACAAATTATTAAGTTGCGGGCTCATTTCCCCGATAATCAAATCAAGAAATTACGTCTTGATAATGCGGGAGAATTCACTTCACAAGTCTTTCAAGACTATTGCCTAGCAACTGGCATCGAAGTTGAACATCCTGTAGCACATGTTCACACCCAGAACGGGTTAGCAGAATCTCTAATTAAGAGATTGCAATGGATTGCTCGTCCATTGTTGATGCAATCACAGTTGCCTGTTGAGGCTTGGGGTCATGCCATATTGCATGCCGCATCACTTATCAGAATACGACCCTCTGGTGGCCATATTTTGTCACCAATGCAGCTTACTTATGGTGCACCTCTGAATATTTCACATTTGAGAGTGTTTGGTTGTGCAGTTTACGTCCCAATTGCTCCTCCACAAAGGACCAAAATGGGTCCACAGCGTCGTTTGGGTATCTATATAGGGTTTGATTCGCCCTCTATAATAAGATACCTTGAACCCCAGACGGGTGACGCATTTAAGGCACGTCTTGATGATTGTGAATTTGTTGAGGATTCATTTCCTAAACTTGGCACACAGTCCAGGAAGCCTGACGCTTCTAAGACCATTTCTTGGAACACCAAGACTTTGTCTCATTATGATCCGCGTACTAGTCAATGTGAAGATGAGATCCTGAAGATTCTTCATCTTCAGAATATAGTACATTTACTTCCGGATAAATTCACTGATAACCAGAAGATTGTCAGATCACACATCCCTGCTGTCAACACGCCAGCTAGGATTGACATCCCCAAAGATGGATGCAATCCGCCGGCAGCAGAAACGGCTGTACCTCAATTGAAAAGAGGACGCCCACCAGGTTCGAAGGACAAAATCCCTCGTAAAAGAAAAAATCCTAGAGAAATAAAGATGAACCCAACACAGGATACTGAGCTCATACCAGCTTCCTCTCCCCTCCGAGATTCCCCTGAAGAGGAACAAATAGGAGAAACATCATTAAATTTTGTACGTACTGAGGAGGTATTGGACAGAAAAAGCACAGTCGTCGACGACGACTTTGAGGAGGTACTGGACAGAAAAAGCACAGTCGTCGACGACGACTTTGCGTTCGATATTGCCGTTCACGTCACTGAATACGACGATGACATCGAACCACGGTCTCTAGCGGAATGTAAACGCAGAGACGATTGGCCAAAGTGGAACGAGGCAATAGGAGTAGAGCTGGACTCACTCTTGAAACGCGAAGTCTTTGGACCAGTAGTCCAAACACCTAAAGGTGTAAAACCTGTGGGATATAAGTGGGTCTTCATCAGAAAAAGAAATGAACACAACGAGGTTGTGCGCTACAAAGCACGGCTTGTAGCACAAGGTTTTTCCCAAAGACCGGGAATAGACTATGAAAAAACATATTCTCCGGTTATGGATGGGAATACCTTCCGATTCCTAATAAGCCTCTCATCTCTGGAAGGCCTAGAAATGCAGCTCATGGACGTTGTGACTGCATATCTATATGGCAATATAGATAAAGATATCTATATGAAACTCCCTGAAGGATATAAAATTCCACCAGAGATAGCAGATAGACCTCGGGACGTCTATTCTGTTAGGCTTCAAAGATCATTATATGGTCTTAAGCAATCGGGGAAAATGTGGTATAACAGACTAAGTGAGTTCCTTGCTACGCAAGGATTCACAAATGATAAAGTCTGCCCGTGTATCTTTATAAAAAGATCGGGAACAGGATTCATTATAGTCGCCGTCTATGTCGACGACTTAAATCTCATTGGATCTCCTGCAGAGATCGCTGGGATATCTGAAAGCCTTAAGAATACTTTTGAAATGAAAGACCTAGGCAAAACAAAGTATTGTCTTGGCTTACAGATCGAACACCTTAAGGGTGGTATCCTGTTACACCAATCCACATATACACGGAAATTACTTAAAAATTTCCGAATGGATAAATGTCATCCTCTTAGTACACCAATGGTTGTTCGATCATTGGATGTAAAGAACGACCCCTTCCGTCCGGCTGGAAGAGGGGGAGGAAATCTAGGTCCTGAAGTACCTTACCTCAGTGTCATTGGAGCACTATTATATCTGGCTAATTGTACGCGTCCCGATATAGCGTTTTCAGTTAACCTTCTAGCCAGATACAGTGCAGCGCCCACAAAGCGCCACTGGAATGGAGTTAAACATCTTCTGCGCTACCTCCAAGGGTCTATAGACCTGGGATTATATTTACCGAAGGGTGGGTCTCCCACCTTAATTGGTTATTTAGATGCAGGTTACAGGTCTGATCCCCACACCGAAAAATCACAAACCGGATTTGTGTTTACATTCGGTGGTACGGCCATCTCCTGGAGGTCTGTTAAGCAAACCACTGTAGCAATCTCATCCAACCATTCCGAACTCCTCGCGATCCATGAAACCAGCAAAGAATGTGTTTGGCTTCGTTCTGTCATTCAGCACATCTTAGTGTCTACCGGCCTGAAGACTGGTGACCTTGAGCCAACTACCATATTTGAAGACAATGCAGCATGCGTTGCTCAACTTCAGTCTGGCTTCATCAAGGGTGACAAGACGAAGCACATATCTCCCAAGTTTTTCTGGACGCACGATCTTCAAGAGGAGGAGCAAGTTAAAGTACAGCAGATCCAATCATGTAATAATTTAGCTGACTTGTTCACTAAGGCTCTGCCTAGATGTACTTTTGTAAAACTTGTAAAAGGAATAGGGATGAGACATCTGAAAGACCTACAAGCCTGAAGCTTGTATGGTTCAGGGGGAGTAACCTATGGGTTGTACTCTTTTTCCTTAGGCTGATGGTTTTTTCCCACTGGGTTTTCCACAGCTAAGGTTTTAACGAGGCAAACAAGTTTACTCTGGATCCAGAAGTATCCACCCCATTAGCTTTACGAACTCTGAAGTGTTCATAAGCTAAACCCAAGGTAATGGATGGATAAGGGGGAGTATTATGAGATGAGGGAGGCCTTTGGCCTCCCCCTCATTATCCCTCCATTTTATACCCCATTATGATGGTGTAACACCCCATTAAGTGGGGGTGACTCTTGGGTACTCAACCTATTCACATTGACTATCTATAAATATACATCATAGGCCTTTGGCCTGTGTAAGAGTTTCAAACACAAATCCTTTACTTATTTCAATTCGAAGAGAAATCTAAAAAACATATGCTAGCCAGCACCTAAAAGTTTTTAAACTTTGTGAAAAATATCCTCCAAATTAAATTGTAAAAACACCCCTACAAATTTAAAATTTTATTAAAACATCTTGAATATTACAAATTTTACTTATTTCAATTCAGTGAGAAATCTAAATAACATATGCTAGATAAAAATTAAAAATTAAAAGTTTTTAACTTTGGAGAAAGTATCTCGTAAGTTTTGAAAAATGCAAGAACACCCCTAAATTCAAATTTAGAAAAATATTTCTATGGTCAATATTACCCTTCACTATTTTAAATATTACATTTAAATTTAATCTATTCTAATTCTAATTATATCTTTTCTAACCCCACATGAATTATTTATAGCTCAATAATTTAAAAAAATAACAAACTATGTGAAATATTATTTTAAATTTTTTATTTAAATCTTAATCTATCTAAATACTAATTATATTCTATATTAACCCCACATGAACTACCTATAACTCAGCAATTTAAAAAATAAGATTAAGATTTAATTCAAAAATTACACAAAATATCTTTAAGAGTTCAAAATCACCCAAAACACATTAACTTTTCAAAACTTAAAACAATAAACATGAAATCTAAAAATTAAAAATAGCCCTCGAGGAATTTAAAAATTACAATTACACCCTTAATATTTCTAAAATTGTAGAAACAACCTCAAAAGTTAAAATTAGAAAAAAAGCACCCTAAATTCAGTGACTTCAAAACTTTCAAACAACATAGATAGATTTCAAGGATTACCATTAGGCACTTAATTAAAAACCTAAAATTTGTAATAAATAACCTTAAAGTTACATAAACTACATAAACTCCCTCAAAATTTAAAAATCACAAAAATCCTAAAAATTTAAATCTTGTAACCGGTAGACATCAAATCTGAAAATTATCAGCAGATCACTAAAAATTTGAATTTATCAAAAAACAACTCAACGTTTTAGTAATTATAAAAAACATGCTTAAAATTTTAGAGTTGAAAGACGCATCTTAACATTTGAAAACTTACCACCAACTCATAAAACTAAAAATTACAAGCGCCCAACATAAAATTTAAATTTTTAAAAAATATTATTAAAGCTAAAAAATTACAAAACACACCCTCAAAAGTTTAAAATCATAAATGGCTGAAATTTGGCAAAGAAAAGAGTAAATGTTTGATATTATTTCATTAAGATATATAAATTTAAGTTTCAATTTAAAGTTTTTTTTATCTCTTTTCAGCATCAAAAAATAGTCTAAGTTGATGCTGGTAAAAAATAATAATTATAATAGATAAAAGCTATCCAGTTACGGAATAAAAATTTAAAAAATATATAATAGATTAAAAATTAATGTTACTGTATAAATTTAAGGAACTACATATAATTTTAGTAATAACATTAACTAATAGAAGACTAAATTGCACAAAACTAACAAAAGACTATAATATAATAAGTTAGCATTAATTGATTATAATGTATAAACATTCGTCTCTGATGTTGATAATATTTATAGAGTGGAAAAATACAATTAATTTTGCATGAAAAAATTATCAGAAAGTTTAGAGATATCATTTAAAAAAATCAAGCTATTTTTATTTCAAATAGAGAAGTGAAGTAAATAAACCCAAAATACGAAAACATTCATGAATCACTTAAACTGACATTTACAAAAGGTATAATTTTGTTCTAATTAAAAAAATCATTCATTGTGAAAGATACAAGAAAATTAGTTTGTATTTATAAATTTTCATACTTTATTCTTGAATTACTAAATGAATCATAAAATTAATATAAATTTACATATAAATAATCTTATAATAGAAACTAAAGTGAAGTCATTGATCAACTATGTTGCAAGATATAATAAGCCAGATAAGATGAGGGAAATAACTATAATAGACAAAAGGTATATACATGATAATTAGTTACAATAGCACAAGTAAAAAAAATTAAAATTGATATTTTCTTTTTCCAATATTTGGTATGACTTTGCAAGCAAATTTATTTGGAGATATGACTACCAGTAAAAGATTAGTTTTTATTTTTTAAAGACATGATCAAAGATAAGCACATAATATCACTATTAGATTTTAAGATATTTAAATATTAAGGTAACATATTTTACTACTAAAATTTTTATTAAATATCACTTAATATAAAATTCATATTATATCTGTCTCAATTTTATAGGAAAAATATGCATGTTATCGTAAATTGTGTTAACAATATATACCAACACAAAAATACAACTTATTGAAGAAATAAAAGAATGGTAAGTAAACCAAGCAAACATACATATAACATAATAAAGACAAAAATATTACATTTTAAAGCTAATACGCATGACTTATTCAGAACAAACTGCTAATACAAATTTAAACTATTGATATATGCAATAATCATAATATCAAAGAGGTATGATCTTATATGACATACTCTAAAATTTTCACAATTAAACTTAAAAATACTCTACTAATATACGGACACACTATTGGACTTATGATGTAAATATAACTATTATTTATAATAGAGTTGAGCCGTGGTTCTAGCTTGCAAAGGCTACAACAAGAAGATTAGATAGAGATATTAATAAGAATGGCCAAATAATAAATATCACAGAATTACTAATAAAGTAGTACCAAGATTGAGTAATATCCCTTCTTCATGAAATAAACATATCAAGATTAAATATTAACATTATAATCTAAGCCAAATTGATAATGAAAAATATAGTTATTTAGTTCAGATCATTGTAAAAAATAATACAGAATAAAAGTAACATTATTTAACGTGACAGAAACTCTTATTGGATGCACACCAGAAGAATTCATTGCAGATAAAAAAGAGGCAACTCCTAACTTTTTTTTAAAAAATAAATTAAAAACACAAAAAATTCATATATATGAAATTAACATTTAGCCTTAATAAAACACAAAAATAATCAAAGTCTATATTTCTAGATTTTTTGTTGAACATCAAAAATGCATTCAACTTCTTTGTGAAGTAAGACGAGAAGATAAAACATGAACGAGCTCAGGGAAAATAATTACACAAGAAATCCAACCCCAGCTTGATGTCACAATCAATATAGATGATGAAGACACAACTCTAGAATTGCTCAGGAAAAAGATAAAAGCGGAGAGGGATTGATCTTAACTCAATAAAAAAATAAAATAGAAAGAATAAAAGATTTATTTTCCAAATATTTTATAGAATAACTTAATTTTTTGAGTAAAACCAAGAATCTTTAGAAAGAATTTTCATGAACTCTTTTAAATATTTTTATATGGATGTTTTTATCATATAAAATATACTAGAGTTAGCATTAACCTTTAGTCAATGATTATTTCTGAAGTCTATCAATTAATTAGCAACAAACTTTATATTCTCTTTAGTTTTATTTTAGCCCACTTTTAATTAATCATCTTAGCTTTTTTAGCTTTAATTATTCATTTTTATTTTATAATACTACTTTTTTAAAAGTGTTTTTTACTTTTACAACATTATACTTTCAAAATTGGTTTCATGTCGGCCCAAATCACGTGAAAATTTAAATTGGCTTTAGATTACATTTGTTTTCTGTTGATTTAATTATCAACATAAAAATTTAAATTTGGTGTAGCCCATTCAAACAAATATAAAAAAATAAATAATTACAATGCTAATATTTAAAAGCATAAGTGAGCAAAAAAGATCAAAGTGGAACTGAGGAACAAATTTTAGTAAGAAAATAAATTAAAAATATTTAATCATGATATTTAACCATGTGCATTGCACTGTATAAAACCTAATAGTAAAAAAAGAGCGAAGAGGTAGTACATATCTAGCTAACTTTATAGTATTTAACAAACAGATCCTGGAGATAGCATCATTTAACAATATCACCATAAAATAATCTTAGAAATAGCACCATTCATTAAATGTCCACAGAAAAAATTTGTAAAAGGTATGCTAACAAAGAGCAGAAATTAACTTATATTCTGCGTTAGGTATTTATTTTTAAAATTGCACCATGATCTCTCTATCAACCATGTTTCTTCATATATAAATAAAGTAAAATATAGTAGGAAAAAAGAACCAAATCTGATACTGACAGTCAAGTTCGTTCGCAACTTTTTGCACCTCATCATCAACATATAAACCAACATATAGACGAGTATCACAATTTTTCCAAACCATATAATCCCCAAATTTAGTTCAACCTTCGGAGCGTCGTATATATATNACAACAAATCAAAGTCGTAAATAAATTCTTCAAAATTCAAGTAAAAAATCAACCAAACAAACAGAAAAGAAAAAAGGAAAAAAAAAAAAGAATAATACAAGACAAAACTAAACGCTTCGAGGCTTTGAAATAGGGTAATTAAGAGATGATAGGTGGAGCTGTAACGGTTTTGAGATCAATGTCCAGTTTTTGAACTAGCGGTTATTAATTGCTGGGTTTTCAATTACCTTTTAAATGAGGGTCTCTGGAGCTTTCATATATATGTAGTAAACCCAAAGTTTGTTTAATTTTCAACATTTTCATCTCTACATACCTCAGCGCTAGCTAGCTGGAAGCCTAGGAATTCGACGAGCGACGGTCGGTCTAAGCCTTGCTTTAGAAGCTAACATTGGAATATCGATCACGTCATGAATCCATTGGTACTTTCCTACCTACACTCGCACATTTCTTTCAATTCGTTGCAGCGTCACAAGACCTGTTCATGTAGCTAGCCCTTAATTATTAATCAAGAGTTAAGAGATCGATGAAGTTAATAACTGTTAATTAACCTATAATCTGAATCATGTAGCGGCCGGTCCCTTCAACTCTATGTAAACTAACCGCATGCAGTCAAACTCACACCTTTGGAACTTTATTTATGCGAATAAATATCATTTACGCTGCGTTTCTCCTCTCGATCCCCTGTTAATATTCTATGAAATCCCAGTTGTGCCAGCGAACATACTTTTTGTTATTATTATTATTATTATTCCTACACACATACGAGACGTTTAAATTGACAAGGGAATGAGAACATATGCAAATGTCCACGGATCGATGTGCGATCCCGCAGGTACTCAACCCGCACCCACCTCGCTAAAAGCCAGCCTTCTATATATATGTATAAGTAGCCACATCTACCTCACCTCCACCCACCAAAGCTAGACACTTGATCCACTTCGATCTCTTCCCCATGGCAACAAAGATGCTTCTGTTTACGTTATGCTGCGCGATGTGCTTACGAGCCTCTTGGGCTTCCAAGGCGAGGCACTTCAGGTGGGAGGTTGGGTACTTGCTCTGGTCGCCGGACTGTGAGGAGAACGTAGCGATCGGGATCAACGGGCAGTTCCCGGGACCAACGATAAGGGCGAAGGCCGGAGATACTATCGCGGTTGAGCTCAAGAACGGGCTGCACACCGAGGGTGTTGTTATTCATTGGCATGGCATTAGACAGGTACACGACGTTGGTTATCGACTGTTCACACAATCTGTGCATGTTTTTAATTTTCCCCCTTTCTTTAATGTTCTTTTTCTAGCTAATAATTAATAATGCGTGCATGTTGCAGTTTGGAACCCCATGGGCTGACGGAACGGCCTCTATATCGCAGTGCGCAATCAATCCGGAGGAAACTTTCGTCTACAGATTTAAAGTTGACAAGGTACGTACGTAATTCAAACTGGGCTACATTTTTTTTTTCAAATTTATATATACGTTATTCCCTTTATAATCGTTAATATATTTGGTGTGTTCTTGGGGGGTAGCCCGGCACGTATTTCTACCATGGGCACTACGGTATGCAAAGATCAGCGGGGCTGTACGGTTCGCTGATAGTCGACGCGGCAGACGATGAGATAGAGCCCTTCGCTTACGACGGAGAAATCAACTTGTTGTTGAGTGACTGGTACCATCAGAATGTGTACGCTCAGATGACTGGTCTCGATTCTAAACCTTTCCGTTGGATCGGCGAACCTCAGGTGATCGCATCGACTTTTCTAGATTCCCATCAGTTGTTATATTCTTCATTATTTCCCCGGTGAAAATGGTGGGAAACCATCCCGTGTGTGATTCTCATGTAGTTACCAGCACTAGTTTCTATATTAATTGTACTTTCTTCTACCTGTCAAATAGAGGGCGCGAGTTGATTCTAGCCAAGGTTCTCATCAGATCACTCAGAAATTCGAAGTATCAAAAAGAAAATAGAAGTAAAAAAAACTTAAAAGCCAATAAAGCACGTCGCATTAGCACAACACATAAATTTCACGCGGCCGTAAAATATTTTTGACAACATTGTGGCAATAGGAAATAATATTCGGCTATAGCTTTCAAATAACAGGGTGGACCTCATGATCAAGAGATGAGTCTCATTCAGTTGAGCGTTATTATGTCCCAAAGATCACAACAATGTGCACGGACGAAGCAAGTTTGTTCGAGGAAGGATATATATACATGCAATTAGGGTAAATTTCAGAGAACCCCTTGGACTTTAGCGGTTTCCCACAACACCCCCTCCCTTGAGCTTTGTTAAAACACCCATGAACTTCGGGGCACCTCACAAAACCTCATCATTCGTCTTCATAGTTTCTGCACGCTGACAACTCATTCCTCTTGGACTTCATACTTCCCTTTGGTGCACTTTCTGTACAGAGAAGCAATCTACTCACCTTTTCTAAAAGAAAGGAAAGCTTCTCATCATATATACTCATCAAATCCTTTTTCCGACAACATGAAACCGGTTATATAGAAAGATGCACAATCTGAAACCTCCAAAAGGAGAAGACCAAATCACCGACAGGCTACCAACCTTATATCAACCTACTAATTTTGTGCAAATTTATCAGACAAGAAAGCGAAGGCAAAGAGAAAAGGCGTCACAAATCCTAACAGTAGTAGTGGGCAGGTAGAAAAACCTAGGGTACCAAACAGAGTGAAAGAGAAGCGCAATCCACCGTATTATAAAGCATAAAGTATCAAGAAGGGTCAAAAATAACAGAAGAACTAAGAAGAATCAAACAACATGAAGTTATGATACAGATATACTTTATTTTCTTGCTAATATGCGTTAAAGAACCCTTGCACGGCACCAAAACACCCTCCGAAGTTATGGAGAGGATTGTCATACTCCAACAGGCTCAAGACTAGCTGATAATAGTAAAGTATTTGTTCTTGCATGACGAAGCTCTCAAACCTATTCTCTTTGCTACTCTGTTTCATATATTGACATATTGGTTGCCTATGCTTTGTTGTGCGCAGAGCCTACTGATTAATGGCAGAGGGCAGTTCAATTGTTCTCTTGCGGCCGTTGGTGGAGCAAACGCTTGCAATATAAGCACCGGCCAGTGTGCTCCTGTAGTGTTCAGAGTACTTCCAAACAAGACTTACAGAGTGAGGATTGCAAGCATTACATCCTTGGCTTCTCTCAACTTGGCCATTGGGGTAAGCATACCTCCGCCATAGTGCTTTCCTACATATACATCAACATCACTAAATAACGAATCATGTCAACCCACAAATTTTAAAGATAAAATTAGAAGTCAATTGAAACTTTTATTTAAAAATTATAACTTTAATGACCAGAGATAATAAGATTACAGTTTGCATGATAATAGTATACAATATGATACTGCACAATGTACTGTGATTTTCAGCTGTAATACAAAGTACAATTATAGCGAGCAACTTTATATCTATATAACCACCATCTTTTGCTAGGTGCCATATATAATAAATAAATAGATAAAATCCTTCAACTAACCTTGGACCCAAGTATGTTATTCAGTAAAGAAATAGAAAACATTCCATCAAAGTTGTGAACAAAGTAAACAAATTGATGTCAGCCTCATCTTTGGAAGGAAGCGGCTAAAGTAAGTGACCAAGAATTTAATCTAGTGGATTAGAACGCTGGACATAAAGTTGGAGTAGGGCTCTGCAGAATGTATAGAAGTGGACCCAATATACAATTTGCTTATTTCTTCGTCAGAATACTTGTAGGACATGGACATGCGAAGACTTGTCTTCTGTTCCTGGGGTTACTGAGACTTTTAAGAAACATATTACTGGGTTGAAAAAAATATCTAAATAAGAACTGCATAAAGTTATGTGAATCTATAGCTATACTTCCCGTATAGAAATAAATTTTTTTAGATGATACATCTATCTGGACTTGTGTTCGCGGTTGCGTGTGTACCTGCATGTACGTGTGCGAGTGTTCATTTTAAAATAATCTCTTTGATACATCAGTTTGCTAAAATATTGATCTGATTTTCCAACTGTATTACATGTTTAAAATATACATGTAAAATTGTGAATATTTGTACAGGGAGCAATTCTGTTAGTATTTTTTTAAATGGTGCACCTAACAAGATACTTCTAATAAACATTATCTTTTAGATATATGTCTAATAACAAAAAATTTAAAATTAAAATTAAAAATTAAAAAATTAGGATAGATAAAAATGGAACATCTATTCCTTAAAATTTTAAATCTTTGATATATCAGTTTGACAAAATATGATATGATATATAACCATGTTATCTACTTATACTACACAAATTTCCAATCTTGTTTGCTAATATTTTCCTAGCACTGAACCTAGTAAGAATCCACCTCCTGTTATTTCTTTGACAGACAAAAGTTCGTACTTTCTAATGCTTCAGAATGGGGAACTAGAGAGGTTACATTAACTACACAAAGATATTATTTATCCTTACATTTATTTTCTTTGAATTTGCATTTCCATATATAATAAATGATATGGCATATATTCTCAAGGGAGCATTAACTTGACTTCTTCTTCATTTTCTTTTAGAGGGAAGCATTGATAGCAATTGCCTTTCTGAATTAAGAATTAAGGGCTTTTTTTTTGTTAGTAAATAAATTTCATTCATCCAAAAATCCCAAATACATCCTACCACCCAGGCATACCCAGGGACAATACAAGTAGCAGCTCAAAATGAGCACAAGCAACTAACAATTAAGTTACGCAAATGCCAATTTCAGCCTAGTTCCCTTGCAAAGTTTCGACAATGAATCACTTTACAATATGCAATCCGTTCTTATGCATAGTCTACTGACATTAAGCACAAGCATATATTTATAAGTTTAGTTCAGTCAGATTGTATTAGGTATCAATTTTTCGCAATCTAACTGAGATAAACAACAAATAAGCAAACGAATGAATAAATAGATATTGAGGATTAATTAGTATGGTAAGGATTCTTTCAAGGAAGGTAAATTAGCCAAATAATCAGTAGACCAGGAAACTTCCAGAGCTACTATTTATAGTGTAAAGTAAATAATCTCACAGGGCACAACTAATGAGTGAAAATTATATGATTTGCCACGAAGTCTCTCTCCAAAGTTGTGTCCCTGGATTGGCTGATCCACATACCAAAATTCCATGACAATCAACTATTGATCAACATAACTTTTTTGTTCATTCTCCATACAAGAGCAGAAATGCTTCTTTAATAAACAAGAAGTAGAACATGATTGAATTGTGAAACCACTCATCAACACTTAGATACTTAAATATTAATAATTTATAAACTAAGAAATAGAGAGGTCATTTTTCATCGAATAGCATACACCTTGAAAAGACTACGAACATTTTGTAATATAACATATCAGAATTTAACTCATTTCCTCCACAGCACATACGAAAATTAAATGCATACACTTTGGTTATGGTAGGATTATTATAGCTTCTTGCTTAAATACTAAAAAAATATACTATGCTTTCATTTTCATCACAGAACCACAAGATGATGTTGGTAGAAGCAGATGGAAACTACGTAAAACCATTCACTGTCAAAGACATGGACATCTACTCTGGTGAGAGCTATTCTGTCCTTATTACAACTGACCAGAATCCATCATCAAACTACTGGATCTCCGTAGGTGTTAGAGGAAGGCTTCCTAAAACCAACCCTGCACTCGCAATCTTAAACTACGGACCCAACTCCCCAAGAAAACTTCCTTCATCTGCACCTCCAATTACTCCCACATGGAATGATTATGCCCACAGCAAAAATTTCACCTACAAAATATTATCTCGACAGGGCACAGTGAAACCCCCAACCAAGTACGATCGACAAATGATCTTCCTCAATACCCAGAACAAGATAGACGGGCATATTAAATGGTCAATAAACAACATCTCTCTTGTTCTCCCACCCACTCCTTTTCTTGGCTCCATAAGTTATGGCTTAAAGGGTGCATTTAATGCCCAAAAGCCACCAGAAAACTTCCCCAGATTCTATGATGTAATGAAACCACCACAGAATCCCAACACAACACAAGGTAGTAACGTGTACCAACTCAAGCTCAATAGCACAGTTGATGTGATACTTCAGAATGCAAATGCTCTTGCTGGTAATGTGAGTGAGATACACCCCTGGCATTTGCACGGGCATGATTTTTGGGTGTTGGGCTATGGAGATGGGAGATTCACCAAGAAGGATATTGCAAAGTTTAACTTAAAGAATCCACCATTAAGGAATACAGTGGTGATATTTCCCTATGGATGGACAGCTTTAAGGTTTGTGGCAGATAATCCGGGAGTATGGGCATTTCACTGTCATATTGAGCCACATTTACACATGGGTATGGGTGTAGTTTTCTCTGAAGGGGTTGAGCATGTCAGAAATATACCAACTGAGGCACTGGGATGTGGTATGACAGGAAAAATGTTAATGAATAAGCATGTACCATAGGAGTAGATTTTCTTCTAGTTTCTCCATATGTTTCGAGATTTTGAAGAGGCTACAGCATTAATTGTGTATCTACATGAAAACTGAGTGTTTTCATTATTTGTATAAGGAGTTGTTTTCTATGATAGAATAAGTTTTGGATGATGTCTGACCTGTGATGGTGTGAGTAGGTTTAAGTTATGGATTGCAGAATGAATTGCAAAATAAACACAGCTTATAGCAAATCTACTCTTGTTGAAGTAATAAAAAGACCAATACACCAGAGCAAAAGTATTTTTTAAAACTAACCTGTACAAAAAGGGGTAGGAAGAGATCAATAGTATTCACGAGACCTAGGATCTCCTTGGAATTTAGAATGATCATGTTGGCTAGCAAACCCAGATGTATATGTAAATTCTAAATATAGAAAAAGGAACAATAAACATGTACTGAATTTCTTGGCTATCACTGCAAGATGAATGAACACAGGGATTATTTGGTGCTATACATATCCTGAATTAATTTACCAAAGTATTCTGAAAATGTAGAGCATTGAAAGATGCAGTGTTTCACCAAGAAAATCAATGTGAAAGGCCACAGGTTGATCAACCCCTGACTTGACATAAAACCATGTCTAAGTTGAAAGACTTTAATGTTATTCTACGTTCTGGAATGTCATGTATGTCATACACATGTTTAGCAAAAGTTGAATATGTCTCCTAGCAACAGCCTCGGGTCATAAAAAGCCATGAAAATTCTAGCATATCAAGATCTTATTCCTCCCTGGCAACTAAACCTCCTAACAAAGTCATCCGCAACCTTGTAAAATGATCTGTTAAAAAAAAGAAAAAAAAATCCTTCATGGCCTTTTGCATTAATTTTGTCAATCTCTAGTAGACTAGTACAGAACTACAGATCTATCATGGCCTTTCTTATTATGCAAAGTTAAGTTGCATGGATACGGTTACGGGGCACAGCAAATTTGTAAACGGTAGGGCATGGGGGCACAGCTATAAATATGCAAGTTATGTATATTTATAGGTATTAAAATTAATAATTTATGTAAGATCAATATTGATTTTTCATTTACATGGGATCAATATAGTAGAAAATAGGTGTGAAGTGTAGAACGTACATCCAAGAAGTGTATGATGAGTATTTTAAGTTAAAATATGTCATATATATTGAGTATACGCATGAACAAACGTATGCATATATACAAGAAGTGTCCAAGAAGTTTGGGTACGGATACAGGTACGTTTTTAAGTACGGGTATGGGCTTCCAAATAGAAATACCCAGGTAACATAGGTTCAAAGTAATGAACATAAGGCCTGCAATGTTTTTTGAGATTCTCTTATATCAGGGGAAAAACATGGTGATCTGTTTGGCAGAAAGAGGCGCTCAAACATTAAATTTCATAGCACACTTTAGAAAACACCCAATTTCTCGATTAAAATTCAACTAATTTTTATTTAGGAATATCCAATAATGGGAAGATAGACATGTCGGCTACCTTATGTTTAAAAGTACAGTATACCCACTCAAAGCTACACTTCTCACTGGAAAAAAAAATTTCCTACCCATACCGTCTCAAACCAAAGCGCTGTCCTGCATCTAGCTATGTTCGGGGAATTAAGTTGCTAGGTCTCAATTTGTTACTTACACCTTTTCTCCTAAAGGAGTCTCCATATCAAATTTATGATTTATCCATTGAATTTATTTTCTTACTTTAGAAAAAGTCATGACCTGGAGAGAACAAGTAATCAATATCTCTTATCGTCATAGAGAGGCGTTACCAGTATGGATCAACACCTAATTATCATTGTATTAGATTATTCAATGTCACTTGCAAGGATAATTTGGATTTTTGTGGTGGAAATCGGAGCACATGGTAACGTTCACTCAAGAATCTCCTAAAACCAAATGACCGAAATTAAACTCCCTAGCATAACAAATATATATACATGGGCAAATCAAAATTAAGTACATAACTGCTGCTGCAATAAGACTATTTCAAGAGCTCTTATGCCAACTTGGAGAAATGGGGTACCAATAGAATAGATTTAAAAAAAAAGCATCTGAAACATGAAACTTCATTAACAGTTGCCATCAAAGACCTACATTAGCATCGAAATGAATTTCCTAACGAATATAGAAATGAGATTTTTTTTATTAATCCGAAACTTGATCGCAAACCTCGAATTCAAGGGCTAACATAAGCTGGGCATGAATAGCCGCTGAAAACCATTATCATCAATATGCAAAGCATTTGGAAGCTATCGAACCCGTCACCCTCCCAGTGCCAAAATC
>NC_033794.1:96987300-96989800 GCF_001876935.1 Asparagus officinalis
ATCAGCTACCAATGATGGAAGTCTTATGAAGCATGCGCACTCCGATCACCACCGATACTGTCTGCCTTGACCCACATCTTCCTACTGAGATTCCGCTTCACAAACTTCAAACCCGACGGTAATCCATCTCCAAGTCTCCCTCATTCTCCCAATAATCCTGTTGAGAAGCTAACAGCTCCTCACCGAACCCAACCAAATGAACGGACTCAGTGATGCGCCCAACAAACTAGCAGGAGAGGGGTAGAGGATCAACCGGTAATTTATCAATCAATAGAATCCAACCCTGGATCCTCACAATCAGAGAGAATAAAGTAATGCTAGGGTTTCAATTGCGAATTTTGGAGCAGATGATGATTAGGGTTACAAATGGTTTGGGATTCTGATATAAATCCCAACGATACTGCACAGCTGAAAAAATTAATGGAGGTTAGCTAAGGCTTCCTTCGATACATATTGTCTTGTTGTGTTTTTATAAAATTAAAAAAAAAACGAGGTTATGTTTTTTTTTAAATGTTTTTAAAACATCATATTATGTATTTTAGGTGAACACTAGTTTACATTATATGTTAATTATAATAAAATATATTGTAAATAAAATATAATAATATTTAGTTTATATTATTATAAATATTAAATGTATTAAATGTAATGCAATATAATATTGTATAATATATTATAAAATTATATTATACTTTAATGAGTTATATTATATTATAATAATTATTATATTATAATTATTACATATTATTTTCAAATAATTATATATTTAATTATTTTGGTATATCATTTTGTTATTGTTGTATATTATATTAATATTTTTATAATAATGTTATTTTATTATTAATATGATATTATATTATACTATTATTCATATAATATAATATTATTAATAATGTTAATATTATGTTATTGCTAGTATGTTATTAATAAATTAATATATTATAAATATTTTAATATTGTATAATATATTATAGTTTTAATATGTTAGAGTTTATTAATAGTATTTTAATAATATATTAGTATTTATGATAAAAATAAATATTATTATATTATAAATATATAATTTTTATATTAATATTTGTTAGATAATAAATTATTTTATTATTAAAATTATTTTACTTTATTAGTAAATATATTATTTATTATATAATATATTAGTATTTTATATATTATATTATATTTACTATACAACATGTTATTATATTATTATTATATTGTTATGTTATTATTAAATATGTTACTATTATATAATATTAATAATTATTAATTTATTATAATTTATTTATTAAAAATTAATAATATTATATGATCTATACTATTGTATAATATATTATTATATTATTATTTATTATTAATAACTTTTATTATTTTTATTAGTATATTTATATTTTATTATATTTAGTTATTATATAATATATTATTAACATATTAAATATTAATATTTAATATGTTATTGTATTATTATATAAGATGTTTTATTTATTATATTTGTTATATTATTTAATATATATATTACTAATATATTAAATTAACCATAATATAATATAGTATAGTTTAATATAATAAGCATGTTGATAATAACTCTATATTAATTATATTTAATATATTATATTATATATTATATTAATATCTTCTCAAACTCAAAACTAAAACACCAAGCCGGGTCAGCTTTGTTTGGCTACCAAGGTGTTTTTATTGTTGTGTTTTTCTAGAAAAAAACATTGGTGCTGTGTTTTTTCTCCTTAAATGTTTTGAAAACACCATTGTGATTTTTTAAAAGTGTTTTTATCCCAAACCACTAGATGCAATCCTTATGAACACATCCACTGTCATTCCCACCACCACCATCATCAACATCACCACTGGCAAAACCACCCAATGCCGACGATCGGTGCCGGCACCATGTACCAGTTAATAGGAATTTTCTGATTCTTACTCCAAAAAGTTTTTTTTATACAAATTACCGTGATAATGTCAGCTACATGATGATATTATGAGCTACATGAATAAATTATGATACAGGATTTCTTGCATTATATTCACATATTCTCCAAATTGTAACCAAATATTTTATGTAAATGAAAATTCACTCGAAACGCTTTCAATTAACAACAAATAATTCTAAGATGACGAGGTAATCACAAAACCCTAAAATTTCCCCTACCTCGGCTCTCCAAGTTCGCCTCAACTTTGGACCTGATCAAGCGCAGAGAATCACGAAACGAGCTCGCAGAGAGTTCGGATCTTTGTCGTCGGATGACGCTGGTTTCAGAGCATGGCAGATAACGGGTTCGGGTTTTGAGGAAGTGGATTTGGAGGAGGCAGCGATGAGATCTGAAGGCGGCAACGGCGACGGGATCCGAAGGAGGCGACAGCGACGCGATCTAAAGGCGGCGACGACGACGCGATTTGAAGGCGGCGACGGCGACAAGATCTAAAGGCGGTGACGAAGACGACGACGACGCCAGGGGACACGGTGACGGCAACGACGGACTGCGCT
>NC_033794.1:96994800-97006556 GCF_001876935.1 Asparagus officinalis
CTAACTCAATTAGCAAACTAGCAATAATAAGAATATAAAAATTAATAATAAAATTGCTAGAAAAAAGAGTTAGAAAAACTTTTTTATAAACACAATAGAGGATGAAGAAGATTGAGGATGAATTCCTAAATTGAAAATGCAAGCCTCCTCTTTGTAAACTTAAACTTGAGAAACAAACTTTTAAACACTTAAAACTCTTGTTAAAAACCCTCTTGAAAACTTAATTCTGATGAGAACAATAGGGGATTTTATAGGATAAAAACCAAGGCACAAAACTCAAGCAAAACCAACAAAAACGATAAAATAACAAAGGCAAAATTGCAATGAAAAGAATAAAAGAAAATTGACTTGTATTTCTTCGATCTCAGTTACAATTTGATTACAAAAGAGAGGAGAACGAATTTGATTCTCCCCTTTGTTTAAAACTGGGTTCTTCACGGTGGCGATGGAGTGCCTCCCTCGAATGCTCGCGTCGAGTTTGCTCTCCGTTGACGATCCGCACGTCTTGATTCACTGGAACGATGTCTTCTCCTCACGATTTGACATTGTGGAGAACTTGTGTGGCAAGTTTTAGAACTCTGAACGAGTTGATAACTCTGAACGAGTTTTAACTCTTGACAAAGAGTTGATTTAAACCGAAAATCGGTTAATAGCCAAGGATGAGGAAGCTCCTGTTGCCGAACGTTGAAGATGATCTTCCTTGAAGGATGATGCCGATCTCTTCTGAAGTTCGCCCAATGATCTCCCCTGTTGCTGCCAATTCTCAGCTCCAAAAAGCCAGCCTTCAATGGTCGATTCCAAGCCAAGTAAAATCCAACCCTTAACTCAGTTGAGTTTACTCGCTTTTATAGGGGATTAAGGGGGTGTAACTGCCCTCTAAATCCGCTCCTAAGTGGGCGTGATTTCCTCAGATCGTGGGGAAAAACGGTTCTGAAACCGTTCGACTTATATTTGAATGAGCCAAACACCCACGTTGGCGTTCAAGATCCTAACCTCGCGTCTTAGGATTGAGACGCGAGGTTGGATGTTGACTGAACATCCAGAACGCGAGGGTCGCTCACGTTTCGCTTGTTGTAACGCGGGTCCGACTCCAGCGTTTTGATGTTGTAACGCGGGTTCGACCCTCGCGTTTTAATGTTGTAACGCGGGTTTGACCACGACGTTTTGATGTTGTAACGCGGGTTCGACCCTCGCGTTTTGATATTGTAACGCGGGTTCGACCCTCCCGTTTTAATGTTGTAACGCGGGTTCGACAACGGCGTTTTGATGTTGTAACGCGGGTTCGACCCTCGCGTTTTGATATTGTAACGCGGGATCGACCCCGGCATTTTGATGTTGACACACGGGGAGGACCTCCGCGTCTTGTCTTGAAGAGATTATCACAAAGTAATCTCTTTTGTCATAGCGTTGCAAAGATCATTGTCTTGTAATCTTCGTCTTGGCTCCTTGAGAATATGAGAGTCGTCAGATTGTAACTCCCGATATTGATTATGAATGCTGTTGAACTAGAGCTCTCATCGGTTGTCGTGAAGGTCGTCAGATTGTAACCTTCAGCGATCTACGTGAAAGTCTTCAAATTGTAGCCTTCTGGAAGTCGTCAGATTGTAACTTCCATCATCGGTGTTTGATGGAGGATAAGCTATCTATTGTGATTTTTAGACAGCCTACAAACAACGGCTAGAAATATAGCCGTTGGAGCTGGTCAGTCGACTGACGGGATGACTGATCATGAGCTGACCATTGTATTCATTTTCCAGCTCATCAGTCAACTGGCGATCTTTATCTGTCGACTGAGATCATCAGTCGATTGGTCAATCGACTGAAACAAACTAAAAACTATTTGATGATTGCAGTCACTTTCGTCAGTCGACTGATAACAGAATATTAACCTGAATCAATTTTTGAAATGAGTTTCAAGGCTCTATAAAAATTAGCAAATAAATTCTAAAAAATATAAAACTTTGTGAAAAGTTTATAATCATGAATATGAACATGTTGGAAAAATAAATTTTAATTGCTCTTACCATTTGTGAAAACTCAGAAATATTTAAAAGTGCAAAAATACGTGTTTTTCAAATATGTTGATTTTAACATTTTAACTCAAATCAAGTTCTGAAACTTGTGTAATGTTTTAATGGACATAATAAAAGATGTAAACAAGGTTTGTATAGTCTAAAACATATTTGAATGTATTTTGCATAAAAACACCTATTTTCATGAAAATTCACAAATGTAATGTGTGTGTATATTTGAGCTTATAGAATTAACACACATTATATAAACCCTAAAATTAATTTATCCAAGCTTGATAGATCTTCATTGTAGCTTGTCTTGGTAAACATGGAAAAAACTTGAACTTGGATTTTGACTAGTATGCATAGGCTTCACTCCACAATATCCGCCAACCTTCATTTGATATGATCGTGAAGGCTCAATCCATCCAACCTTCAAACATATTGTTTGTCTAAAATACCTAATAAGAAAACATAAACACTAGACAAATAATATTAGGAATTGTTTGTAATCATCAAAACAAGATTAGAAGATGTAGGCTCATAACATGAGACCTAACATATATCCGCGGATATATCTGTGTCAAGATGTGGATATGGATACTAAATATCTATATTAGATAGGTTAGATATAGATATATAATGCAATATCCAGATCAGTGTGTGAAATATTCAAATATATGTTGATCATACAATTACAATTTGTTGTATCATAGAAATGACCAAGTGTTAATCCCATTCCAGGAGATGACCAATATTGCAAATTAACTATACACCAATCTGATCCAACCTCACGAAGGCTGAGTCGAAGGACATCACTACTCAGTCCCTCCCAAGAGGGCCGAGTCGAAAGGTGTCCTCACATGGGCCCTTCTGCTAAAACTGACTTAATGCATTAACACTTAGTTGACCGAGTCGAGAAGTGTCCTCATTCAGAACGGCCGAATCAAAAGGCGTCTTTTCTCGACCTCTCTCGAAAAGCAGAGACGAAACGCAGTCTTTCTCGAACCTCTCAATGATAGCCAGTCACCATAACATTAGATGTATAGTCAAAGTCATCATTATATCTCCCGCTGAGTGATAATGACTCATCGGAGCATGCTGACACTACAGCCCCTCTGTTGCCACCACAATAAATATGAGGATGACTTAGATCACCTACTGCTGACACCTATAAAGTATCAGCTGATCAAGACAATTGCTTGGACTCGGCTGAAGTTACGTAAATACTCTTCAAAATCTACTATAAGTAGGGGCAAAATGGCCAAATTGGTATATTTTGTAAACACTCGGTGACGTACTGGTATATTTTTTACTTTTGACAAATTAGTATATTTTGTAGATTCCGACACCATATATCCCTTAAGTTTGGCCAGATTGATTTTTTCGATCAGTTTTCTCACGTGACGACTCACGTGATGCCCAGCTGACGGGATTTTTTTTACACAAAACCCCCTTATCAAATAACTCATGTTGTTCCTAACCCCCCCCCCTCCTCCCCTCCTCTCTCCCTCCTCCCCCTCATCCTCTTCAACCTCTCCCCATCAAATAACTCATGCTCTCTTTCTCTCTCTAACCCTCTCCTTCTCTCCTCTCTCTCTCTCTCTCTCTCTCTCTCTCTCTCTCTCTCTCCTCTCTCTCCTACTCGCTCCTCCCCCCCCTAGGGTTAGGGTTTCTGAATTCCTAATTTTCTCCTAATTTCGACTAGGTTGGTTCAGCTGGGACTCGATCCATGAGACGGAGCGCAGATCCCTTCCTGAATTCTTCGACAAGAGATCATATTCGAGGAACCCTAGGGTTTACAAGGAGTATCGAGACTTCATCATCAATAGATTTCGCGAGGAGCCGTCTCGAAGGCTGATGTTTACTGAGGTGAGGAAGTCTTTGATTGGAGATGTGGGGTCGATAGAGAAGGTGTTCAGGTTCTTGGATCGGTGGGGATTGATCAATTTTGGGGTGGATAAAGGGGAGGAGAAGGAGGAGGTAGGGTTGGCGGCAGTGGTGGTGGAGGAGGGGGCACCTTGAATTTTTGAGTTTTTGCCCTGATTTCGTCCAACCCATGAAGTAGAACTATCATCTGAAGTGATTCTGTTCATTTCTGCTTGCTAAAGTTGAGATTTTGGCGTTTGGGTTCAGAGATTATAGCTGAAATTGGTCTCCATGCTTAATTTTTGGTGTTAGATTTTCAAGAGGTTAATGTTGTAAATGATTTATTTAAATCTGGGTATCAAAGAATTATGAGGGAAAATGGGGGAAATCACTCAGGGAGACCATTTAGTGACAAAAGATGGCTCCTCCCCTTCTTTGCTAGCTTAATGGTATCTCTAACCCTCTTCTTAGCCACAGTTTTTAGGTTTTTCTCACCTTAGTCCAATGGAGATTCATTGTCGTTGGATATAATTTCATTCACTGGTTTGGATGATTCTGATGGGTATGCATTGGATTCAAACCCTATGAAGTCTTTGGATGAAAATCCAGCTTTAGAATCGGAGCCGCTGAGGATAGCTTATCTTATCACCGGAACAAAGTGGGACAGCTTGAGAATGATAAGAACTCATACTCAGATGTGTTTGGGGATCAGATGGGGAAGAACGGGGAGGTATGTGGAATTTGTGGTAATCAGATGGAGGGTTTTGCTAAGCTGGCAGGCATGGGAGATGGGGAGAGGTTGAAGAGGATGAGGAGGAGGAGGGAGGGAGAGGAGGAGGGGGTTAGGAGCATGATGGGTTATTTGATGAGGGGGTTTTATGCAAAAAATCTCACCAGCTGGGCATCACGTGAGCCGTCACGTGAGAAAACTGACCGAAAAAATCTATCTGGCAAAACTTAAGGGGTATACGGCGTCGAAGGCTACATAATATACCAATTTGACAAGAGTTAAAAAATGTATACCATTCTGTCACCTAGTGTCTACAAAATATACCAATATGACAATTTTGCCTATAAATAGGTGAAAGTACCCTAGAGGGTGGGTGAATAGGGTAATTACTAATCTAATCTAATTTTAACGCTAAATTAATACTTACTAATAATATTCTAGCAATATGATGTGTACAAGTAATATATGCAAGGATATAGAATTAAACAAATGACGATATAAACATGAGACAAAAGGCGATATAAAAATATACAAGAGAAAGTGCGTCAATGCCAAACACAAACACAAAGTAAATGATTACGGAGTTCGGTCAACCCACGACCTACGTCTCCGCTCCTCACCCTCGAGGAGAATCTCCACTATCTCAAAAACAATTACACAATCAGTTTTCAACGCTCACCGATAAACGTTTACAACTCACATAATTATCAATACACAATACACTCCTCTAAGTATTAGCCTAGCCTGTGTCACCTTCCTCAAGTGCTCGGAATTTCTCCCTAGGATTTACAACCGACATCATTCCTCTTGGAATTGACCCCGTCTCTCACGAACCACTTCTCTAAGTGTCATTGTGTATTATAATGTGATCTCAACTATTAAGTGCAAATACAATGGTTTGTTCTCTAACAAGAATGAGAACGAAGTTAAGCTCACACTCAATGAATCACTCACCACAACCCAAATTATGATTAATGTGAAATGCTAAAAGCTCAATAGGTTGTGTATGCAATCAATGAGTAAAATAAAATATAAACTCAATTTAAAATCTAGATAATAGAAATGATAATAAAAAATATAAATATCTAGAGATTGAGTTTAGTAAAACTTCACTGAAAAACAAGAGAGATAGAGATATGAGAATTGAAGCTTAAAACCGAGATGATCTCCTCCTCTTGTGAAACTTTCTTCACATAAACAATACACCAAAATTTTATTTTAAAACACTTAAACAAACTCACAAACTTTGTTTAAAACTTTTCTTAGATCTTTCAGAATGTTGAGGCTAAGGGGTATATATAGGTTCCAAGAACAAACCCCAACAACCCAGAAAAATCCAACAAAAACAAAATCCCTGAAAATCAGGAAACTAGAAACTATTCGTTACAGTATCCGTCAGTTGATTGATGAGTTCTTCGGTCAACTAATGAGCTGATCGTTGGTAGCCATTCCAAGCATGTCGGTTGACTGATGCACCATCAGTCAACTGATGAGCTGCTTCGGTCGACTGATGGTGCATTAGTCGACTAAGCGAAAATAAATGCTAATTCCAGCGAGTTTCTTCAGTCGACTGATGGCCCTTGTCAGTCGACTGAAAACATGCACATGGGCTAGTTTGAATAGAAAATCTGATTTTTGAAGTGCTTTTAAAAATAGCAAATAAATTCTAAAAATTATAAAACTTGGCGAAATGTTTATAAACATGAATATAAACATGTTAGAAATTATTTTTTTTAAATATCATTCTCCGTTTGTGAAAACTCGTCATTTTGCAAAATCTCAAAAATACATGTTCGTTAAAACACTTGATTTTGACAAAATGACTTAAACCAAGTTTTGAAATCATTTGAATGGTTTTATAGACTTAGGAAAAGAAGTAAACTAGGATTGTTTAGTCCATAAACCAAGAACACAATATTTTCTCAAAAATACACATATTATGAAAAAAATGAGAAATAGGTGTGTATAAAATTGAGCTTAAATTATTATCACACAAAATATAACTCCAAAACTAATATGCCTAAGATGATTGTGTAAGAAGCTCGATCTTGATACTTTGAGTTGAATTGCATCGGCTCCATTAAAATATCGTCGATATGGCGCAAATCCACTCAACCTGGATACATATCTGAGAAACATAAATACTAGAAAACACGATTATAAATTGTTTGTTAATTATCAAAACTAAATTAGATAGTAGGCTTATTAATTCAGCAGAATCTATAGGATGCTGGCAAATTACTGACGAAGTATCTTCCAACCATCGTAACCATACAAACATATGTATCCAGGCAAGAGAATGTACAATTATCTTTCCCCTTTTGACCACAGAACACAATAGAAATCTACAATGCCTTCGTAGAAAATATTCCTTCTGAAAATATAAGTACTAACTGCGAAGTTGTATGACCCATGAAACAGTTACAACTAGACAAACATAAGCATACAAGTTCAGTCTCTAAAAAGAAAACAGAAAAAGGATTGAAAATAGTGATACAAACCAAGTCCTATTATCACTGTTTTACATCCTACCAAAATCACCAAATTCCCCTCGGTAGAAGTTCGTCGTCCATAAAAGCACACTCTCCTCCCAACACCAAATCAATCTATTTTGACCGAGGAATATATCTTGCGAACAAACCAGAAACAAGCATAAAATCCAATCGTCCCCGTCAACACAAAGAATGCATAAGACACAATCGTCATGTACCCAAAGTATAGGATCCCTGACACAAGCTTCGTTATCTCCAACTTGGTAAAGAAATAGAACACTGAATACAAAAAGAGGTAGAGTGCAGAAGAACCCGCAGTCAAATACGCCCTCCACCACCAATTATAATCCTCACTGCACAACTGGAAGTAGCAAAGCACGATGGTGATCTCAGCACAAGTTATGAGGAGAATGACAAAAACTATGAAAAGGAAACCAAAGATATAGTAGAATTGGTTCAGCCATATTGATGTCAAGATGAAGAAAAGCTCGATGAAAACAGCACCAAATGGGAGAATGCCGCCGATCAGGATAGAGAAAGCTGGTTGCATGTACCAAGCCTGCTCGGGTATTTGCCTAGGAATTTTATTTGTTTTCACTGGGTCTTCAATAGGCGGTTTCTTATACCCCAGGTAGCTACCGACAAAGACCAAGGGGACTGATATGCCAAACCATAGAAAAACGAGAGCAAACATTGTTCCAAAGGGAACTGCACCAGAGGACTTCTCTCCCCAAATCAAGGCATTTAGCACAAAGAAGATGGCAAAGACGATACCAGGAAACATGAATGCTGTCTTTAGAGTGTTTTTCTTCCAGTCTGTACCTTTGAACATCTTATATAAACGCGATGATGCGTATCCAGCGAATAAACCCATGAAAACCCATAAAAGAACCATAGCAGTCATCAAGCCTCCACGGTTGGACGGTGAGAGGAAACCTAGCAGTGCAAACATCATGGTCACCAAGGCCATTCCAAAGAATTGTACCCCAGTACCTACATAAACACATAGAAGTCCGGAATTGACAGGAGTTCTAAAGACATCGCCATGGACTAATTTCCATCCGGTTTCTTCCTGGGCTTCATCCTGAGTCTCCAACTGATTGTAGTTAGCTATATCTCTGTAGAGAGTCCGCATCATAATCATGGCGACCATGCCAGATAGAAATAGAACGATCATGAAGGAATTTATAATGGAAAACCAGTGGATTTGGTCATCGTTCATCAGAAGGTACACATCCCAACGCGAAGCCCACTTAATTTCACTGGGCTGCAATACAACAGAACCAAGAGCGTAAGATACAAATTTCTAATGATGAAGGTTATGATTTTGGATAGAGTACATACCAGGAAGGTAACATCGTATGTAAAGACAACATATGCATCGTCAGTTACTTCCTGAGGAGCATGGCTACCTGGAGCAATCTTAGTGTTAGCGTTGCATGTTTCCACTCTTGGATTCTTCTCATCCCATCCACTGTACTCATGCTTTATGCTGTTTACAGGGAAAAAAGATAACAGAAGCAAAAAATGAGAGGTATTAACTTCCACTTGAAACTCCAAAATAATTTGCAGTCTGAATAAAATTGGTGCCTGTATAGTATCTAAATATTCATAAGCATAATCGTGCACACGTTTGGATGACCAACACTTTACGCACTGGAGAATGTGTATCCTAGAAGTCAATATCATTTAATAAATGGTTTTCATTTGACACAATTTCTAATTTTCTAATGCCACAGCAACAAAACAATGAAAGAATAATAGCATCAGACAAACCATTATCGCAATTAATGCTGCCAGAAGGTGCAAGAAAGTGAGAAACAACACCAAAACTATAAAGGAAGCATATAAGAATAAGCACCTGCTTGGTATAACCTCAAAACCGACAATCCGTGCATCATCCATCTCAGGGTCCAGATGGTACATGACTTTGAAGCTCAGGTGATTATTGATGAAGTACTTATCATCTTTACTCTGATCAAATGCTAATAAAAGTCAACTTAACAGAAGAATAGGTAATTCATCTTTCAGCAAGCAGGAATATAGATACATACAAGTAGCTTACCTTAATACCAACACGGTAACCATGCTCATAACTTGGTGCCGGACTTCCATCTCTCCTTTGTCTAGGGACTGCAACGGGAAGATTATCCAGGATCCTATCAAGTGTAGCTAATTTTTGTTAAATACCAGAGACAGGACATCTAAAATCTGGAGCGTAGACAGAACAACTTTTATTGTAACAAACTAATAGTTACTCAGCCAAGAGTAAAATCACACAAATATGAAGATATGACTGTGTTTAGACCATTGCAAACAGGTAATCGATCAGCAAACAATCGTTTTAATTTTGGAAAGGACATACAAGATAACATATATACTTGCATACTTACATGTTAACCCGGTATTCATCATCAATCTTCTCCCTAAAATTCTTTGCTGTTTCTTGAGTTAGCTTTCTGCGACAAGCTACTTTGCAAGTATCATCTATTCTCATTTTGAACTGGAATGGACATAATACATGAAAATGAAGATGACATCAAATGGAGGTTTACAAGGTAGAATCAATGCTTGCTTGTCAAATATTATGCCACTTAAAAGGAAAGCATAAAAAGTAGAGTTCCATTTTACTTGTGAAGTAAATTTTATTTTATTAGCCAGCAAGAGCACTCACCATATAGACAGAGTTCTCAATGCGATCACCACGAAGGACTTCTCCCAAGTTCTCAGCACTGTTCATGATTTTGGAGGGCTTACAAAAATCCAAGAAATAGTAGTCATAGGGAAGTTGTGTCTTTGTCGATGAAAGTTTGTTCACTTTCACCTGAAGTTCATCACCCTGAGCAAAAAAGATAATCACCAATTAAATGTGTTCAATATTCAAGGAACAACCATATTACATTGACAGCAAGGAACTAATTGGATTTAAACATGATCCACATGGCATTTTCCAATAGAAGCTGGAAAAAGTACTCAAATTCAATTAAGTATATAATTATCAAAACATAAAAGAAGGAACAAAAAAAAAACCCATCATACACTTGTTGTCTAACGCCTAGGAGATAGAGTCATTCATTCTGAATGAGATAATCTAAAAACTGTGTCTGGATAGTGAGATCCACAAATATTGTTGCTCAAGAAATACATCAACTAATTTTAAAAATGAATCATACGAATCGAAGTAACAAATAAGCTTATAGATACTTTGGCCAAAAAGGATGAAGGTTAGGCAACAAACCACAAAGTGAGAAAAGAATGCATCTAATACTGCAAAATCAAGTACATTCCTGAATGCAGCCCACTAGTAGCAAGCAATAAGATCCTCAAGGTAAACTTAAATTTTATATATAGAAGCAGGCATGATAACAAAAGTTAGATGTAAAAAAGATCAATATCATTGAGGTATCCCAATAATTGAAACCTCATGGTGGTGGAATATTCCGGTCTCCTTCTAATGAGAGGATTAATTAAGCACAACTATTTGTTGTTACATTCACCAATCTCATAGAACTTAGGAAGAATCTTCCACCATGTCTAGTCATCTAGTTTTATGCCTGCGCCAACACTAGCTTTCAATAATTTGTACACTAAACTTTAGCTTAATCAGAATGCATCATGCATTTCAGTTTTCGAGTGCATCATTTTGATGGATCTCAACCCTCCAGGTCCTGTGGTGAAATTCACGTATTTTTTATGCATCTTTGCTGAGCAATACATGGTTAAAGTACACCATGTATCCCAAACCCTACAGAATATAGGTGTGAAAGGGACAAAACGGATTATAAGGTATTAAAAAACATAGTAAATTTGCACATTATAAATATTGCTAAGTTTTATGATCAAAATAAGAAAATTTTAAGGAGACGATTAAGTTTTGAGAACGCAAAATAAACTTATAGACGTGTGCTTATGGTCTTTACACATGGCATAAAATTGGCAATGCTAAGTTGGGTAAAAAGAGAAAAAGAATATTTAGATCAATTTGAAACTTTATTAATGTGATGCATATCCTACATTACAAACACCTTGTTGAAGAAAAATTATATAAATATAATGCTTCTGCAAATTAAAAAAAATTGTGAATGCATCATTCATTCGACTTCTAACTTCTTATTCTGAAAAAATTGTACCACTTTACTTTTCTAAGATATTTCTGTAATTTTTCCGATTTTTTACTTAATTTTTTGAACTTTCATTATTTTTAACACTATTATGTATTTAGCATGAATTTGTTCAAAAAATAATAATATGTCAAAAACTCCCGCATAGGCTAAACTTTCATTATTTTTAATACTATTATGTATTTAGCAAGAATTTATTAAAAAAAATAAATTGTCAAAAACTCCTGCATAGGCAGCATCTGGGCGCCAGGCGCCTGGTCCGGCACAGAAGCCCAGATTTTTCTAAAACATTCCTTGTTTATCAGACTAGGATGTAGCTAAGTCTTCTCAGATTAACGAAAATCCATTCCCAGAAGAGAATTCTCAGATTCTCAGTCAAAGAGGCTGAAAATCCTCCGCAGCGAGATAAATATAGGAAGAACAGCACGACTACATGTGAAATGATATGTCCATAAACTGTATCATGCTAGTTTCAGCACGTGCAGAAGGATGACTAATACAATGCATCCATACTGAAAAAAAAAAGACTTCA
>NC_033794.1:97006576-97022096 GCF_001876935.1 Asparagus officinalis
TTATTCTACCGCTATTACATTAACATCACATTTATTAGTTTTTCTCTTATCGAAATGAAAACTCTCAATGAGTGCGGGGTGCCAAACCTGTGGTCGATGGACTCTCAAGCAGCATTACAAAGTCAAGAAATTGAAATTGGGAGTTTGAAGACAAACACTAATAAGAGTTGAAGAACTATATAGCAAATAAAAAGATGACCCAGAATAGTTAGATCTCAGGCTACTATTCTAACTTACGTGGCCTAAGAAATAACCCAGAATCACCTCCCAGTTTTACGAGTAACAAACAAGAGATTTTCAAACATCAACAAATCTCACTCGTAGAATCACAAAACCAAGCAGATCAACCGAAAACACAGTCAAAAACCCTAGATCCGACAAGAAACAGAAGTAAACAACCTCAAAGCCCTAGATCTCGGAGAGAACACAGACGAAACCCTAGCAGATCCGCGAGTGAATCAATCGGAAACTTCATTGAAAGTTTACCTTTCGGAAATCGCGAGGAGCGACGCCGGGGAGGTAGAAGGCGGTGGTAGAGGTGAAGAGGAGGAGGCACGAGAGGACGAAGAAGGCGGCGACGCCATTAAGATCTCCCATCTCGAGCTCGATCCTGATAGAGGAGAGAGAATGAAAGTGGAATTTTCAGCGTGACGGGGAGAAATATAAAAGAGGACAAATTTTCAAAACCAACCTATTTACAAATTTAATAGCAGAAAACAACCTATTTCAGATTTAATTGCAAAAACCGACCTGGTTTCAGCCCTGGAGCTGAAACCAGGTCGGTTTTTGAAAATTTTTATCCGAAACTTCACGGGAGTTGAACTCCCGTGAAGTTTCGTAGTTCAAATTTTTTTTTTTTTGTACTGGGAAACTTCACGGGAGTTCAACTCCCGTGAAGTTTCGAAAGTTTTTTCACAAAAACCGACCTGGTTTCAGCGCCAAGGCTGAAACCAGGTCGGTTTTTGCAATTAAATCTGAAGTGGGTTGTTTTCTGTGATTAAATTTGTAAATAGGTTGGTTTTGAAAATTTGTCCATATAAAAGATTTGGAGATTTGTGAGTGTCGTGGGTTAAAAAATGCGAGGGTGATTTTGCATATTGGTCCAAGCATGGATTATTCAGTAATTTTCCTTAATTACTGTGCAGTCACTATTTGATTTTGGATAATGACAAGACTAAAACTCTGTACTCTCTTTTTACTGCCAAAAACGAGCGGCGTCCTTCCCTAGTGAATGGACATAAAAAACGGTAAATCCAAGCATCACTAATTTTGTTTCTTTTATAATATGGGAGCACTTATTTGACTTTGAATTTAACTCACCAACATTATTACTATTTACCAATTAAAAATATTATTTACCAACTCAATTATTGTTTCTTATATATATATAATATATATATATATATATATATATATATTAGGAATATGGGTATGCTTGGTACCATGCACAAATTTTGTGCTTGGTAGTAAGATGGCATATTATCCTCCACTTATTCAAAATCCTTGATAAACTTTAGAAAGATTATCCTTGTCTCTGTTTATGTCTCGGATTGGACAAATCACCAATAATTCGTCCGCGTTAGGAGGATCACATTCACATGGGTTAATGTGGTCCCCCCCAATTGAAGGAGTGGATGGAATGAGACACCTCACTACCAAGGCACAAAATTTATGCTATGGTACCAAGCATTACTCATTTTTCTCATATATATATATATATATATATATATATATATATATATAGAGAGAGAGAGAGAGAGAGAAAACGGGAGGTGAGCTACCACCGTAGGAAATTTCCTACGCTTGGGCCATGTGTCAATACCTTATTCGTTGGATACTCATTCATAGAAATAACAGATTTTCGAGTGGTTAAATTTATAAAAGTTAAACGACCTAGATGTAAAAAACACAAATCACTCCTCATTAGTATCTTCCTTTCCTAATTATACAACAAAACCCGCTGTCCTCCTTCCCCAAAAGAATTCCCTTAGCCCTCCTTCCCCAAGCGCCGGCGAAAATCCCTCAGCCCTCCTTCCCCAAGCGTCGGCGAAATCTCTCTGCCCTCCTTCGCCAAGCGCCGACGGCCCTCCTTCACCTTCGTATCCCAAAAGCGCCGCTGATCTCCGCCAATCTCTTCGCCGTACACAACCTAGACGCCGGCACCCTTAGGTACTTTCTCAATCTTTTAAAGGTGGTTTTCGTGAAAAACCCCTAAAATTGACATAGCAAGAACTGTTGCATTCAGTATGATGTCTAGCATGATTCAGCTTCATATAAGGTTGTATGTACATCCTTGGTGATGGACTGATCCTTGACAATAGAGCTACTTCAACAAACAGATAACTCAGTCTAAACTTGTCTTTGTTTTCTGTTTGAGGACTCCTTGCAATTGATGAATAGACAGCATGACCCCTTCGATACTGCTTACCCTATGAAAACTAGCAAAGATGCTTTAGTCTTCATCATCAAATTAAAGAATTGGAGACATCTGGTTGCATATCCATTCAAGTTTAGCATCACGCCCTTTGTTTCTTATCAAGTTCCAATTTTTGGACCTTGTGTGGTCTTTGTTGTTCCCAGTTTGAATTTGATCCACCTGACCGATAGTTTTTTGTCAAGTATTTTGATGTTCTCACTCAGTCACTTGTCAGAAATGGTGAACGAAACTTTCTCCTATCTTGACCAGTGCGCTATCTTTATTCTTGTTTCTTTCAGATATTTCATAGGTTGAGTTCTAAAATTAGACGACTGATCTGATCTTATTTTCAATCTGTGGTCTGACGAAATTCTTTAATTTACAACATGTGGTCTGACAAAATTCTTTAATTTTGAGAAGCTTCTCATGGTTCAAAATTCTTACATCTTCTGTGTTCTTGAATTTTAATTTTAATTTCTAAAATTTTACATGTGTTGTGTAATTTCTTTAATTTTTTGTTCAACTGTTTAATGTATTTTCAATCTTTAAATGATGTGATTATACTAATGGAATTTGATTAATATTGTTTAGGTCAATTTCAATATGGTTGATGTTCATGTAGACAGTTTGATGACTGATAATGTGGAAGGAAGTGGATTTGTTGATTGTAGTAATACAGAGCATGAGTTGGAGCAAGAGAAAATTAATCATGTTAATTCTATTGATAATGGCAAGTCCAATATTGTGGAACCATGGATTGAAATGGAATTTCCCACATATATTGCTGCGTATGATTATTACAATGATTATGCAAAAATAAAAGGATTCAGTGTTCGCATAAGCTCAGGCAATTACTCTAAGAAAGAAGGAAAAGAACTCATATCAAAAAAATTTGTTTGTAATAAGGAGGGTCTAAAATCTACAAATGATAAGAGAGAGCACGGAAAAATAGTAAAGCGTCAAAGAGATACTAGAGTAGGTTGCAAGGCGATGTTGCGGGTGAATCGAACTGATAAAGGAACATGGATAGTGAGCAAACTTGTTAATGAGCATACAAATCATGAGTTGACTAGTCCAGATAAGGTTAAGAATCATTATTCCCATCGAAAGTTACATCGAACAAAAGGTTGTCGAAGTCTGATTGAAATTTGCATGAAGAAGGGCTTCCGCTAGCAACAATTTCACGAGTAATAAATGTTGGTAGTGGAAATCGGGAGGAAATCGTCACACCACAACAATGTAGTGATCATATCAGAAAACAGAGAAAGAATAACATGGGTAATGAATGCATATTAGTCATTCAAAAATTCATAGATAAAAGGACATTTGATCCAGATTTTTATTTTTCTATTGAATTAGATACTACAGGAACTATGAGGGGTGTATTTTGGGCAGATGGACGGGCCTGGGCGTCATTCTTAAAGTTTCATGACATTGTTGTTTTTGATGTTACATATAGAACTAACAAGTTGGCACTGCCTTTTGCTCCATTTACTGGTGTTAACCACCATTGGCAGTTAACTTTATTTGGTTGTGCACTACTTGCAGATGAGGAAGAAGACACATTTGTCTAGTTGTTTACTAAGTGGGTTAAATGTATGAATGAAGTGGCACCACATGCTATTACTACAGACCAGTACAAAGCTATATGCAATGCCATTCAAAGAGTGTTTCCAAATACTCGACATCGATATTGCAAATGGCATCTTGGCAAGCACATGGTTGATCATTTATTATCTCTACGAAAGTTGCATGGAGAAGAGTTTGCGAACTACTTTAATAGATGGTGGCATAGCAAGACAATTGAAACATGAGTTTGCGAACTACTTTAATAGATGGTGGCATAGCAAGACAATTGAAACATGTATTCAGCAATGGGATGAGTTAAAAGAAAAGTTCAATATAGAAGAAAATGAGGAAGGTTGGTTACAAACTATGTACAGAAATAAAACACATTGGGTTCCATGCTATCTCAAAGATACTTTCTTTGCAGGAATGACATCAAGCCAACGTAGTGAAAGTATAAATGCATTCTTTGACACATACGTCAACTCACAAACATTGTTGCCCGACTTTGTTGAGCAATATGATAAAGCAATATTGTCGCGTCATTCTCAAGAATTAAGTGAAGATTTTGCTACTTTGAATACAAAGTCCGTGATGCATCTAAACCATCCGATTGAGATTCAAGCTGGAGAGTCATATGCAAGAGCTATATTTGAGAGGTTTCAAGATGAGCTTAAAGCTTCTGTATCTTTGTTTCATGATGATATGGGAAAAGAAGAATCAATTTCTAAATACATAGTTGGCTCGTTCTCTACTGAAAGAAGTGTATGGGAGCATGTAGTTTATAATCAAAATGAACAAAGAATAACATGTACATGTGCTATGTTTGAGACTGATGGAATATTATGTAGGCATGCCATTCATATTATGATATCGAATCAGTTGGTAAGAATTCTTGAAGAATACATTATGCATAGATGGACAATGAATGCAAGGCACCGTAATATTGGAGTCTCTAATGTGTTGCTGGAAAAAAAACTTTAATAGTAATAGAGAACAATGGAGTACTTTGCGCTCTTGGGCTTTGAGAGCAAAATTTAATAACGTGATGGAATGGGCACCTGAATCACCTATGGTTTTTGAAGAAATAGATACTTTTTTTTCTAACTTGATGGAAAATATGAAAAAGATATCAATGCTAAGCAAATCACGGGGACTGAAGCTACAAGTCGGGTTGAATCTAGTACTCCTTCCCATACTATTGAGAAACTCCCTCAAATCACTATTCGTGACCCTCTCGAGTCTACAAAACATAAGGGACGGCCGAGAACAATTAGCAGATTAAAATCAGGACTTGAACAAGCACAAGGAAAAAAATGAGATAAAAAAGAGGACATGCGGCAGATGTGGTCAAAAAGGATATTATAAAAGTAGTTGCACTAATTCTCTTGTTGCTAACCTGTCAAATAACTAGGTATTTTAATGTTTAATTATAAAAGTAGTTGCACTAATTCTCTTGTTGCTAACCTGTCAAATAACTAGGTATTTTAATGTTTAATTGTTCACAAAGCTATTTACATTAGTTGAGTGATGCATCTTATTTACAGCTAGTTCCATTTATTCAACTGATTCTTGTTTATTTATACAGGCAAAATTTAAAATTCATCATTCGACTCCGAAAAACAACTAGGTATTTTGATGTTTAATTTCTTATAAAGTTAATTGCATATTTACTTAATACTAGGTATTTTGATGTTTAATTTCTTATAAAGTTAATTGCATATTTACTTAATTGATACAACTTGTTTCAGTTTACAAGTCACTTCATGTATTCTTATAAAGTTAATTGCATATTTACTTAATTGATACAACTTGTTTCAGTTTACAAGTCACTTCATGTAGTCATTGATTCGTGTATTTATGCAGATATACACGAGTCCTCTTCATCTGAATTTTTTTGATTATTGTGAAGGCTTCAAATGAGACGATGGTGTTAGACCCTAGAGGGAGGGGGGTGATTAGGGTCTTATTCTAATCTAATCCCGATTAAATTCTAATTAAAATTATATTGATTAATTTGTTCTTGCAAGAAATATATGAGATGGATATGAACAAGAAAGACAAGAATAAGCACAAATAAAAATATACGCTAAGAAAAACATAAACACACGATATGTTTACGAGGTTCGGTCACCACGACCTACGTCCCCGCTCCTCACCTCGAGGAGATCTCCACTATCACAATCCGGCTTGGAAGTCGAAACTTCTACACACTCGGTTTATAAGTTTACCGAAAACTCTCACACAACAAACACTATGCAATCACACTTTACACACTAAGTGTAGGAACCTAGCCCGTGTCCTCCTTCTCAAGTGCTCGGATACAACCTCTCCCTAGGTTCGTCAACCGACGCCACTCCTATTGGATTTGACCCCGTCTCACGCCTCACGTGATACTCACAATAATGGTTAAATACAATGATTTGTTCTCGATAACAAATGAGAACACAATGAAGCTCACTCTCACTAAATCACACACCACTACCCAACAATATATTGTATGGAAATATTATAAGCTCAATAAGGTGTGTGTGATAACAGTGAATGAAAATATGCAACTCAATTAAATATAGTTAAGTTATGAAAATGAATTAATAAGGTATATAAGAAAGAGTTTAGAAAACTTCTCAGTAAACAGGAAGAACAGTAGATGATGATGAGGATAGGATCCTCAGTTGGAATTGAAAGCCTCTTCTTGTTGTAGAAAACTTCTTTTGAAACAGACAACTAAAATCAGCTTAAACAGCTCTTAAACACCTCTTAATCTTTTGTTAAAAACTCACTGTATCAGCTTAAACAGCTCTTAAACACCTCTTAATCTTTTGTTAAAAACTCACTGTAAAACAAACTCTTGGTATCTTGAAAGAGGAATGCAATGGGGTATTTATACCCACTCAAGACATCAGCCCAAACAACCTTGAAAAGACCAAAATAGCCCCAGAGTATCAAATCAGAATATAGTCGTTGGAAAGTAATCATCAGTTCAGCGGTTGATCGTGAGAAATTGGCGGTCGACCGCGAAGCACAAAATCCAAAAGAACGGTTTTGAAAAGCTGGCGGTCGACCGCAAAAGTCTCTGGATGAGCCACGGTCGACCATCACGATCGACCGCGATCCAATAAAATGCATAATTGAAAAAGAACTACTGGCGGGCGATCGTGGCGGTCGACCGCAAACTGATACATGCTGAAATCAGGTTTTGAACCTGTTTTTGGCTGACTTTGAAAATACATAAAAAATATCAAATCATTTTCAAAAATAGTAAAACTTTGGGGAAAGCTTCTAAATGATAAAATAAACATTTTTGAAAAGGAATTTTTAGAAATACAATTTTCGTTTGTGAAAACTCACTGTTTTTGAAAAGTGTTCAGAAAACCTGTTTTCGTGAACATGAAAATTGAACTATGACTTGTAAACTTGTATGTATATATCATGCATACATTATATATATGTAATGAAGTATGAAAGAGATATAAACATGAAATAAAATTTATTGTAACAAAGTTTGATAAAAATCATTTGTATGATATAAAAAGTTAAACTTGTGTTGTGTTTACATATTGAGCTTAAATATAATCATACGATATATGTAAGCAAACTACTCTTATACCTAGGTAAATGCACACACATGAACTTGAACCTTTAACTCTTGATTGTCGTGTGTTGAATTCCTGTAAAGAGAAAAACAAACTACAAAAACTAAAAAACATATTAGCTATAAATTGTTTGACAAATCATCATCAAAACCATAGGGCCAACAATCTCCCCCTTTTTGATGATGGCAAATAATTTATTTAATGTATGAAATTCATATGAATAAACCAAATAAATCATGTAGTTACATATGAATAAACCACATATAAATAAACCACATAACTAAACAACATTACATGTAGTTTTTCCATCAAGATGAATAAACCAATAAATTATACAACAATATGTAGTTTTTCTCCCCCTTTGTCAACATTAAAAAGGGAAAAAATAGGAGTAACACTCCCCCTGCATTCATGCACAGATTATAAATAAATGTATGGCCAATACTCCCCTTGTCAATTTGCATAAATGACATAAAAAGAACATATATAGGAGATAAACATCCATAACCATCCATACACATCCATAAACATCCATAAACATTTGAACAAGCTACTAAAATCATAAACATATGAATCTAAAGCAAAACCAAAATTTTAACACAAATAGCATCCTTAACAGCCTGTTTTCACAATACATTGTTCAGAGGATCTAAAAACCATAAAGAGTCATAAGCTATCATAACTACAATAAACAGAATTAGTTCCACAAGACACAAAGTTTTCAACCACAGATCATAAAGTTATTACAACTTCAAAACAAAAGTTAAATATCCAGTTTCAGTTCTACAAAACATAAATCCATAAACTCAAGTATCAATCACCACCATCATTAGATTCAGATGCAGAGCCAGATCCCGAACCAGAAGCAGATCCTTCTTCAGAGCCCTTTTTAGAACCAGTGTCAGAGCTGGAAGAGGGATCCTGAATCCCAAGAGACTGACGCTGATAGCTAAGAAGAGTCCTAACATCCTTCTGAATGCTCGAGACCTGAGTCTCAAGACAATCCAGACGGTCAAAGACCTCAGAAGCTGAAATAGTGGAAGCTCTAGAACGAGATCGGGAAGATGATGGGTTTGTAGGAGAAGATAAAGAGTCTGAAAGTTGCATTCGAGAGAGGGAAACTCTATCAAAATATTCCTTACTAAGATCAACTTTGGGTTCATGAGACGGAGCAACACCGAAGTGTTGAAGAATAAGAGTGATGAAGCAACCAAATGGTAGAAACTTGAAATGCTTACATGCCATGTTTTTAAGAAAAACGTTTGCCCAATTCACTTTTATCTTGGCAAAAATGGCATACACAACATTGACTTTATCAGGAGCAAAATGATCAAAGCTACCGGTCTTATGAATGAGATTCTGAGCAACAATTCGTGCTATGATTTTGGCTGTGGGATTAAGAGAATTATTATTCATAGGAGATGAGTCTTATTCTAATCTAATCCCTGGAGGGGGGTGATTAGGTTCTTATGCTAATCTAATCCCGATTAAATTCTAATTAAAATTATATTGATTAATTTGTTCTTGCAAGAAATATATGAGATGGATATGAACAAGAAAGATAAGAATAAGCACAAATAAAAATATACTCTAAGCAAAACACAAACACACGATATGTTTACGAGGTTCGGTCACCACGACCTACATCCCCGCTCCTCACCTCGAGGAGATCTCCACTATCATAATCCGGTTTGGAAGCCGGAACTTCTACACACTCGGTTTACAAGTTTATCGAAAACTCTCACATAACAAACACTATGTAATCACACTTTATACACTAAGTATAGGAACCTAGCCCGTGTCCTCTTCCTCAAGTTCTCGGATACAACTTCTCCCTAGGTTCATCAACCGACGCCACTCCTATTGGATTCGACCCCGTCTCACGCCTCACACTTCTCTCGGTGTACAAGTGTATTACAAGTGATACTCACAATAATGGTTAAATATAATGATTTGTTCTCAATAACAAATGAGAACACAATGAAGCTCACTCTCACTAAATCACACACCACTACCCAACAATATATTGTATGGAAATATTATAAGCTCAATAAGGTGTGTGTGATAACAGTGAATGAAAATATGCAACTCAATTAAATATAGCTAAGTTATGAAAATAAATTAATAAGCTATATAAGAAAGAGTTTAGAAAACTTCTCAGTAAACAAGAAGAACAGTAGATGATGATGAGGATAGGATCCTCAATTGGAATTGAAAGCCTCTTCTTGTTGTAGAAAACTTCTTTTGAAACAGACAACTAAAATCAGCTTAAACAGCTTTTAAACACCTCTTAATCTTTTGTTAAAAACTCACTGTAAAACAAACTCTTTGTATCTTGAAAGAGGAATGCAATGGGGTATTTATACTCACTCAAGACATCAGCCAAAACAACCTTGAAAAGACCAAAATAGCCCCAGAGTATCAAATCAGAATATAGCCGTTAGAAAGTAATCATTAGTTCGGCGGTCGACCGTGAGAAACTGGCAGTCGACCGTGAAGCACAAAATCCAAAAGAACAGTTTTGAAAAGCTGGCGGTCGACCGCGGCGGTCGACCGCAAAAGTCTCTGGATGAGCCATGGTCGTCCGTCACGGTCGTCCGTGATCTAATAAAAGGTATAATTGAAAAAGAACTACTGGCGGTCGACCGTGGCTGTCGACCGCAAACTGATATATGCTGAAATCAGGTTTTGAACCTGTTTTTGGCTGACTTTGAAAATAAATAAAAAATATCAAATCATTTCCAAAAATAATAAAACTTTGGGAAAAGTTTCTAAATGATAAAATAAACATGTTTGAAAAGGAATTTTTGAAAATGCAACTTTCTTTTGTGAAAACTCACTGTTTTTGAAAAGTGTTCAAAAAACCTATTTTTCGTGAACATGAAAATTGAACTATGACTTGTAAACTTGTATGTATATATCATGCATACATTATATATATGTAATGAAGTATGAAAGAGATGTAAACATGAAATAAAAGTTATTGTAATAAAGTTTGATAAAAATCATTTGTATGATATAAAAAGTCAAACTTGTGTTGTGTTTACATATTGAGCTTAAATATAATCATACGATATATGTAAGCAAACTACTCTTATACCTAGGTGAATGCACACACATAAACTTGAATCTTTAACTCTTGATTGCCGTGTGTTGAATTCCTGTAAAGAGAAAAACAAACTACAAAAACTAGAAAATATATTAGCTATAAATTGTTTAACAAATCATCATCAAAACCATAGGGCCAACAGATATGGCTCCTCTTCAACTAGTTTATTTCCAGCCATTCCTATTTGGTTTTAAATAGTTGCTCCTCTCTGTGCACCAGTCTTTCAACGCCATAGACTTGTTCTCTATTTTCATTGTGTTGGATCAGAATTATTCGATGATTAGTGCTTGTTTTCTATTTCTTTTTATGTTGGATGATTAATGGATATAATTTAGCCAATTGTTGCTTTGGACGCTTATGAAAAATGATTTAATAAGAAACACAAATCCTTCTTTTTATTAGGAACCCTAATTTTGATCCAATGCATATGTTGCAGACTCAGCATTTAACTCAGGTTGCCTTATCAGAACTTCTTCTCATAGAAAAATATTTGTACATGAGTTCATGTAGGGCAAGGAAGCTGTGTGATATCAGCTAATCATGAGGTAAAAATTTAGGCCCATTGCTTTCAAGTAGTACGTATGATAAATTAAAAATCACTAGTCAAATATGAAAGTAAAGAGTGATAAGGTTTGTTTATTTGACATTGGTGCTTTGGATTGGATTATTCAGCACAAGGGTGGTCTCATTCAGTAGTATAACTCCTCTCTTTGTAGACAAGCCAATCCATTATATCATTCCTAAGAATACGTGGCTATGACTTTCAGGTGAATTAAAAGGTTTTTTATATCGTTCTTGTGTATTGCAATTAAAAGGACACATTGAATTAAAATCCAACAAAGAACAAAATGAGATACATCAAATGTAGAAATCACAACTAATCAATAATATTTTCGAACCTATTTTCTTTCTCATATTTGCTTCATGTACATGTAGGCTGTCTAAAAATCACAATAGATAGCTGATCCCCATCAAACACCGATGATGGAAGTTACAATCTGACGACTTCCAGAAGGCTACAATTTGAAGACTTTCACGTAGATCGCTGAAGGTTACAATCTGATGACCTTCACGATAACCGATGAGAGCTCTAGTTCAACAGCCTTCACAATCAACATCGAGAGTTACAATCTGACGACTTCCAGAAGGCTACAATTTGAAGACTTTCACGTAGATCGCTAAAGGTTACAATCTGACGACCTTCACGACAACTGATGGAAGCTCTAATCAAACAGCCTTCATAATCAACATCGGGAGTTACAATCTGACGACTCTCATATATCAGAGAGATAAAGCAAAGATTACAAAATGACGATCTTTGCAACGCTTCGACAGAAAGAGACTACAAATCGACGGTCTCTTCAAATCAAACTGTGGAAGTCCTCCCCGCACACCAGCACCAAGATGCACCGCGTTCATAGCCACGAACGCAGCTCCAACGTAGCTTCCAATGCTGCCAACGCAGCTTGACGCAGCTCTATACCGCTGCTCAACGCAGCTCCAAGCGCTGCCCAACGCAGCTCTATACCGCTGCCCAACGCAGCTCTACACCGCTGCCCAACGCAGCTCCAAGCGTTGCCAGACGCAACTCTATACCGCTACCAAACGCAGCTTCACTCGCTGCAAGACGCAACTCTAACCACCACCAAACGCAGCTTCACTCGCTGCCAGACGCAACTCTAACCACCGCCAGACGCAGCTCGCAAACACTACGGAATGCAGGATCTGCGTTTGACTCGTTCAAACACGAGTTGAACGGTTTCAAAACCATTTCCTACGATCTGAGGGGATCACAACTCCACTCAGGAGTGATTTAAGGGGCGGTTATATCCCATTAGCCCCACTTAGGAGCGAATTAAGGAGGTAGTTACACCCCTTAATCCCCTATAAATAACTGAAAATCAATTCAGTTAAGGGGGGGGGGTCGGTTGGAACTTCTTGGCTCGGCAACAGGATCCTTAGAGCATTTCTAGAGCTTTGGAGATCGGCAACAAGATCTTCTTTATCCTTGGCTTATAACTGACTTTCGGTTAAATCAACTCTTTCATAGAGTTTCAAACTCGTTCAGAGTTCTCCCGTTCCAGTGAAACAAGACATCGGATCGTCAACGAGAAGCAAACTCGACGCGAGCATTCGAGTGAGGCATCTCATCGCCACCGTGAAGAACCCAGATTTAAACAAAGGGGAGAATCCAGATTATTCTCTTCTCTTTTGTAATCAGGAAATCCAATTGTAATTGAGATTAAAGGAATACAAATCAATTTTTCTTCGTTTCTTTTACTGCAAATTTTTCCACAAACAGTGCATCGTCGATATTTGTATTAATGAGGCTTGGCTTGGTCTGACTCTTTCGGTTTCATACTTGTAATTTTCCGTGCTAAAGTTTTAGGAGTGACTTTGACTTATTAAACTGCTCAAAGCCTAAAGATTTCACAATATGCATGTGTTTCATAATCCACTCCGTATTTTTCTTGATTTCTAAACACACTTATTTCATGAACACAAAGTGATAAATAAAAAATAAAAAAACATCTCAAGGTTCGGCATCCACAGAGTGACAAATAAAACATCAAATAAAATTGACAAAACTTGTTTCATGGGAAATTAAGATACCAAAAACTAAGTCTCATTCAGCACAAGGATGGTCTAATATTCTCAACAGTCTACATAGCTCAATTGACAAAAAAAACATCAAAACAAATTGACACCACAAATAAAAAATAAAAAAAGAAAAAAAAAAGAAATGACACCACAAAGATTGTTGGGACATAAATTCCTCTCATGCACAATTAAATGCTTCAGGTTTCAGATGTCTTGGATTGAGAAACTACTCTGTTGCAATTTGCAATTGCACCTGCAACAAAAGAGAAAAAGGATGAGCATACATACATAAAATTCATAGACAAAGCTCACAAAATTATGAAAAGAGTCAAGAGCTCACAGGTGCAAGTCACATTGTTATGCAAAACCAAGGTTTGAATCTATCCCTTGAGAATTTGAACGCAATGTGGTTCCTTAACTTGAACTTAACCCCTCTTCAAAGTTCCAAAGATCTATACTCTAAACTCCTTTATGCAATTATTGCAACTAAATTAAAGGAGGGCTGAGGGATTGAAAGCAACAAAACTTCTCAAGGTTCGACATCCAAATCATTTCAAACCACAACTTGTTTGAGACATTTTCATGATCAATTCAATAGTGCAAGCATTTCAATTATACAAAGAAAATGCAATAGCAGGTAAATTCTAAGAATTAAGTTTATTCCTTTTATAAAAAAACTTTTCGTCAGTGGTTAACCTTGAAATCCCTGTGTGCAAAAAAATTTGGACATCATCAGGATTTACTGCCAGTATATAGATGGAGAATCCTCAACACTTCTTTTAGACCAAGGTTTCATGTTTTAAATTTAGCTATTGACTCTCACGAATTAAACTTTTTAGTTATATTGATAAAACTTGAACAAAATGAAAAATTTCAACATAGTTTTGTAGCATTCAAACGAAAGCTGAAAATAGTTAGAGATTCCTGAATATCTGAAAGAAACAAGAATAAAGATAGCACACTGGTCAAGATAGGAGAAAGTTTCGTTCACCATTTATGACAAGTTACTGAGTGAGAACATCAAAATACTTGACAAAAACTATCGGTCAGGTGGATCAAGTTCAAGCTGGGAACAACAAAGACCACACAAGGTCCAGAAATTAGAACTTAATAAGAAACAAAGGGCGTGATGCTAAACTTGAATGGATATGCAACCAGATGTCTCCAATTCTTTAATTTCATGATGGAGACTAAAGCATCTTGGCTAGTTTTCATAGGGTAAGCATTATCGAATGGGTCATGCTGTCTATTCATCAATTGCAAGGAGTCCCCAAACAGAAAACAAAGACAAGTTTAGACTGAGTTATCTGTTTGTTGCAGTAGCTCTATTGTCAAGGATCAGTCCATCACCAAGGATGTATAGACAACCTTATGTGAAGTTGAATCATGCTAGACATCATACTGAATGCAACAGTTCTTGCTATGTCAATTTTAGGGGGTTTTCATGAAAACCACCTTTAAAAGATTGAGAAAGTACCTGAGGGTGCCGGCGTCGAGATCGTGGACGACGAAGAGATTGGCGGAGATCAGCAGCGCTTTTAGGATACGTAAGTGAAGGAGGGCCACCAGCGCTTGGGGAAGGAGGGCAGAGGGATTTCGCCGGCGCTTGAGGAAGGAGGGCTGAGGGATTTCGCTGGTGCTTAGGGAAGAAGGGCTGAGGGATTTCACCGGCGCTTGGGGAAGGAGGGCTGAGGGATTTCGCTGGTGTTTGGGGAAGGAGGGCTGAGGGATTTTCCCGGCGCTTGGGGATGGAGGGCTGAGGGATTTTCGCTGGCGCTTGGGGAAGGAGGGCTGAGGGAATTCGTTTGGGGAAGGAGGGCTGAGGGAATTCTTTTGGGGAAGGAGGACAGTGGGTTTTGTTGCATAATTAGGAAAGGAAGATACTAATGAGGAGTGATTTGTGTTTTTTACATCTAGGTCCTTTAACTTTTATAAATTTAACCACTCAAAAATCTGTTATTTCTATAAATGAGTATCCAACGAATAAGGTATTGACACATGGCGCAAGCGTAGAAAATTTCTTACGCTGGCAGCTCACCTCCCGTTTTCTCATATATATATATATATATATATATATATATATATATATATATATATATGAGAAAAATGGAGAAACTTGGTACCAAGTTGTTCCAAACAACTTGGTAGTGATGTGGCCTAATATTGTCCCTACATCTACATTAGAGTTGGTGAAGGGTGGTTGAGGCTCTATCTTCGAGGTGTGATGTAGGG
>NC_033794.1:97030377-97044703 GCF_001876935.1 Asparagus officinalis
TATATATATATATATATATATATATATATATATATATATATATAAGGGGGATTAAAATTTTTATATCTTATATATATATATTTGTCATCATCAAAAAGGGGGAGAATGTTAGGAATCTTGACCCCAAGATTAGTTTGTTTTTATAATAAATATTATATGTTGTGTGTATTATGTGCTAATATTTGTTTTGCAGTATCAGAACTAAATCAATAATTATATTCAAAGAGATACTCAAGACATAGATGAGTTCAAGGTAATATATATATATTTGTCATCATCAAAAAGGGGGAGAATGTTAGGAATCTTGACCCCAAGATTAGTTTGTTTTTATAATAAATATTATATGTTGTGTGTATTATGTGCTAATATTTGTTTTGCAGTATCAGAACTAAATCAATAATTATATTCAAAGAGATACTCAAGACATAGATGAGTTCAAGGTAAAATGAAGCAAATAAGAAGATATACTTTATTGCCAAAATATAATTTTATACTTTTTTTGCTTAGAAATATGTACAAGTATTGATCACTCACACACATGCACACACATAGTGTTAGAGCACAATAACATATGCTTAGTATGTTGGTTAACAATAGAAATCCCCTATGTTAACCATTAGAATTAATAGATATTGAGTGAGACTTAAAATATATCATATTGCTCATATCTACCCCGTAATAGTCGACTAATAGCATGAGTAGTCGACTACAACAGACGCAGACAGAATATCAGTTTTTGTGTCATTATAGACTAGTGACTACTAGGCATTATAGTCGACTAATAAGAGTTGAATTTGAAATTCCAGACTTTCTGTTTTTACAGAGTAGTCGACTAATAGACAAATTAGTCGACTACTAAGAAAAATACTGACTACACAAAGTTTGTCTAAACTCAGTGTAGTCGACTACTAAAACTTGTAATCGACTACTAAGACAGATTTCTAACTGTTACAGGTTTTGAATACATGACTATTTATAGCCGTTTTAAGGTATTATTTAGGTTTAAAAATATGTCTTTTTAGAGGTTATAAATAGGAAATATGCCAAAAAGCAATATATTAGTGTACTCAAAAGATTAAACATTTGTGCATTCTAAGTGTTCTAAAATGTAGATTTTGCCTTAGAATAAAAGTTCTGAAATAGCCTATGTCCTTTGATAATTTCATACTAAGTGTTTAGGCAAATTTCAGAGAGAAAAACCTATAGCCATGGTGAGAAACACGTTCACAACACATTCAAGGCTTATAGGATTGGATTTGTACTTGCTTCAAAGAAAGTTTCGTTCACAACACATTCAAGGCTTATAGGATTGGATTTGTACTTGCTTCAAAGAAAGTTTCTCTCGGTTTGTGAGAGGGGTTGATCTCTTGTAGGATTGGATTTGTACTTGCTTCAAAGAAAGTTTCTCTCGGTTTGTGAGAGGGGTTGATCTCTTGGTCTTGAGGTCAGTTTACAATTAGCATAGTATTGTCAATTGGGTTTGCAATTTGCATGGTCTTGTAAATTGGTCAGGTTTACTTGTGATTTTGTAAGGTTTCAAAATCATAGTGGAAATCTCAAGGGGGATTTGCTTGGGGACTGGATGTACACCAGGGAGGTAGAACCAGTATACATGCCCGTGTTTGTGATATTCATTTTTGGAGATTGTCATTCTTTCTTTGCAATTTATAATCTACTTTGCAAACTCACCCTCTAGTATTTAAGTGTAAAGCTTCCGCAGATTTTTATAAGAGCGTGCTCTATTCTTAAGAGTTACGATCCTACACTTGGTATATATAAGCAAAACAGGACCCTACACCTTCACTGTGTTTATTTAGTGTTGTTATTATCTACGTTTGTCTAGACATCTTCTGTGTCTGTGACGCCCACTCATCGTAACAAACTGGTACCAAAGCCTGACTTAGGGTGCGTGTATCTGCTTATCGTATGCTCTGTGGCTATCACTAAAAATGGATCCTCCACATCAGAAAATAAGTTAAATTTTCATTTACCCTTTAAAGACACTAGACGCTATTTACGAGCATGATACTATTCACAAGTACGGTTACTGTTTACAAATATGTTATTATTCACAATTACAATTACTGTTCTAGTGGGCTTCAAGATGTCTTCTACAAAATACAAAGTGAAAAAATTCGATAGGAGAATAGCTTTAGTTTATGGAAAGTAAAAATGAGGACTTTCCTAGTACAACAATGACTGTTCAAAGTCTTATTCGGAAAGAACAAGTTACCAGAATCCATACCCGATGATGAGAAAGAATAGTTATAGATGAAGACACATAGTATCATATAGCTCTGTTTGGCCAATGAAGTACTGCGGGAGGTTGCTAAAGAAGATACCGCCGCCGGTTGTGGCTCAAATTGGAGAGCTTGTACATGACGAAATCTCTAACGAACAAGCTCTACTTTAAGCAACGTCTCTTTACCCTTCGCATGAAGGAAGATATGCGAATTAAAGATTATTTAGATGACTTAACACTATTCTTATGGATTTAAAGAATATTAATATTAAAATTAATGAAGAAGATCAAACCCTTATTTTGTTATGCTCATTACCTCCTTCCTATGAGAATTTTATTAATAGCATGTTATACGGTAAAGATATACTTTCTTTGGAGTATATTAAACCAGCCTTACATTCAAAAGAGTTAAGGCAGAAAGTATTTATCGTAGGGGGAGAGGATCAAGCTAAAGGCTTGTTCGCTTGTGATCATCCTGAAAAGGGTATTGGTGGTAGAGACAAATCTAGAAATATGTCTAGATCAAAGTCCAGGCCAAGAAAAAATATTGAATGTTATTACTGTCACAAGTATGGGCCTATAAAACCTAATTGTCCAGCGTTCAAAGTAAAGGATAATTCACAGTCAAAGTCTAGGGAGGTGAAACCTTCAGTTGCCACTGTAACCGAAGAGTCTTCTAGTTCACTCGAAGTTCTTTCAGTTAGTGTTAATACTTATTCACAAGATGAGTGGGTTCTTGATTCTGGTTGTTCCTATCATATGTGTCCACACAGGGATTGGTTTGTCACATATCAATCTATTGATGGTGAAAATGTCTTGTTGGGAAATAACATGCCTTGTAAGACTATTGGTATCGGGTTAATTAAGATTAGAACCCATGATTATATTGTTAGAATATTAAGCAATGTCCAAAATATACCAGAGTTAAAGAAGAACCTCATTTCTTTAGGTACCATTGACTCAAATAGTTTTAAGTTTTCTGCTGAAGGTAGAGTTTTGAGAGTTAGTAAAGGTTTTCTTGTTGTGATGAAAAGAAAAAAGGTAAATACCCTCTATGTCCTTGAAGGCAGCACAATGACAGGTGTTGCAGCAGTATCATCCTCAGAGGATTTAGATTTTGACACTACACATTTGTGCCATATGCAGTTAGGGCATATGAGTGAGAGAGCACTAGATGTATTGAGCAAACATGGTCTGTTTTGTGGTCAGAAAACTAATAAGCTAGACTTTTGTGAGCATTGTATTTTCGGCAAACACCATAGTCTCCTTTAGTACCTAGTCTCCTTTAGTACCGGTGTCTACAGAACCAAGGGTATTTTAGATTATATCTATTCAGATGTTTAGGGTCCCTCTCAGGTTCCATCAAAAAGTGGAGCTTGTTTTGTGCTAACATTGATTGATGATTATTCCAGTAAAGTTTGGGTGTATCCTTTAAAGCATAAGAGTGATGTATTTGCAACCACCAAACAATGGAAGGTCATGATTGAGAAGCAAACATGAAAGAAAGTGAAACGCCTCAGAACCGACAATGTGATGGAGTTTTGTTTTGCAGAGTTTGACCAATTTTGCATGAATAAAAGTATTGTACGTCATCATACAGTTCGACATATACCACAACAAAACGGAGTTACAGAAAGGATAAACAAACACTTTTAGAGAGATCTCGATGCATGCTCTCTAATGCAGGTTTGTCAAAAGACTTTTAGACCGAGGCAGTCAATACAGCTTGTTACTTGATAAATAGATTTCCTTCTACAACAATTATTTTTAAGACTCTAGAAGAGGCATGGTCTGGTGCCCTTGCTATACTCTCATTTAAGTGTATTTGGTTGCTCAGCTTATTTTCATGTTAATGACGGTAAGCTTGAACCCAAAACAAAAAAAGCTATCTTTCTAGAATATAATACTGGGTGAAGGGATATAAATTATGGTGTTTTGATCCCAAATCACCTAAGTTTATTATTAATATGGGTGTTACTTTTGATGAGAAATCCATGTTTCACCCGAGAAAAGAGTTTGTTATTGATACCACAAGTACTGAAAAGGAGTCTAGCAAGTAGGTGGAGCTAGAGAGCTCAACTTTAAAGAGAGAATTTGAGGACGCTTATGTTGAACCAGTTGATATTGCGAAAGGTTCAACTTCAGATACTGACACACTGCAAGAGCAACAGTACAATATTACCATCGGAAAAATAAAAAGGTAGATCCGACCTCCTCAACTCTATGCAGACATGCTTGTTTATGCTTTGAGCATAGCAGAATCAATTGAGATTTTAAAGACTTCTACCTACAAGGAGACTATTAGTGGCAGTAAGGCTGCAGATTGGACTGTTGCGATGACTGAAGAAATGGAGTCTCTACACAAGAACTAGACATGGGAGTTAGTAAAACCATCAAGGGGACAAAAGATCGTTGGCTATAAATGGGTATTTAAGAAGAAAGAAGGAACTTCGGATACAAATTTTGTAAGATACAAGTCACGCTTGGTAGCTAAAGGCTATAGTCAGATCGAAGGTGTGGACTTCAATGAAGTATTTCTCTCCAGTTGTAAAATACACCTCAATTCACGTGTTGCTTGCTATGGTTTCTTATTTTAATTTAGAGTTTGAGCAACTTGATGTGAAGATAGATTTTCTACATGGCGAGATTGAAGAGCATATCTTTATGCATCAGCCATAGGGGTTTATTATCGAAGGTAAAGAAGATCATGTGTGTAGGTTAAAGAAATCTCTTTATAGCTTGAAATAGTCTCCGAGACAGTGATATTTGAGATTTGATACTTTCATATTTGAGCATGGTTACTCTAGGAGCAAATATGATAGTTTTGTTTATCATAAAAAGCTCAATGATGGTTTTTTGTGTATTTACTTTTGTATGTTGATGACATGTTGATTGTAGCTAAAGATATGTCAGAAATCAACGAGTTGAAATCTGAACTCAAACATAAGTTTGAGATGAAGGACTTGGGAGCCACAAAGAAGATCTTGGGGATGGAGATCCATAGGAATAGGTGAGAAGAAAGTTTATTCCTATCTCAGGAGAAATACATAAAGAAGATGTTGGAAAAATTTAGCATGTTTGATGCCAAGCCTGTGAAAACTCCACTTGCTGCTTATTTTTGTCTTTCAGTAGATTTATCATCTCAGACTGAGGAGAAGAAGCATTACATGTCTTGTGTTCCTTATGCTAGTGCAGTTAGAAGCATTATGTATGCTATGGTCTACATCCGTCTAGATATTTTACATGTAGTCAGTGTTGTGAGTCAGTATATGGATAAGCCTAGAAAGGTCCATTAGCAGGCTATGAAATGAATACTTAGATATTTGAGAGAATCTGCTAATATTAATTTATATTTTGACAACAATACAAATTCAGATTGTAGAATACTTAGCTATTATGATTCAGATTATGTGGGCGATTTGGATAAGAGACGATTACTGACAGGTTATGTATTCACTCTTTCAGGTAGTGCCATTAGTTGGAAGGAGACTCTAAAGTCGACAGTTGCTTTGTCTACCACAGAGGCACAATATATGACAGTGACAAAAGCAGTGAAAGAAGTCATTTAGTTAAGAGGCTTGGTTAAAGATCTCAGCTTACCCCAAGGTATTTCTACGGTATTTTGTGACAGTCAAAGTGCTATATATTTAACAAAACATCAGTATCATGAAAGAACCAAACATATAAATGTCAAGTATCATTTTATTAGAGAAATTAAAGTCGTCAAGATTGAGAAAATTGGTACTGCAGATAATCCAACAGATATGATGACGAAGCTCGTATCTTCACGCAAGTTCGAGCATTGTCTCGAATTGCTTAAAGTTTAACAAAGCAGAGGTTAAGACCGTAAAGGGCTTCTAGCAAGACAATAAGAGTGAAGAGAATATCTTCATATTCAAAGTCAAGGTGGAGATTTGTTATTTGATTTTGAATACAACTTACCAATGCTATTACTGTTCTACAAACCCAAAACATTATTCCACCAATTCTTTTGAATGCTATAAATAGAGGAGAGTGATGAAGGGTTAGAGCATCAAACAGAAATCCAGAACAAATAGTAAAAAGAAAGAGAGAGTTGAAGAGAAAAAGAAAAAGAGGGTTTTCTTTGAGTGTTCTCTTATTTGTGTGAGTTTGGTGAGATATTAGAATAATCCCCTTTGTAATATCCTCTTTTGTGATTAGTAAAGTTCTATGTTGTTCTCGCCCGTGGACGTAGGTCATACTGACCGAACCACGTTAAATTATTATGTGTTGTTCTCTTTGTTTTTACTGTGTTTATTCAGTGTTGTTATTATCAGAGCAGTTTTGAGTTTTTAGTACAATTAACACTATGGATTTTACTCATCAATGCCGAAGGAGTTTGAGAGAAATAGCTAGGCGGTTGTGAGTTTGGGAAATAGAGAAGAGGAGGAAGAATGTGAAGTGACATGTTAATGAAACAATTCGTGAACTGTGACAGAGTTAACGTGAAAATTATGAAGCATAATATATAAAAACTACAATATAAGCAATATAAGCAGCAATGTCGTCAACAACAATAACATCAATTATTATTATAAAAATAAAATACTAACACAGCTGCCATTCGTCGTTTCTGTAATCAATGATAGTTGTTTTACTGTGTGTTGGAATAGAAGATTTTCCTTAAATTTTAGCAGAACTAGGAAAACATTATTAGGGGACTAATTATCATTTTGATTAAATAAGTTACAGGTAATTTTCTGATCCATCCTAAAATCATAAAAATCTTGTGCATTACATGATGTTAGACCAATACATTAGAGAAGCACTTGTCGCATAGATCGATAATGAGCACTGAATTTTTCATAGGGAAAAATGCTTCCAGCCCCCAAAACACAAGAAAACGTGCTTCCCCCCCAAGACTTTTTCAACGGGTGCTTTGCCCCTAAAATCGCCTGCGATTTTCTTCCAGCCTCCAAAACAAATCCTCAGGCGTAACTCCATTTAAACCCCTCTCGAAATGCCCAAAATACCATTCCGTTTAAAATTCCCCGTTATGAGTTACCTCATCGTCCGTACCCTGTCATCTCTCTCTTCTGCAAGCAAACCGACTCCAGAAACCCAATTCAAAACCCTAGCCCTAAATCAACCGACTCCAACACAAACCGAATCAAAGCAAAGGGATCAAAATGGCCGGCGATTCAACCCCCAAAGCCAACCTCCATGCCGACCACAGCGAAAGCGATGACGCCCAGCGGTTCGAAATCTCAAAAAGAGCCCATACAACTGCAGTGCGGACTGAATCTGAAGCTGGAGCTGCGATTGCTGATGTTCTAGCGGAGAAACCCAATTCAAAACCCTAGCCCTAAATCAACCGACTCCAACGCAAACCGAATCAAAGCAAAAGGATTAAAATGGATAGCGATTCAACCCCCAAAGCAAGCCTCCATACCGATCACAGCGAAAGCGATGACGCCCAGCAGTTCGAAATCTCAGAAAGAGCCCAGACAACTGCAATGCATACTGAATCTGATGCCGAAGTTGTGATTGTTAATGTTCTAGAGGACATCGCAACCAGCCATTCTCAACCCAGAAGTTCACCTCAAAATTTAAGTGTAGGCCCTCACGAAGGTCTAGAGGGCAGTACCGGCACCACCGCCGCGTCCAACGATGCCACTAGAACGCTCCTTGGTCTACAGAGAGGAGAAAAAGATAAGCACGTGGCAGCACCCAAAAGGTAATTTTTACCGTAAGTTTTATGTTATTAAGGTTATGGTTTGATTGAAAATGCTCCTAGTATGGTGGGAAGGTCCAAAATTACGGGTGCTTGTTAACTGTTGAGGTTACTATTAATATGCAAGGTTCATGCTTTTATTGTTGAGGTTGTTGTTTGGTTATTGAGGTTAGGCTTTGGTTGTTAAGGTTAAGTTTTGGTTGTTAAGGTTATTGGTTTATCTGTAAAGTTTACGACATAGTTGTTATGTTTACTGATTATACTAAAAAATGCTTATGACTTGTGTTTTTGTTATGTAGAAAAAGGGAAAAGCCAACTATTACGTTGCGGCCCACCACCAGCTTCAGTGCCTATCATGACTTCATACGGAATTTAGTGATGCGTATGGAGCCAAGATATTTTGCGGCCTACGAAGATAGTGTATTCAGACACTACGTCCAATTTGGCCCACCTGGTGTCGATCTTCTTGCGGCCTACGAAGATAGTGTATTCAGACACTACGTCCAATTTGGCCCACCTGGTGTCGATCTTCCCACATTTGAGCACATTTTGAGTCAGTGGGAGACACTACGTCCAATTTGGCCCACCTGGTGTCGATCTTCCCACATTTGAGCACATTTTGAGTCAGTGGGATAAGAAAAGCAAGAAATTTGTCTTCACCAATAGGAATGATGGAGAAGAGATCGCTTGCTCATTCAACCTTGAGTGGGTAATAGAGCATACATGGTTCTCCAATGAGGGGCTTCATGTTGACCACAATCAGGATAGGAAAAATAGGATTTGGTCCAGGTTTTTTGAAAAACCCGAGGCCGAGGGTTCCAGGAGTATAGCTCCCCCAAAGGAGGCCCCACTAGACGTAATGTGGAGCAACTGCTCTTGAAGCTAGTACTATCGGCTGATCGCCGAGATGTAAAGGACTTTGTCCTGCTACAGATCCTCTAGCAGCTGAGTATGATTTGGTGTCCAAGAAGTGTTTTCGACGTTCCTAGGTATTTATTCAAGTACGTCGACAGCATCGAACATGTCAATAACACTGCTTGGGGGACCTATATATTCAGTGAGACATCTGACGCGATAGAGAGGGCACTGAAGGGTCCTGAGCCAGGGAAGACGACTTTATATCTGCAAGGGTGTACCCCTCTAGTTTGTGTAAGTAATCACGTCTTTTATTACTGATTGTGAAGGTTAGGGTTTAATTGTTAATGTTGCAGTTTGGTTGTCAAGGTTACGGTTTGGTTGTTAATATTACGGTTTGGTTGTTAAGGTTACGTTTTTATTGTTAGGGTTACTTAATAATTGTTAAGGGTAAATGTGTTTGTTAAGTTTTTATTTCTCTAATATGCAGTTGTGGTACTATGAACTTACTGGCATCAAGAAGCTAGCAGTTAGATGTACGATGAGGCCTCCCCTCACAAATTGGGTGAGACTTGGAGAGGTTGCTGGTTCTTTGAGATTGACCACTGGTATAGATAAAGCAAGCAAAGCTACGATAAAGCTTCCACAGCAACATGGCCAATTTCAAAGAATCGAGAGAGGTTTGTGGGGGAAGGAGCAGGGGAAAGAGAAAGAGAAGATGAGAGAGAGAGAGAATAGGAGGATTAAGGGACCGGCTGTAGTAGATGCCGGCAGGGCGCGTGGCCCAAGACACCTTCTTCACAAAAAGAAGAGGGGAGCAGAAGATGATATCCCAATTGATTCAGATGTAAGAATTTAGCAGTTGTGAATTTTATTTGTTTTTTAATTAATTAATCCTTTTAATAATACTCTATCCATTGCATAGGTGATGCCACAGGATATTGATGAAGACGTCGAGCAGCCAAATGAGGCAGTTGAGCAAATAGAATGGCCTCAACAAGTTATCTACTGGAAGAGTATCACGGTAATGAACCAAGCATTACATCGTGAAAACGAGAATAAATTCAAGGATATGATTGCTGTCGATCGTGTAAAGATAAGTGCTCTTTCTGTGAAGGTGGCTAAGCTGTCTACTCAAAATAGAAGACTGAGAGAGGAACTAAGCGAAGAACGATCCAGAACCCTCTCTGTATATAAGGATAAGAGCCCTATAGGATTGGTGTTCGACTCATTGATGGAGCCGCAAACATGTACAGGTTAGACGTGGCTTAGAATTACGTTTGCGTGTTATGTTTAAATATTGATTGTTAAGTATATGGATTTTTTTAAGGTTAAGAATTTATTGTTAACTTTACGGATCTAATGTTAAGGTTAGGGATTTATTACCAAGGTTAGAGATTGATTGTTAAGTATCTGGGTTAGTTGTTAGGGTTATGTAACTGATGCTATGTTTTTTTATTGACAATGAAGTACCTAAGCTCATTTGTTTATTTTTTGAATCAGACACTCCAGGCATCGTGGATGGCATTGATATACAGTACGAGGGGGATGTTAATCAATCATTATTTGATGAAGCAAATAAGGAGAGCGAGGATCCTCCAATAGGGAGCGCCTCTCCACAACCATTTTTTACTGATATCCACAAGTACCTCCACCAGAGAACTATCGCATTGATACGACTCTTGAAGCAGAAATAAACGAGGAAGAGAAGGTGTCCCCGCCAGCGAATGAGCTGCTAACTTGTACATGTCAGCTTGCTTTTGCACTATATGTTAGAGATTGGTTGTTATGTCTACGTATTGGTTGTTAAGTTTTTGATTATTTATACTCTGAATATTATCAGAAACATGCACTCAACGCGAGGACACTGGAAGGGAAATAATGCCGGTGGTTGATGTCCCTTCTGCAGGACATGATACAGAGATGCAAACTTGTATAGGTTAGCAACTTTTTCACCATGTGTTTAGGCATCAGTTGTTAGGGTTACTATAAAATTGTTAAGTTTAGATAAAATGGGCTAAGTTTTCTCAATATTTATACTTCGAATGGATTGTTTGGAAACAGACACTCTAAGAGAGGACATTGGGATGGAAATAAAGCAATCAGAGGATGCCCCTCCACCAGCACCTGACACATCAACTGATGACGAAGATGCTCCTATTAGGTTTTCAAGGGCTTTAAATAAGAGAAAGAGGGGTGCAAGGGGGGCACGCGAGAAGGTGGCCGCTGCTGCACCCCTTAAACGGAAGAGATGCAAAAGAACGGTGAAGCCTTCCAAGTGGGTAGTCACCCCTTACACTGAAGGGAAGAAGAAGAAAGAAAAAGACAACATAGGCGACAAGGCTATAATAGAAGTGGCTGGGAAGGAGGAAGAGCAGATGCAGGAAAAGATAGCAGAGTTGGCTCCTGCTCGACTACAAAGTGACCCCCACTCTATCTAGGAAAAACACATAAGTTCCCCTATGAGTTCAGAAGAAGAAATGTACAGGAATAAGCAGAACGAGGGGATTCCCTTTCCAGGAGGCTTCATCATCAAGTTTTTAGGTGGCAATGACACATTTGTACATAATTATAAGGTGTCAGCAGATGTTGCCGCATTGCTGACGGAAGAGGAGAAAAAACTCTCAACCATTTTTGTATTTGTAGATGTAACAAGTAAGTATTTACCTTATATATCAAGTTTTTACAGCTTCGCTTTTAAGGTTATCAGTTAGTTGTTAGAGTTCCTCCCATGTTAATAAGGTTACAGGTTTTATGTTAAGGTTACGGGTTTGATGTTGTTAAAGTTACGCGTCTGTTGTTAAATTTACTGGTTTGTTCTTGCTGCTAATTGTTAGTTGCTAACTATAATTTTTGTTTTGTCCATGTTTACAGTTTTATTAAAGCGTACACCGGATCAGCGGGGTCTATTACCTAGCTTGAGATCCTCAATATATTACGCGGTGGGCGACTGGATGATGCAATAAGATTTTTGATTGTTATTTATTCATTAGCATATTTAACAATACTATTATTAATTACTTGTTGTCAACTTATTATAGCTTGTTGTGGGCGACTGGATGATGCAATAAGATTTTTGATTGTTATTTATTCATTAGCATATTTAACAATACTATTATTAATTACTTGTTGTCAACTTATTATAGCTTGTTGATACGCTACTTGATTTAGTTCGTGAAAATCAGAGAGCGTCGGCACCAGATACATGTGGCAAAACTAGATTACCAAGAACTGTATGATATCTACATCAAACACTTGGTCGATGCAGGGTGTACTAACCTCTTAGTTCCCATTATCCAGGACGATCATTGGCATCTACTGGAGTTTGATGTCGAAAAATAAAATTACCAGGCATTACGACTCCTTGAAGGAGAGATCTGGACATTGGGATCATGTGCTCAATATCGTCAAAGCCTTCAACTACATTAAAACTGGCTTCAATGAGAACCAATTGTGTAGCGTATTCGATCCAATCAAAGTTCCATGCGAGGAGCAAAAGGGGTCATAAGTTTACTGGAACCCTTGTTGGAATTCAATGTTGGAAACTGATTGTTAAGGTTACGAGTTTTTTGTTATGTTTTATTTGAAAGCAACAGTGGTCTCAATGGAGGATTGTTTTTGTGTGCAGGTTTGACTGTGGGATCTACGTCTACCAGTTTGTACAAGCGATTATCGAAGGTAGAGATGTCCTGCACGTCACGCCCATAGAGCATAACACATGGGTGGTTCGTGCGAAGCTATAGGTCTGGTTATCAATCTTATCAATTTATTGTTATGTTTCGTGTTGTATTGTTAAGTTTGTGGATTGTTTGTTAAGTTTAGCTCATGGTTGTCAAAGATTAAAATTAAAACCCAATCCGTAACCTCAAACACAAACCCAAGAATTCAACAAACAACAAACCAAAGAACTATAAGTTTAACAACACAATGCAAAATAAGCCCAAGGCTTAACAACAAACCCCTAAGGGATAACATTAACAACAAACCCATGAGTTCAACAACAAAACCGTAACCTCATCAACAAACACCAAGCTTAACAACATACTAACCTTAAAACAAACGTTAAGCCAAAAGGCCAAAACGGAACAGCAACCCCGTAATCCTAACAATCAAGGAACCATAAGCTCAACAATATAACGCAAAACAGTAAGCTCCTGATCTAACATCACACACCCAAGGGGTAACCTTAACAGCAAACCCACGAGGTTAACAACAAACACGTAAACTTAACAAAGGTATAATCATTCCGAAAAGTGTATCATAAATTAATAGGTTGTTAACAGAGCGTATCATCATCAAGTTAAGCAAAACATAAGGGAATTTACAATTGATGATAACCTAGGGGCCGACTGCTCCTCCCCCGCTCCAGGTATAATCATTCCGAAAAGTGTATCATAAATTAATAGGTTGTTAACAGAGCGTATCATCATCAAGTTAAGCAAAACATAAGGGAATTTACAATTGATGATAACCTAGGGGCTGATTGCTCCTCCCCCACTCCCATTGCTCGAAGCGCAATCGTGGGAGAGCCCCTGTCGCGAGGAAGGGTAAACCCCCCAACACCTTGGGCTTGGAGAAATCGTTGCCAGAACTCTTTCTCGACCGTCATTTGTCTGCCGTCCCAAGTCACTTCAATCAATTCCGGGTCCGCGAGGGGAGGCTGCGTACACTGGCTTTGAGGTTGGTCAACAGACATGTCGATAGGACCAGCCTCATTGTTTGCTTGCTGCTCACCATCCTGACCTACAATCTGAGTGATGACGAAACCTTCCATCAGATGAAGGTCCATGGGAGATGTGTAACAAAACCTAATCCTCTTAGGGACATCCGAATATTCCCTAATCTCTAGCAACACCCTGCAGTCTTAGAAGTTTGTTTTCGTGGTGATGTTAGCGGAGCAGTACACGCATTGGCCGATACCCTCGAACAGTGATTGGAGGAACTCTCACTCCCAGAGGTGGTAGGGGAGATTGAAGAGGCGAACCCACGTAAACATGAAGTTGGACAATGTTCTTAGCCTGGGGTCCTTCCTCCAAAGCTTGAATCTGCCCACGAAGGACCCAAGATTTACAGGACTGAGCTCGATGGCTTGATCTAGTAGCTCATCAGAAGGGAATTTAACCATGAACCTATTTATAGATACCCGCTTGATCTCATAGGTCCAATCTCAGATGTTGAAGCGATATCCTAGCATCTCTCTGAGCTCCTCCAAAGATGGCAGACCCACATCAATAGTGAGGAGAACGAAGGTAGAAAGCTCCTGAATGTTGCTGGCAACATTATCTGGCATGGAGAGCAATCGTGGGGAGGCGTTTGCTCTCAGACCATGAGGACAATCCCGGTAGATATGCCCCGAGCTATGGTAATGGATACACGCGCTATCATCGTGAGACATGATCTTCTAGTTTTGAAACAAAGGTCGTGCAGTTGATAATGAGGCTGGGATGGGGAGAGAAGGGTTTTATCTTGTGCGCAAACCTGACGTAGAGAATGGCGGTGATGGGAAGATTGATGGCTGCGTCGTATGGTCTTGT
>NC_033794.1:97057029-97060086 GCF_001876935.1 Asparagus officinalis
GGGTGTTTGTCGTTTTGCCTCTTTGTGCCCGTTTTCCGGTTCTGCAGTTGATAGGTTCGGATTCGATTTGCTGATCTGATTTGGCAGTAAATCCGGATCCCGATTAGGCAGTAAGCTTGGGCCGAGCCACCTGAAGTTGGCTCGGCTTCGGCCGAGCCCCTCTAGGTGGTGGTTTTGGTGTTTTCCGCCTTTGGTTCTGTCCGTGATTTGATTAACTTAGTCTTTGATTTGGTTGATCTGATTTGGCAGTAAATCCGGATCCCGATTAGGCAGTAAATCCGCTTCTGAGTTGGAGTTCGAAACCGATCTTGATTCGATCGTCATTCGTCCGAGTATGCCTTTGGTTGGATGACTCGTTGACTCTTCGAACACTTGGCTTGATCCCGCACGTGTATGGATGCATTCCGTCGCTTGATGCGATTCGTCGATCTCGTCGCCTCGTTGGTTTGTCGGTTTGTACCGAGCTGAGCTAAGGGACCTATAAGCAATTTTATATGCCTACAGATACCCCCTCCAAAGTATTTCAGTCTCGTTCTTTTATAGAAGAGTCTGGAATACTTTGGATATGATTGTCCCAACCTTCAGTCGGTGTAATGAGACCTTGGAATGATTTCCGTTCTTGATTCCTTCAATTCTCCAGGCTTTTCGGTGCTTTGTCGAAAGTCTGTAAGAGTTACGGTGCTGCATTTATTGTCTGACCGTTTGTCGGAATTTTGAACTTTGAAGTCGCTTATCTTTCAGGCTATTCGGTGCTTTGTCGAATGTCTGTAAGGGTTCCGGTGCTGCATTTATTGTCTGACCGTTTGTCGGAATTTTGAACTTTGAAGTCGCTTCCTGATTTTTGATCTTCAGCTCGTAGAATTGACCATCGATTGCTGGTGTCGAGTTTTTATGTGCAACGCGTTGTCCGGCGTTGTGTTGTTGAGTTATCCTTAAGAATATTTATAAACAATATTCTCCAGGAACTTCTCAAACCAAAAATAAGGAATAGTTTATACTCATATACCTATTGGAGTATCAGGAAGCAGTTTAACCTCATGCACCTGTTGGAGGATTGAGAAACAGTTTATACTCGTATACTCTTTGGAGTTGTGATTCTTTCGTTGCAACGCATTGATTGGCGTTGACCCAGGGTTACGCGTTGACCGGCGTTAACCCTAGGGTTTCGAACGTCGTACGTTAAATTTTTGCTCGCAACGCGTTGACTGGCGTTGACCTAGGGTTACGCGTTGACCGGTGTTGACCCTTAGGGTTTCGAATCGTCGAACGTTGACTTTTGTTGCAACGCGTTGCTTGGCGTTGACCTAGGGCTACGCGTTGACCGGCGTCCACCCTAGGGTTTCGAATCGTCGAACGTTGACTTTTGTTGCAACGCGTTGACTGGCGTTGACCTAGGGTTACGCGTTGTCCGGCGTTGACCTTAGGGTTTCGAACGTCGTTGGATGCTCAAGTCACAAGACCAACTAATGGAGCTGATGCGTCAGTGACTTTCGTATTTATAGGATTTTTGGCAAATCCTCAGCCATCAACGGGTTTGATGCGCCTTTACCGACTACCGTTTGAGTCGGGCTAGCATGCGGATTGTTCAAGTCCGTTCCGCATGTGACGTTAAGCTAAAAGAGTTAACCCTTTTAGTGCTACGATCTTGAATACGTAGACTTCGTCTTTCTCCTGTGAAAAGACTAAACAGCAACGTGTATGAGACGTTGACTTAGGATTTTTGGCAAATCCTCAGCCCTCAACAGATTTGACATGCTTTTACCGATTACCATTTGAATCGGGCTTACATGCGGATTATTTTAAATCCGTTCTGCATGTGACGTTGTGCTAAGAGAGTTAACGCTCTTAGTGCTACGATATTGAATACGTAGACTTCGCTATTGTTATGGGAATAGGCTACCCAGCAACGTGTACTAGACGTTGACTTATCCCTACTTAGGCTTCGGGATAAGATACCCCAGAATCGAACTCTGGTGTCTTTTTCAATCGGTAAAAGACTAAACCGACGACACGTGTTAGGTGTCGACATATCCTTTCTTAGGATTCAGGATGAAATTCCCCATGCGTGTAAGGCATGGATTTTGGTGTTATTAATAACAACCTGTCACAATGTTGAATATGTGGACGGATGTTCTTTTCAACGGTTAAGAAGTTCTTTTTACCGGTTAAGAACTAACCGGGCAGCGCGGGTTAAGCGCAGACTTATCCTTGCTTAGGTTTCAGGATAGAATACCCCAGAATCGGACTCTGGTGTCTTTTTCTACGGAAAAAGACTAAACCGGCAGCGCGTGTTAGGCGCAGACTTATCCCTTCTTAGGATTCAGGATGAACTTCGTTATTAATAACAACCTGCCGCGATGTTGAATATGCGGACGAGTGTTCTTTTTAACGGTTAGGAACTAACCGGCAGCGCAGGTTAAGCGCAGACTTATCATTGCTTAGGTTTCAGGATAGAATACCCCAGAATCGACCTCTGGTGTCTTTTTCTATGGAAAAAGACTAAACCGGCAGCGCGTGTTAGGCGCAGACTTATCCCTGCTTAGGATTCGGGATAAACTTCCTATACCTGTGAAGCACAGATTTTGGGAGTTGAAAAAAAATGGTGTCTTCTCTTGGGGCAAAGATGAATCCGAAATGGGAGAGGAAGAATTTTATACCCTATCTCCCGACACTGAAGAAGAAAAATTTTATATTCTATCTTCAGACAGAAAGGAGACTCGAGGTGGGATCCCCACCCCCAGAATCCGGAAAGGTGAAACTGAGAATGGGATCTCCACTCCAAGAATCGAAAAGATTCAGATAACCCTAACTGTCGGAAGGTTTGATTACCGAACCAAAGATGAATTTCTCGTTTATCGAGAGCGAATTATGGTTTTGACCCTAACTGTAGGAAGGTTTGGCCAAATGGGGGTTTGAGGTGACCCTAACTGTAGGAATGTTTGATCACTTGATTTGAAAGTGGACCTCTCGTTCCTTGGAGGAATCGATAGGGGATTTTGACCGTGGTCCTAACTATAGGAAGGTTTGACCAATTGGAAGGTTTGAGACGATCCTAAC
>NC_033794.1:97061086-97074318 GCF_001876935.1 Asparagus officinalis
ACTTCAACAACTCCACTAGGAAAAACCTCACGGACTTGAAAAGGTCTGGACCACTGAGATTTGAGCTTTCCCGGAAAAAGCTTCAAACGATAGTTGAAAAGTAGCACCATATCTCCTTGATTAAACTCTCTTCGAAGGATATTCTTATCGTGCCATCGTTTAGTCTTTTCTTTATAAATGCGAGCATTCTCATAGGAATCTAATCGTAGCTCATCTAGCTCATGAAGTTGAAGCTTTCTTTTCTCACCTGCGGTCTTCATATCAAAATTTAGGAGTTTGATAGCCCAATATGCCTTGTGCTCTAACTCAACTTGGAGGTGACACGATTTGCCATATACCAATTTGAATGGTGTCATACCTATGGGCGTTTTGTATGCAGTTCGATAGGCCCATAAGGCATCTGTGAGTTTCATAGACCAATCCTTTCTTGAACGATTAACTGTTTTCTCCAAAATACTCTTAATTTCACGATTCGAAACTTCCACTTGACCACTAGTTTGAGGATGATATGGCGTGGCAACTTTATGAGTGACCCCATATTGTCTTAAGAGAGCTTCGAATTTTATTTCTATGAAGTGTGAACCGCCATCACTAATTACCGTCCATAGCACCCCAAACATTGGAAGAATGACGTTCTTGAATAGATTCACAACTACTTTAGCATGGTTGGTGGGGGATGCTATCGCTTCTACCCACTTGGAGACGTAGTCCACCGCCACTAAAATGAACTTGTTGTTACACGATGACGGAAACGGTCCCATGAAATCTATGCCCCACACATCAAAGACCTCAATTTCCAAGATGGAGTGTAAAGGCGTCTCATGTCGCTTCGAAATATTCCCGGTCCTCTGACAACTATCACAAGATATCACAAACTGTCTTGCATCCCGGAAAAGACTCGGCCAATAGAAACCTGATTGTAGAACTTTTGCAACTGTCTTTGAAGTGCTTGCATGTCCTCCGTAGGAAGATGAGTGGCAATGATGGAGAATACTGGCAACCTCATCTTCAGGAATACACCTTCTGAACATCCCATCAACACACCGTTTGTATAGAAACGGTTCATCCCAAAAATAATACTTCAAGTCAGCAAAGAACTTCTTCTTCTGTTGATAGCTCAGATCCGGAGGCAAGACTCCACACACTATGTAATTGACGAAGTCCGCATACCATGGTGCATCCAATCTTTCAATGGCTAACAACTGATCATCTGGGAAAGAGTCATCGATCGGTAGTTCATCCTCCTCCTTATCATGTGATTCTTGCTTCATCCTCGACAAATGGTCTGCCACCAAATTTTCCGTCCCTTTCTTGTCCTTGATCTCTAGGTCAAATTCTTGCAAAAGTAGTATCCATCGGATCAACCTAGGCTTGGCATCTTGCTTGCTCAAAAGATATTTGATGGCGGAGTGGTCGGTATAAACGATGACTTTGGACCCCACTAAGTAAGACCTGAACTTGTCAAAGGCGAATACAACTGCTAATAGCTCCTTTTCAGTGGTAGCGTAGTTAACTTGGGCTTCATCAAGAGTGCGACTAGCATAATAAATTGCATGAACTATCTTGTTCTTCCTTTGGCCCAACACAGCACCAACCGCATAATCACTTGCATCAGTCATGACTTCAAATGGGAGATTCCAGTCCGGCGGTTGCATAATAGGAGCTGTTATCAATGCTTCTTTCAACCTGCAAAAAGCATCAAGACATTCATCAGTGAAATCAAAGGTAGCATCTTTAAGAAGAAGGTTAGTTAAGGGTTTTGAAATTTTTGAGAAATCTTTGATGAAACGCCGATAGAAACCGGCATGTCCCAAGAAACTTCTTACTCCCCTAACCGACGTTGGTGGAGGCAATTTTTCAATGACTTCCACTTTTGATCGATCAACCTCAATTCCACGCTCAGACACCTTGTGCCCTAAAACTATTCCATCCCTTACCATAAAGTGGCATTTCTCCCAGTTTAGGACTAAATTAACTTCTTCGCAACGCTGCAAAACTCGAGACAAGTTAGATAAACAACCATCAAAAGTAGTTCCATACACGGAGAAGTCATCCATAAACACGTCCATAATATCCTCTATAAAATCAGAGAAAATGGCCATCATACATCGTTGAAAAGTGGCGGGGGCATTGCAAAGACCAAAAGGCATGCGCCTATAAGCAAAGGTCCCATAGGGACAGGTAAAAGTGGTCTTTTCCTGGTCACTAGGATGGATAGGAATTTGGAAAAATCCCGAATAGCCATCTAAATAACAAAAATATGAATGCCTAGCCAACCTTTCCAACATCTGGTCTATAAAGGGAAGTGGAAAATGATCTTTTCGGGTTGCCTTGTTCAATTTCCTATAATCAATACACATCCTCCAACCCGTAACCGTCCTAGTAGGGATAAGTTCGTTATTTGCATTCTTAACTACGGTCACACCTCCCTTTTTAGGAACCACATGAACCGGGCTAACCCATTCACTATCAGAAATAGGATAGATTACCCCAGAATCTAGTAGCTTAAGCACTTCCTTTTTAACCACTTCTTTCATGTTAGGATTTAATCTACGTTGGTGTTCTATAGAGGGTTTATGATCATCTTCCAAGAGAATTCTATGCATGCAAATTGATGGATTAATTCCCTTAATGTCGTTCATGGTGTATCCTATGACCTTGCGATGCATCCTAAGTGTTCTAAGCAACTTATCAGTTTCATTTTCATTCAGACATGCATTCACAATCACAGGATAAGTAAAATCAGGGCCAAGAAATTCATACCTTAAAGAGGAAGGGAGGGGTTTTAATTCTACCTTTGGTGCATTATCCTCTTCACAAATAGAACCTTTTGGCTCTAGCATCAATCTTTCAAGCTTTGCATTTCGAAGTGGAGCAGCTGATGTTGATTCTAAAGATTGAGCATACGCGGCTACCTCGGGGTCTTCATCATTTATTGAACCATCACTTACCAAACATTTCTCAAGTGGATCAGCTGAGTTATTGTTTGCAATTTGCTCATGTGTACACTTGTCAATGACGTCGACCCTGTAACAAATTTTATCAGTTAGAGGGAGTTTCATAGTATTACTTAAATCAAATTCTACCGTCTCCCCTCCAATATTTAGAGAGAGCCTTCCATTTTTAACATCGATTATAGCACCTGCAGTAGCAAGGAAGGGTCTTCCTAAAATAATTGGAATGTTAGAATCTTCTTCTATTTCCAAGATAACGAAATCGACCGGGATAAAGAACTTACCGACCTGGATAGGTACATCTTCAAGTATACCTACCGGATATTTTACCGATCGATCCGCCAGTTGGAGTGATATCGTGGTTGGCTTCAAATCTCCTATGCCAAGCTTCTTATAGATGGACATTGGCATCAAACTTACGCTTGCACCTAAATCACACAAAGCACGGTTAATAGAGACATTACCAATAACACAAGGAATAGAAAATGAACCTGGATCCTTAAGCTTAGGAGGCAGCTTATTCTGGATGATAGCACTACACTCCTCAGTAAGGGCCACAGTCTCGTATTCTTCCAACTTCCTTTTATTGGATAGGATCTCTTTCAAGAACTTAGCATATGAAGGCATTTGAGAGATAGCTTCAGTGAACGGGATATTGATGTGCAATTTTTTTAAAATCTCCAAGAATTTTCCGAACTGCTTTTCTAACTTAGCCTTAGCTAACCTTTGGGGAAATGGTAGAGGAGGCTTGTAAGGAGCGGGGGCCACATATTTTTCAACTTTTTCTTCTTCTTGTGTTTGAGTCTCATTATCCACATCTATCACATTTTCATTTTTTTCTTCATGATGACCATCCACCCCATCATTTTCCTTCATCTTGGGTCCCTCATATTGTTTTCCACTTCTAAGAGTTATAGCATTCACATGACTCCTGGGATTTGTCTCGGGTTGTCCAGGTAGCATGCCTGAAGGCCTAGAGGAAGAGCTAACATTTTGTGCCAATTGGGTGATTTGTGTCTCTAACATCTTGTTATGCGTAGCTAGGGAATCCATCTTAGAGGCCAATTGTTTCACCACCTCATTCGTGGTTTGTTGTTGCTGCTTAAACTCTTCATTCAATTTTGATTGAGTCGTCACAAACTTCTCCATCATATTTTCCAAATTTGACTTTTGAGAAGGGAAATTGGATTGAGGAGCACGAAAACCAGGTGGACCAAAATTAGATGCAGGCATGGGATTTCCAGGTGGGTTTCTATAAGAAAAATTAGGATGATTCCTCCACCCCGGATTATAAGTATTGGAGAATGGGTCTCCCTTCTGATTAAAGTTATTAACATAGTTAACTTGCTCATTACCAGAAGTATCAATGGATGGGGGGTTTCCTAATTGACATTGAAGTGCAGAATGACCCACATAGCCACATATCTCACATGAAATTGAAGTAGACGCCACAGAATTAATACTCAAACCTTCAACTTTCTTAAATAAAGCATCAACTTTAGAGGATATATGGTCTAAAGCATCTATTTCATACTTGCCTCCTTTTGATGTCTGAGGAGCACGCTCGTTCGCCCATTGATAGTGATTCTGAGCCATGTCTTCAATGAGAGTGTATGCCTCATCTATTGTTTTGTTCATCAAAGCTCCTCCTGCAGCAGCATCAACAGTCATCCGTGTGTTGTAAGTGAGCCCGTTGTAGAAGGTGTGAACAATTAACCACTTCTCCAGTCCATGGTGAGGGCACATCCTCAATAATTCCTTGTAGCGTTCCCAAGCTTCATAGAGTGACTCTCCTTCCTTCTGTACAAAGCTTGTGATCTGGTTCCTCATCTGTGCTGTTTTACTTGGAGGAAAATACTTTGCAAGAAACGCTCTGGACAATTGATCCCAAGTGGTGATGGACCCAGCTGGCAATGAGTGCAACCAAGCCCTAGCCTTGTCCCTTAGAGAGAACGGAAATAATCTGAGTCGAATAGCATCATTGGTCACTCCATTAAGTTTCAAAGTGTCGCAATACTCCAAGAAAATCGATAGGTGGAGGTTCGGGTCTTCAGTAGCACCTCCTCCAAACTGATTCTGTTGAACCATTGAGAGCAGTGATGGTTTCAGCTCAAAGTTATTAGCTTCAACATTGGGCCTTGTAATGCTTGACTGTGTGCCTTGAGCATTTGGGGCTGCGAAATCCTTAAGAAGCTGATTTTGATCTCCCATCGTAGCTTGTTCTGTGTTCCTTTGCTCCCTTATAGACCTTCTTATGTTTGCAAGGGTCACCGATAGTTCAGGATTGTTTTCGTCGTTTACTTCTGTTTGATTCCCTTGCATAAAAGAAAGTGAGAAGCAAAGAGAAATATAAAAAAAATCTAGTCTAGCTTAATAACGTAAGCACTCAATATTAACACCGTAGTCCCCGGCAACGGCGCCAAAAACTTGATAGGCAAAATCTGCAAGCGCACAGACTCGTTGTAGCTATCAAGGTCGATCCCACAGGGACTAGGGTTAATTACCAAATTTCACGTTATTAGACTAGCTAAACTAATGAGTAAATTAGAAGAGATTTAATAAAAGAAATAAAATAAACAACTAATCGGATGGAATTCAATATAATGAAGGACTAGGATTGGGTTATCACCACAACTTAGGTGTTCAATGATGAATTATTTCAATTCTTGGTGTTGGTTTAATCTAGAAAGGGTGAATTAGCCTAAATTAATCTAAAGCCTCTTTCAAGGTCTAAAGATCGTGCCTAATCAATCTCAATTAACCTACTTTCGTGGAATCAAGATTAAATTAAACCCATTAAGCTTTATGCTAATCCAAATCAAATCCCCAAGGAATCTAGCCTACTTTCGTGGTTCGAGCTCCCTGCTTAATTTCTAGAGATCCGGTATTAATCTTCACCTTTCAGTCCTTCAATTAATTACCTATGATTGCTAATACGGTGATCAAGCGAATCAACAAAATTAAAACACTAGAAATCAAGTTCAAAGATTTAAACTTTCACCAAGAACCTATATCAATTCATCATCAATCACCAAAAAGTTGGGTTCTTTCCCAACCCTAGACAAGAAATCTACTCACACATGATTGGAATAAGAGAAGACATCAAATAATTATGCAAATCAATCATAAGAAGAAATAAATCAAAGAGAGGAAAGAATTAACCCGTCTTTCAATTGAAATCTTCAAAATAAGAACTTACAATCCAATCTTCTACAAGAGATTAATGTCTTTCTTCAATACTTGAACCCTAGAATAGTTGCTAGTTGATGGCTAAAAGAACATAACAAAAGATATCCAAAACCCTAAGTCAAAACATCTATTTATATGTCTCCAAAAATCTGGAAAATAACTAATTCCCGCGCCACCGGTGTGGTCTGCACCACACCAGGGTGTGGTAGGGGCTGTTTTGCTGATTTTGTGCTTGTTTCTTTAGTTTTCGGTATTTTGGCTATAACTTTTGCGTCCGACCTCGGAATGAGGTGATTCAAGTTGCATTGGAATCCTGTTGAAGAGATCTACAACTTTTATCCTTTGAGTTTTTCTTGATTCAAACTGCATCATGGTCGAAATTCCAGTTCTTCATACTCGTGCATCCATTTTCTTCACGAACCATGCCTTCGAAATGTTGTTGTTACTTCAAACTCTTGTAAAACTTCCAATGATCATCAAATCTTTCAATCTTGAGCCAATACCTACATATAAGAACACAAACAACAGCAGTATCCTCGATCTAAACACGAAATATGCATTAAACACTCGTAAATCATGCTTAAAACACACTAAGATAATGCATATTTTACGTGTTTATCATGAATATACCCACAAAATTCGATTAACTTATTAATTTAAAGAAGTTAGTGAATAATTAATTTAATTGATATGTTTAAACATTCTAATTGAATCTCGTTTTTACTCAAAACGTTTTTATGTATAACTCTAAGGTAAATCTCGTGAGGAACTACTGCATCTCCTTAATCTCAAAGTCATTCTGGGGGTATTAATTGAGGCTGAATTTATCTCCCTTAGCCATAAGGGTGTGACCTGTTTTACAATTTTGTTTTACAATTTTACATGCCAAATCTTTTAAGAACCTTCTCGATATAGCTCTTTTGTGATAATCCAAGTATACCCCGAGAGTGATCCCGATGTATTTGTATGCCTAATACAAAAGAGGGGTTCCCAATATCTTTCATCTCAAATTTATTTCATAGAAATCTCTTGGTTTTGTGTAATAAGCCTATATCTCTACTGACAAGCAATATGTCATTGACATATAAAACCAGAAAAATATGCTTAGTCCCACTAACCTTGTGGTACACACAATCATCGACTACGTTCATCTTAAAACCGAATTTGATGATAACTTGATTAAACTTATAATACCACTGACGAGAAGCTTGCTTAAGCCCATAGATGGATTTCTTCAACTAGCAAACCATCTTTTTTGCATCTCCCTACACAAAGTTTTCTGGCTACACCACATAAATTTTTTCATCGATGTCACTATTGAGAAACATAGTCTTTACATCTAGGTTAAAATATGTCATAAGTGCCATGATTATCCTGAAAGAGTCTTTCAATGAAACTAGAGAGAAAGTCTCTTTATAGTTGATGCCCTCTTTTTGTGTAAAACCTTTAGCAACAAGACGAGCTTTGTACCTCTCCACGTCATCTTTTGAGTCCCTCTTGATCTTAAATATCCGGTTGCAACCAATGGGCTTTGCATCTTTAGGCAATAGGACAAGATCCCAGACGTCATTGTCCTTTATCAACTTTATCTCTTTATTCATGCCATCAATCCATTGTTGAGATTTAGAACTTTTCATGGCTTGACGGAAGTTGATTGGATCATCTTTCACCATACCGATGTCATCCTTATATTCTTGGAGAAATATAATATAATTATTTGGAACCGCACTTCTCATTTCTCTAGTAGATCTTTTAAATAGCAGAGGTTCTTGAAGTGGCAGAGTTTGTTCTTCTGGAACAATTTCTGAAGCGGGGGGTTCTATGACAATGTCTTGATTTGAATTTGTTTCTTAAATAATGTTAGGAATAGAAGCCTGATTAATGCCAATAGCAGCTATAGGAATATTAACATATTCCTCTTCAAAGACAAAGTCTTTAACCTTATCTCCCCTTACAAACTCAACATCCTCAAAGAACCGAGCGTTTCTCATCTCAAATATTGACTTGAAAGTAGGATCATAAAACTTGTAACCCCTAGATCTCTCAGAGTAACCAACAAACTAGCAACTGATTGTTCTAGATTCCAGTTTCTTGTCATGTGTCCTATAAGGCCTAGCCTCAGCTACACATCCCTAAATATGCAGATGCATCAGACTAGGATTTTTGCCTGTCTAAAGTTCACAAGAGATTTTGGCAGTCGTTTTAGTGGGTACTCTATTGTGTATGTAAGCTGTAGTCTTTAATGCTTCTCTGTAGAGAGATTCTGGTAAGTTTGAATGATTAATCAAACTCCTTACCATGTCCTTCAGTGTTATGTTTCATCTTTCGGCAACATCATCCGTGGTAGGAGAACTAGTCATGGTGTACTATGGGATGATACCACACTCTTTTAGGAATTTAGCAAATGGTCCTAGACGTTGTTCAGCTAAGTTCATACATGTTGTAATACTCACCACGACGGTCAACTCCGATGCTTTTGATACTTTTATTGAGTTGGTTGTCAACTTTAACTTTGTAAGATTTGAACACGTCCAGTGATTGGGACTTTTCATGTATGAGATAAAGGTAGCTATAACATGAAAACTCACCTATGAACATGATAAAATATTGTTGACCATTTACAAAAACGATAAGGAATGGCCCACAAATATTTGTATGTATCAGTTCTAAGACGTCTGTAGCCCTGTTGGCACCAAATGTTTTTATATTTGTTTGTTTTCCCTTAATGCAATTAGTATAATTTTTAAAGTTTATAAAATCAAGAGGATCTAGAATCTTGTCTGGCATAAGTTTCTCAATTCTCCTTTTGGAGATGCGACCTAATCTCTTGTGCCATAACAAAGTAAAATTCTCATTAGTCAAATTTGTCTTTACACCTCGAGTGCTTAATTATAAGGTTTCATGATATGAAGTAACCATATCAAGCAAATAAAAGTTATCAACATAAGATAAAGAACCGTTACCAACTAAATTTGAATTCTAAAAAAACTAAACTTGCCATTTCTAAAAGAACAAAAATAACCAAATTTGTCCAATATAGAAATGGAAACCAAATTTCGTCTAAATGACGGTACTATATAAGTCTTTTTCAAATCCAAATAACAAAAACTTTAACAATAACCTAAATCTCCCAATTGCATCAACTTTAACCTTCTTGTCATCATCCATATAGATGTATGTTTCACCATCACTTAGCTTTCGGTAACTCAGACAACCCTACATAACACATTGATATTAGTTGTGGTAGCAAAATTTGACCACAATGTGTGTCTAGGTACCGAAGATAAAAAAAATTAACCTCATAACAAACAAAATTGAAAAGTGTATCTTTCTTTGCACGTCATGCGTAATAGTTGGTATAATTTTTCTTCTTATGTCCTATAGCCCCACAAAATAAACAATCTTTTTTATTGACATGGTGTTATTTCTTTTGTGACCGAGCTTCTGTAGCTTCCTTATTTTTCATTCTTTTCTTCCCTTTGTCCTTGAAAGTACTAGCCAAATAAGCACTTTCTGTCTTTTCTTACTTTAATTTTTTCTCTTCTTGCACACAATGTAAGATAAGCTTATTAAGAGACCATATCTCTTTTTGACAATTGTAGCTCACTTTAAATTGACTACATTATGTGGGAAGAGATATGGGAAGAGATATAAGAACTAAATGCACACGCAAGTCCTCAGAGAGTTCAAGCTTAAGTGATTTCAACTTTGAAGCAGTGTGAGACATCTCCATGATATACTCCCTAATGTTTCCTTTTCCTTTGTATCTCATTAAGATAAGATTTATCAAAAATGTACTAGTTTTAACATTTTTATTATTAGCAAACCTTTTCTCAATGCCCTCAAGGAACTCTTTGGTTGTAGTTATCTTCTCAAGTATAGTACCCCTAAATGCTTCTGGAATGGCCCTCTTCATGATCATCATACACATGCAATTTGACTTCTCCCACCTCTCCATGTTCCTTTTCTCATAAGTGGAACTTTTATCCATGTGTAGGAGAAGAAAGCCTTAAAGCAAGGTCGAGATTCATAACTCTAAAATTATTATAACATTCTCTTGCCATGAAAAGTTGGTTCCATTTAGCATAATAATAGAATTAATGTTGGTAGTGATGTTTGAAGCAAAACTAACAGCTGAATTAGAGAACAACATAAGAAAATAAATAAGCTCACACAAGAAACCAAATAAAAAATTATAAATTTAAAATTAACAATACCCAGCTCAAGATACCTAACACAATATTAAAAATTCTTCTTTGGACAAAGATATTTAATTTGTAAGTGATCAAACATTGACAATATGACATGTCAAACAATAAACCTTTCTTTGGACCAAATTTATCGTTTGCATGTAAAATCGAATAGTTGTCCATATTTATCACCACATATATGCATATGATTTATTAAAATATTAACCTTCCTTTTGGCTAATTAATATTTGCATGAACCATATACAGACTACCATGTTGATGTTTAAAATAAGTTGATTTATACAAGATAGGCTACTTTGGTAACATATTATTTCAATCAATTATATTATAAATCATATATTTTAATAAACTTTAGTATCAATATTTTGAATCCAATCAAAATAAAATAAAAAACTTCTAAATGTCAGCCCAAAATAATAGCAAAAATATTTTTTTGCTCTTCAACATTGTAGTGGCAACAGCAGAAAACCAATACTATAGCAATTTAAAAAAAAGATTTCTAATCTGAAAACTTTATTTGATGAAATAATCATGAATACATAATGAAAACCGAATTAAAACATCTAAATTTCTCAAAAAATTATGCATATTCATGACATGATGATTAAACCCTAATTTTCAATCAAACATGAATTCTTCCAAAATCGGATTCATAAAATTCAAAATATAATAACACCTTTGAATCCGAAATCATGAAGAATATATAAGAGTAAGAACTAACAAATTTTGTTATCAAGTTAAACAATTCAAAAGGAAGGTTTTTTTAGATTTGAGAACATACAAGAGAATCACATCACAAATTAAATTTGATTCTCAATAAATTAACATGAACACCGCTCTGATACCAATTGTTAGATCAAAAGAAACTTTATTTACTTTAAGAGATGAAACCCTAATCAATCTCAAGATTGTTCATGTCAAACTATTGAGATAATTAAGAAGATGCAGAACCATACCTGAATTTATAGAGTAGGATGTGATTCTTGAATTTTGAGATGTAGATCTTTCAAATCTTGTATGTATATCCTCCTTAGAGAAACCCTACTTTTTCTAAAGATGGGAAATCAGAAAGAAATTGTACATATAGATTTGGGAAGCCACAACCCTATTTATAACTAAATCTAGTTATTCATAATTATCAATTTAGTCCATCATAAAATTAACAATTATATTTTGGTCTCTACACATAGGAGGCTCATAGTACTTTAATTATGCATTAAAAATCCAAACCCTAAATTAGATCACTTTAATAGGCTAACCTTAATTGACAGCACACAGAAGACATTTATTTAATATATTGGTTCATCATTGGATATAAATCCAACACTTAAAAGATCCTTAATTTTGTTAGTTTATGCAACAATACTACAAGGACTCTATTTCAAGTCTTGATCTTTGTACAGGCTTAGCAAACATAAGCCAAACAAATTAAGGAACTTTCCACAATTTTTGGAAAACCTCAACACAATATGAAAAATTCATTTCATGCGCTCTTAAAAATCTCATTTGGCCCTTGCAAGATCCACAACNCATGTCAAGTCTTAATCTTTGGACGTGCATCCCAAAACTTTAACCAAAAAGAATTGATTTGTCACTCGTTTTAATCCACTTCTTTGTTCTATTGCGTATGTAACAAAAGACCTTTGCCATAAATTTAGTCATAGACAATTAATATATTACAAGTCAACTACCATTTCAAGTTATCAATGCCAAGATCTTACGTTAGATTTTCAAATGGTACATACACTCGATTAATCAAAGAGATCTTGACAGATCAACAACTTGACATAGACCTGCACATTTCCATTCTAGGTTCTTTTACTAACCTTTTCCTTTAAAGACTCTTTTGTTTCTTCTCATAAATGTGGATAAGAGAAACACTAACCATTCCATTCTAATTAACTCGTTGCTAAGGTTTGCTCTTGTTCACTCTTGCGAAAGTTGAGCAAGAGGGGATGTAAATATTAGTTGTCCTCGAGATAACAACGCTTTTGGGTCATATTTTCGTTTCATTGATACAAACATATCCCATTTTGATCCAAAATGCTTCTTCCAATCGTCAACATGTCCATAATGTGGCAAATATTGCTTGAAATTTATGCCCCCTTGCTCACAAAATCGCAGAATCTCTTCATTCTGATTCTCCAAAGACTTCCAATTATCGATAGTAGCTGATCTCAGTAGCCCTATAGAATAGAAAATCTCTTCATCGGGTATCACTGCTGACATTCTCTCATCCCACCTGTAAAAAATTATCACAAACATTACATGTATCACATAATTAACATATACATGTTAACATCTAAATTACACACTCACTTGTTCTTATTCATTGGATAAATGAGAATTGGCCCCGTCGAGTTGTTGTATTTGAGGATTTCTTTGAATACTCCTTGATTAAATTCAAATATTTTGGATTTGGCTACAAAAAGATTGAGCCATGGATGAGGGACATCCCATAGGTTCATCGAGCGAAGCTTGAGCTCCCCGTGGTAGACTCTATTGAGAAAACTTGTATAGGATACGTCGTTTGTGAATGCAAATCCTGGAACAAAGTTTAAGTCTTGGTACAAGAATTCTAATCCCTATAGACAAGAGAAAAACAATCAGATTTATGTACAAAGAAGTCCTAATTAGTTTTGTTAGCATGCGGAAAGAGAGAACAGTGTGTATTCAATGCTTATAATGCGATAGTGCATTCAATGGTTTGTTACAAGTTCAGACCAATTTGTTCATGGTTTCACACATTTCATTCTATATAACTTGAAGTGTCTGCATTCACACAATGCAAATCAACATGTATATGCAATATTTAAGGGGTCAATCTAGGAAATTTTGCTTCCTTCACATTCTTTAATTTAGTGATTAAGGTTAGAGA
>NC_033794.1:97074383-97099485 GCF_001876935.1 Asparagus officinalis
CAAAAAAAACTTAGAGAGAAAGCAGGGATTGGTAGCTAATTTAAGCTTTTCGATAAAATTAAGTCATGATGGCTCTTAAATGATGAAGATCTCAAGCTATACGGGAAGTCATTGCTCCTAAAGAGCCACAATGCACTCAATTCTCTTCTATAAACTTGATTGGTGACTTCATATCTATTCCTTTATACAAATAGGAGGATCAGAGATTCACTGTTCATGCTACAGTAACATTTACTGTAATATTATTACTGTAGCTAATAATTAATTTAAAATATTACTGTAACACACGGGTATATTGTAACATTTAAAAGGTACTGTAGCAGAGCGGGATACTGTCGCACTTTCAAAAATTCAAACCATGGCATATTAAAAAAAGGGATTACTGTAGCAAAAAAATAAATAAAATACCGTGCTTTGCACGGACCGCAAACTAGTTCAATATGGAATCGAATTTGAATCGAATCGATACTTTAATGCTCAGACCAACCTCCAAAAATATCCATCTGTAATGTAGGCGCTTGATCCAAACGATATGCCCAAAATATGCATCTATTCCTTTATACAAATAGGAGGATCAGAGATTCATTGTTCATGCTACAGTAAATGCTACAGTAACATTTACTGTAATGTTATTACTGTAGCTAATAATTAATTTAAAATATTACTGTAACACACGGGTATATTGTAACATTTAAAAGGTACTGTAGCAGAGCGGGATACTGTCGCACTTTAAAAAATTCAAACCATGGCATATTAAAAAAAAAAGATTACTGTAGCAAAAAAATAAAATACCGTGCTTTGCACGGACCGCAAACTAGTTACTTTTATTCTAGTTATTTACGTTATCACAGGTAATAGAAAAGCGTTGAGATAAACTATTCAGTAATCTCTGTCCACTAGTTTGTAAACCAAAGTGGAATTTTTTTTTAACCACTGTACTAATTTCCAAACAGTTTGATTTTGTGCTATGTCAATGATTATCAACACTTAAATACGTAGTAGACAGGAATTCACTGAACAAACAAGAAAAAAAATGTGGGGTTTAGATTTCATAGAATGGAAATGCGCTGCCCCACAAACTTTTGGGCAATAGTAAGAAAGAGAAAGGACCACCTCTCTCAGCAGAATCAAGTAGGGGCTCCAACAAAGGATATCACCTAGATGTGCACACACATGACAACTTGTCCAGTTGCCCCACAACAGCAAAGATTTCATTATTATAAACCCAAGATTTCACTACATTTATTCTGAAACCCTTGTAGTTCTATATCTTCTCATGGGTGTACAGCTGCATATGTATTCTAGGGTAAATAGCTAGCATATACCCTCCTCCTATACATACGACGGACTATGCAGCTACATCCTAGGTATTCTATATTTTGAGCTTAAAAGTAAGTAACCTTGTATTCGGGTGCATTATCGCAACATATAGAACTATGTTGTTTTTAAAGTAAACAGGAGTACTTCTTTGGATTTATAAGCAAAAATTCAAAATAAAACACACATACTAGGGCTACAGTACCTACAAAAGTCTTTACCTGATCAATCCAAGTTGTTGCTGCTGTACCCAAGCCATCATCATAGTACACAGATCCTTCTAAGCAGTAAATTGCACCAAATTTTGCTCCAAGCTCGCTTATTTTATTTACATCCTCCATAGAGAAAAATGAAGATCTCCAATTTGAGCTTAAACTTTGATCCATCATAAGAGACCCTTCAACATAATCAAACCCAAAGTCATCCTCCTCCAGTATTGATATAAGCTTTTCTTGGTCTTTTATGAAATTTTCGAAGTCTACATAGATGAGTCGAACCCAACGGGCTCGTTTCGGTGCCGGTCGCAATGTGATCCGAGCCCGAGTTATGATGCCGAACTGGCCGAGGCCTCCTAAGACTGCATAGAAGAGGTCTGAATTGTTCTTCTTTGAACATGTCAATATGTCTCCTGTCCCTGTTACAGGACCAAAATAGTTCCTTCTAGTAAGTAGTAATTTCAAAAATTCCCATTTTAAAGATAAACTGTGAAGCATAGGCTACAGACATGTGATAATAGTTCGAATCAAAATACATAATTGATGTTGTCATTGTAAAAAGGACCACATGTCACATTCTAGCTACATAATTAGTTTCCATCAACATAGTTTATGGTAGATAAATCATTTGCAATTCACGCTCTATTTTTATCAGCACGTGTATCTCCTAACGTTCATGACAGGCTTCATTTCCTAGCGCAACAAGAGTGCTCTCACCTTGTGAACTGGTGGTCACAGGTTCGATTCCTGGAAACACCCTCTAGTGAAAATGCAAGGTAAGACTATGTACACAGGGTGGTCCAAGGACCAAGACATACTAATTTTGCCAGAATAATATGCATGTACTAATAAAATAAGTATCAGCAGCTAACTACTCTATAACATTATTACACCTGCATTGCACGTGCCAATACCTGTGACAACATCCAACTCACGCACATTGGAGATCTGCGGCCCGTGCCGGAACGCCTGGCCGCTGATCCCCGCATTGGAGAGCGTGCCACCAACAGTAAGGTACAAATAATCAGTCCAAGAGCACGGGCTGAGCCCGTGCTTCACCGTCTCAAGCAACACATCAATCCAAAGCTGCTCTCCTCCAACATCAACATAGTCATCAAACACTCTAATCCTGTTGACCACCACTGTTACCCTAACGCCTGCCTATGTCGACAACGATGCCGTCATGACCCGCAAGCGGATTTTGCCGGTGCACGGAGGTGCCATATTGCCGGCGAGCGGAGACGGGGAATGCGGTAGGCTGAGTGGAAAGGAGGAGAGGAGGACGGTGGAGATTGGTCGGAGGGGAGGGGGTGCGGAGGATCTGCGGCGGGGGAGGAGGTGACGAGGTGCCCGAAGTCAGTGGAGAAGGTGGAGATGGTGGTGGGGTCAGTGAGGATGGGGAGGCGAGTGGAGAGAGAGATGTGGATGATGAGGGAGAAGAGGAGAGATTGGAGGAGAGAGGAGGAGGTGGTGGCCATTTTTTGATATGTGATGGAGGGGAAGAATTGTTTGGAGGGTTATTTATGGATGCGGAAGCTGATTCTCTACAATTAAAAGATTATTTATGTAATTAAAATCATTCATGGGTCCGAATGAAGAGATACTACTAGTGAAGTGTAGAGTCCCTCAGCAATAACTAAGAATGTAGAAGAGCTCTACTCTCTCGCAACTAGAAAATGTACACTGGACATCATTTTCTCAATCATAAGGTTCTTGATCGAATATAAAACCATATAGCCTATAACGCTCAGTACAACTTCAGAGTTTTTTATGCAGTAAAAAAGAGTTTAAAAAATCTAATAACATTATATATTAAGTTTTAATAGTAGAGAGACTACTGTAAATCAAGTCACTGTACCAAAATTTGAAGTTAGGTGAGCATTATGGATTATTCTTATTATCTAACATGACCCTACAAGTTGAGGGCCTTCTCTTGGACAGAAATTTGGACTTATTGAACAGTATTGAGGGTTATCATTTTAAACTCTAACATCAATATAGTTATGATTAAAATAATAGTATCTCTAATATTAAAAGTAGTGGAAAGGATTCAAATCCATTTGGTCTACTATTATATATAGATTGCTGAAACTTTATTATAAATGTGATTTAAATGACATGATTTAATTTATCATTAACAAAGTAATCAATATTATTTAACTGTAACAATTTTTTTTTTGAATTTTATTATTTAAAGAGAAGATCTTGAAAAAAGGGGTCAGAGGTACAAGATCTTCTTTTTTTCAAAGATATGGAGGACGAGGTGTAGACATATCCCATAGGACATGACAAATTCTAGTAAGAGGAGGATTTCTAGTTTGAATTCTAGTTTGTTTTCACATTTTGATTAGATCAGAGTCGGATGTGATCTTGTATATATGGTCAATTCTGTGACCATCATACTTAGGCTTTGCTTATACTCTTCTCTTTTTGTGCGGTGACTTGGTCAAGCCTGCATGGAGTTGGTTTGCACAATTATAAAGGCAAAACCAATGCAACATTGATGCAAAAGATATGTTACTAATTGGGGTAAATTTCACATAATGCCCTAATGCTTGGCTCAATTTAAAATAACATCCTATAATTTATAAATGTCACTTTTTAACTATTGTAGCCATTTGGGCTTGTCAAAAACATCGCCTGGCTCCCAAGCGTTTGCAATTTTTTCAATATTCCCCACTAACAAGATAACGTAGGTTCTCTAGACCATATCACAAGTTCATTGTGTGGTTTTCTGAAAATAATGTTGAGAGTTTTAGAGAATTCTGCAAACCATGTTAAAGTTAGGGAAGTATATTGGAAAAATTGGGGTTTTTTTGGGTTGGGGGGTTNAAAGGACAAAATATCTTAAATTTAAAAGTCTAGTCACCAAATTATTTATAGGACTCATAAATCCAAAAAACTGCCGTAATGTTGCCAAGATAATGAGGCATGAGTTATAAGCCTCTTGTGCACTTCAATCTAATGATGCTGACTGAACATCAAATATTGGTTATCACTCAAGCCAAAAGGATCAAGTGCATCTATTTGGTCTCATTTGTGAAGTCACGCTTGCAAAGAAACAAGCCCATGTGACCTTATATTCAAGTCCAATTAAACTCACCCATATCAGTTTCTTACCCATTTAGAAAATATATTTATTGACATTGATAAAATATATCATGCTTAATATTAGTACATTTTATGCATTTAAGGATATAATATTTACATGCGAGCTTGTGGACTACAACTTTTAGTACCTGTTTGCAAGTCTTTGGGGGGCGTAGTTAGACTTTGTTTGCAATTAATTTTGTCACATAACTTTGATTTTCAGACTCTGGTTGTACTTGCGAGCTTATGTGAGCACTTGGGATATAGCTTTTTCTTTGTGTGTTTTAGTTTTGATGAAACATATATAACATTAGTGATAGGTGACGGCTATGGTCCTCTCCCTATTCTGTGTATAAATTGTTTCATCGGCACTATTCCCAAACAATTGCATTACATCGAACACCCCCTAATGTGTCCTTTAATATATATAGTATATATATAAAGTATAATATATATATATATAATTTATAATATAATTATAAGTATATATATAATATATATATTAAAGGTATATATATAAAGAGAAGAGACGAGAAATGGTGGAGAAACTGTAGCTCAAGTTCTTGCTTGAAACTCTAGTAGTGGGTTGCCCAATCCCGCCGCTATGACACACCTTGACAAAATGAGCTCTTTTTCTGAAGTAGTTGAATAGGTGATGAGGCTCACTCTTCAAAGGTGTGATGCTAGGGTGAGCTTTGGCCACCTCATATCAATTTCAATGGAGGAATTGTGGTACCGAATTCTCCATATTTCTCATAGATATATATAATATATATATATAATATATATATATAATGGACATAGTGAATCTAAGTGAACCCGAGAGCTCCCTACCTAAGGAAGCGGCTACAATCACATCATTCCCAATATTTATACATCCTCTCCGTTGAACTTGATCTACAGAGTTCTAACCTTTAAAACAGACCCTTTTGGGGTGATACGCCGTCGGGTTTTGACCATTCATGCCACTCGCTCGTTATTTGTGTTGGTACGCAATTTTAACAATTTCAATGAATAGAATTTATTGGAGACTCAACAAGGTCAAACACACGGGTCTACCCTAAATTGGTGGTATTGAGTTTAAAGAACGTTAGCTCAAGATTTACCAGTGGATCGTCAAAAAATAGTTAGGATGAATTATTTTAGGCTGCGTCCGTAGGTGGACGCTAGGGCGTTCACCCTAGATTCACTTTCCGGCATATATATATATATATAATCTTATAAATATTAATATAGTGTATATATATATGTATATAGTATATAATAATAAGTTATTATATATCTATATTATTTATATATTACTATTGTTGTATATTCTATATTATATATATACTATTATATTATAATTAGTATCAATAAATAATATATATATTATTATAATATATAATTATATAAAGTATATATTATAATAATTATTATATATATATATATAATATATTAGAGAGAGAGAGAGAGAGAGAGAGAGAGATAATGGGTATCCTGCATAGCACAGTGGATTTTCCTCCTATGAGCCGCTCTAAATCACATGATAGAGCGACATTGGATGATCGCTCCCGTTGAACTTGATCACATATCTACAAACCCAAACACACCAATTGGTACACGTCGCCTTTGATTATCATCCAACTCGTATCAATTTAACGTTTTGAAAGAATAGAACTTTTCACGATGCTAGATGGAGTCAAACGATGAGGCTTCACCCAAACTTGTGTGTTGGGTTTAGAATATGTAACTCCAAAGTTGCAATGGAGCGATCTCCCTAAGTCGCTCAATCATTTATTTAAGTCGTAAGGAGGAATCCCTAGACAAGGATACTCCATATCTCATATATAATAATTAGTAGTATTATATTATAGTATAAATATATATTAATAATATATATGTATATTATAATAATATAATTATATATTATATATATATATCTATCAAGATTAAGAGATTTTGATGTAATATTTACATATAGTAGTTGTTATGACAAAATCCCCGGGATAAGTTAATATCAATCACAAGAGAGCACGAAAAATATCAAGAACACATGAACACAGATATACGTGATTCGGCTTGTAACCTACGTCCACCGACGAAGGAGGAGAATAGCTTTACTAATTGTGAGGATTACATAGTGGATCATTCAATCACTCAATCCTAAATAACACCCAAAAAACCTAATACAACTCTGAACTAAAAGGAATAAACAAGAAGAATATCAAATAGACTTCACAAAAGAACTCTCTCTTCTTGATTAGTACTCTGAAGATTGATGCATCTAATTGGCTTGAAAGACTGCTCTTGCTCTTATATAGCCTTGAAGATCCCAACTCATTGCTGTCTAAGGAGCAAGAGTTCTAATAGGAATAGAAGTTTATATATTCTAAAAGCCAACAAGAATCCAAGTAGGAATAAACCTCTAATATGATTTGTTGTGAAAAGTCTAATGTAAGTAGAACTCTTGATCAAAACAAACCAAGCTGAAAGGAAACTCCCAAAACAATATGTATCACCTCTTTAGCAATATCAACTTCAGTGGAGTCGTCCTTTGATTTTTCCTCATACTCTTCTTGTATATTTTTGTTACTCAATCTGTAACAATCGGTCTTGATGTGCACTTTCTTCTTGTAATATCTGCAGGTCAGATTCCTGTGCTTTAACTTATACTTGTTACCTCCAAAGCCCATTTCTTCTGATCTTCCTCGAACAAACAAGCCATCATCTTTATAGCCATTTTCACTTTTGGTTAACTCTTTATCGATCTTCTCCTTATTCAATAAGTTCTCTTTGGCGTCCTTGATACTAATAGAATTTCGACCATAAATTATAGTATCCCTGAAGTGCTTGTAGGAAGGCGACAAAGAACACAATAATAATAGAGGTTGATATTTTTCATCGATCTTTACATTAATCTTACTCAAATCTATAATTACAGAATTAAATTCACCAATATGAGATTTGATGGGTGTTACTTCCGACATCCGAAGTGTGTACAAACACTACTTCAAGAGGAGGCGATTTGTGAGCGACTTCGTGAAATACAAATCCTCCAATTTAGACCACAAATCAGCTGTTATCTTCTCCGTGAGAACTTCATGCAAAACTTTGTTTGTCAATTATAATTGGATCGTTGTGAGAGCTCTATCATCTAACTTGTTTCAATCTGTTGAATATATTGACCCAAATATATAGTTTTGATGATAATAATCTATATACTATGTGTATTATTATGCACTAATATATCAATACAGATATCAACATCAAACATGATCAAGATATGTGAGCAAAGTATAGGATGAGTGCAAGGAGTAAAGAAGAAGAAGTGCATAAATGTCATAAAGTAAATTTTACGTTTTATCTACTTAGATTTATTGTACAAGACTTGATCACTCACAACACATACACACACATAGTGATTAGAATACACTAACACATGCTTAGTGTGTGGTTAACAATAGAAATCTCATATGTTAACCATTACAGTTTATAGATAAAGAATAAGTTTCAAAATACTTCATACATCTCATATTTACCCCTTAATAGTCGACCAATAAGACTAGTAGTCGACTACTAAATCCTTGGTTAAAATATCAGTTTCTGTCATTTTACAATGTAGTCGACTAATACATATTGTAGTCGACTAGTAAAGGCTCAGACAGAATTCCAGTTTCTATAAAATTACAATGTAGTCGACTAATGACTATATGTTAGTCGACTATTAAGAGTCAATTCAGAATTCCAGAACTTCTGTCTTTACAGTGTAGTCGACTAATGACTATAGTGTTAGCCTCTATGTTTTCATGATGATCTACAACCATCATTATTAGTACTAATTGTTTATTGAGTGATATTGTAGATTACAAGAATATCAAGCTTATTAGTATCTTTATTGGAGGATTAGATGGATTATCAAGCTACAACAATGAAATCAAGGAGGTGGAGGCATATTGGTGAAGCAAAGCTATCAAAAGCACAATATCAAATTAGAAGCTTCACGCAAATAACAAGACTCAAGCTATGCACTTATATGTGATGTGATATTTGCATTTTTATTTCTCTCTAGTGCTTAATGTAGGCAAGTAGTTTGTTAGATTGTATTTGAAGCTATTGGGATAACACATACATACTTTCAAAACTCATATTTTGTAAATTTTGCTAAACAATAAGTTTTCACAAGTATAAGGACCTTTTTGCAAAATCCTTTATCAAACAAGTTTGTTTTCTTATTTAAAAACATTTTCTAGAATTTTACAATTTTTGAAAGTTGTTTGATAATTTTTACAATTTCCCAAAGTCAAAACCTGTTTAAAAACTCTGTGTATGTTCTGTGTTAGTTCGCGGTCGACCGGACTTGGTTCTGCGGTCGACCGTGAAAAGTCCAGAGAGTTTGGGAAGTCTGGTAGCTTCTCACGGTCGACCGGATATGGTTAGGCGGTCGACCATAAAAAGTCCAGATAGTTTGGCTATAACAGCTAGTTCCCACGGTCGATCGACATTGGTTCTGCTATCGATCGCCTCTACTGTAACAACTAGTTTCTGTCAGGTTCTAATTTTTCAGGATTTGGTCTTTTTTGTTTTTTCCAGGGTTTTTGGCTTCTTCTAAGGATTGCCTATATACCCTACAACATTTAATTCTAAACCAACTTGGCAAGAGAAATTGATTGAGCTTGTGTTCTTGTGCCATAAGGAGCTTCAATTTTCAAATTTCCCAAATCTTTTTTCACACTTGCAAATCCCACATCCCAAGCCTTAATTAGAATCTCTTCTTCTTGCCATAGGGCTGCTGTAAGAGAGGTTCTTTCAGTTCTTTATAACGTGTGGCGAGTAAGATCTTGTGGAGATCTACTTTGTGATTGTGAGATCTCAAGAGGAGATCGTTGTATAGAAGTTTTGGCTTCCAAACTAGGTTGTGATAGTAAAATTCTCCTCGAGAGTGAGGAGCGGGGACGTAGGTTGGAGGACCGAACCTCGTGAACATATTGCGTGTCACAATTGACTAATTATTTCCTAACTCATATCTCTTATTTTGTTTTTGTATTTTATTTTGTGGTGAATTGCATTGCTTATTTTTAATTACATATTTATTACCTCATAACCCAATTCATCCCCCCCCCCTCGCCTCTCTAGGGTCTTTCAATTGGTATCAGAGCGAGGTCTCTTCTGTTTGTTAGGCTTAAACCCCTTAGAGAAAAGATATAAATGTAGGCCTTAATGAATATGCATATGCTAGAAGGACAATCCACCACTAGGCCACCCCTTTTCACCGATAGTAACTTTGCTTATTGGAAAGCTAGAATGAGGATTTATATTCGATGCACTGACCTTGATATCCTAGACATTAAAGAGAAGAAATATGTTGAGAAGCCTAGTGGTAGTAGTATGACCGATGATGAGAGGCTCAAAGCAAACCTTAATATAAAGGCCATGAATGCCTTAATTAGTGGACTTGGACTTACCCCCAATGAATACAATAGGGTTTCCACGTGTGTAACCACACACGAAATTTGGAAAAAATTATGCATCACTCATGAAGGAACCCCCAAGTTAAGGAGTCCAAAATTAGTGGCCTCATGCATGATGCATCACTCATGAAGGAACCCCCAAGTTAAGGAGTCCAAAATTAGTGGCCTCATGCATGATTATGAATTATTTAAAATGCTTCCAAATAAGGAGTCCAAAATTAGTGGCCTCATGCATGATTATGAATTATTTAAAATGCTTCCAAATGAATCTATTAATGCTATGTTTTCTCAGTTTACTAATATCATAAATGAATTGCATGGCCTAGATAAGAAATTGACGAACCAAGAGAAGAACTACAAGATTCTTTGCTCTTTGACGCCGGTGTGAGAGCCCAAAGCTACGACCATCGAGGAAGCTCATGATCTTACAACACAAGCTCATGATCTTACAACACTTACTATTGATGGTCTCATTGGCAAGCTTAAGGTCTATGAGAAGAAGATCAAGAAAAAGGAGGAAGTACCCCCAAAGGCAACCGAGGAACCATCTCAAAAATTGAAGACTATTGCGCTCAAATGGGCAATTGATAACTCATCCTCCTCGGATAGTGAAGTTGATGTCTCTAGAGAAGTGGCACACCTCTCTAGAAGAATATCAAGATTAATTAAAATAAGTAAAAATTTTAAAAATCTATCTAACAATAATAACAACAAATTTCCCTCTCGTATAGGTAAATGCTTCGAATGCAATGAACCGGGACACTTAGCAAAGGATTGTCTCAAGCTTAAGGAGAAATACTTGAAGTAAAGAAGAAGAAGGCTATGTACGCCGGATGGGATGAATTCAAACCAAGTGATTCGGATAGCAATGATGAGGGCGCCAAGATTACTCTTCATGATCCAAATATTTGTTTCATGGCTCATGAAGATGAGGTACAATCCGAAACCGAAAGTAAATCATTCTATATGCAATGTGAACTAGAAACCCCGCATTAGAAGAATTAAACATTGAATTTAAAAGAGTGGCAAAATAATACTCTTCTTTCAAAAAGTTACATGTTTCTTGTGATTCTAAGTTTGTGCAATTACAATCTTCTCTTGCTCTAAAAGATGAAATGATAGGAGATCTAGACTTTGAAAACAAACAACTAAGGTCTAAAATGGAGAGGCTAGAAATTGAAAATGATAGGATTAAATCTAATCATGCCTACTCTAGACATCATCATGTTGATAGAAAATAGTATCATAAATCTCATGCTCCTACATATAAGAAAACGTTTTTATGCACATATTGCATGAGATATGGTCATATCTCTACTAATTGTAGAATTAAAAACAACATTGATAATTATGAGTTAATGTGGGTACCTAAGGGTACCAAAAAGGTTCTACAACTTATTCATATGTAGGGAACGTCTCGCATAAGACATAAGGAGTTGTGGTACCTTGATAGTGGTTACTCACATCACATAATGAACAACAAGGAATTATTTGCAACCCTATCAAGGATTGAAGAAGGCAATGTCTCCTTTGGTGGCGACGAGAAAGGCAAAATTGTAGGTATTGGTAATATTGGTAAGATACATTCTCCTATAATTGAGGATGTTTATTTTGTTAAAAGACTAAATCATAATCTTCTTAGTATTAGTCAATTAAGTGACAAAGGGTTTGATATTTCTTTTAAACCGGATAAATATATTCTTAGTATGAATGATAAAATCATTTTTGTTGCTTTTAGAAGAATTAATGTTTACATCTTTGAGATGAATGAGTTAATAGATAAAGATGTGAAGTGCCTTACTGCGGTGGATGAAGATCCTTGGATTTGTCACAAGAAACTTGAACATGCCAACATGGAGTTAATATCTAAGCAATCCAAGAAGAATTTAGTAAGAGGTCTACCAAATCTAATCTATGTTAAAGACTCTATGTGTGAGGAATGTGCCAAAGGTAAACAAACTAAGAAGTCCTTCAAATCCATAAATGAGGTATCCACTTCTAAACTTTTACAATTATTGCATCTTAATCCTTTTGGTCCCATGCGTGTTGCCTCTCTAGGAGGAAAACATTATGTATTTGTTATTGTTGATAATTTTTTACGTTTTACATGGGTAATTTTTCTTACAAATAAAGATGAATGTTTTGAAGAGTTTTCTCATTTTGTAAAAAGAATTAAAATTAAAAAAGATTTGAAAATTATTAAAATTAGAAGTGATCATGGTGGTGAATTTCAAAATAAAATTTTTGATGATTTTTGTGCCCATCATGGTATAACTCATATGTTTTTCGCTCCTAGAACATCTTAACAAAATGGTATTGTTGAACGAAAAAATCGCACCATACAAGAGATGGTACGCACAATGATAAATGCTTTTGATTTGCCTAAGTATTTTTGGACGGAAGCCGTACATACAGCTTGTCATGTTTTAAATCGTGTTTTAATTAGACCTAAATTTAAGAAAATTCCTTATAAACTCTTTTTTGGCAAAACCTCATATATTGGATATTTTATTATTTTTGGTTGTAAATATTTTATCTTCAACACTAAAGACCATCATGATAAATTTGATTCAAAAATTAATGTTGGTATATTTTTGGAATATGCATCTAGAAGTAAGGCTTATAGGGTCTTCAACAAACGAACACTTGTTGTTAAAGAATTTATAAATGTTACTTTTGATGAGACTAATATTGGTTTGCAAGATAGTTTGCCTAGGGATAATGATGACATTGAGGGAGGATTAGAGATCTTTCAAATTAATGACATACCCTCAATGGATGCACAAAAGGATGGGGAAAGCAACAACATACAAAATCAAGAAGAACTCCCCAAGACATGGAAATTTACACCGGATCATCCAAAAGAACAAATAATAGGGAGTCCATCTCAAGGAATTCTAACTCGCTCAAAAGTCTTGAGTGAGTGTGGTAATGTAGCAAATAATAGGGAGTCCATCTCAAGGAATTCTAACTCGCTCAAAAGTCTTGAGTGAGTGTGGTAATGTAGCCTTCTTATCCCAAATAGAACAAAGGAATTCTAACTCGCTCAAAAGTCTTGAGTGAGTGTGGTAATGTAGCCTTCTTATCCCAAATAGAACATAAAAAGATTAATAATGCTTTAAAAGATGAGTTTTGGGTTTTAGCAATGCATGATAAATTAAACAACTTTCAAATAAATAATGTTTGGAAAAGTTCCTAGACCTAATAATGTTCATGTTATTGGAACTAAATGGGTCTTTAGAAACAAGCTTGATGAACATGGCATAGTAACTAGAAATAAAGCTAGTTTAGTTGCCCAAGGATACAATCAAGAGGAGGGCATAGACTATGATAAAACTTTTGTACCGGTTACAAGATTAGAATCTATTAGGATGTTTTTAGCCTTTGCTAGTTTTAAAGATTTCAAACTATTTCAAATGGATGTTAAAAGTACCTTTTTAAATGGTTTTATAGAGGAGGAAGTATATGTTGAGCAACCCCCCAGTTTTATGGATTATTCTTTTCCTAATCATGTTTACCGGGTTCAAAAATCTTTATATGGGTTAAAACAAGCTCCTAGAGCTTGGTATGCTCGCCTCTCTAGTTTTCTTCTTGAAAATGATTTCTCTAAAGAAAAAATTGATAATACTCTTTTTGTTAGTAAACGGAAAAATAATTTTCTTTTAGTTCAAACTTCTGTTGATGATATCATTTTTAGTGCCACCAATGAATATTTGTCCAAGGAATTTTCAAAAGTTATGCAAGACCAATTTAAGATGAGCATGATGGGAGAACTTATATATTTTCTCGGTCACCAAGTCAAGCAATCTAAGGATGGGATTTTCGTTTCTTAAAGAAAATATGCTAGAGAATTAGTGAAAAAATTCGAATTAGAGAGCTCCAAGCATGCTCCAACTCCCCATGAGTACAAGTATCAAGCTTGATGCAGATGCTAGTGGTGAGGAGGTAGACCAAAAGATTTACTGAGGTATGATAGGTAGTCTCCTTTACCTTACGCTAGGTAACCAGATATTATACTTAGTGTTTGTGCATGTGCATGTTTTCAAGCTTCACCTAAAAATTCTTATTTGATTGCGGTTAAAAGAATTATCAAATATGTTAATGGCACAAAAAATCTTGGTTTATTTTATCCAAAAAGCACTTCTTTTGATCTTTATGATTTTTATGATGCTGACTTTGCCGGTTGTAAGGTAGATCGCAAGAGTACGAGTGGTACATGTTAATTTTTGGGTAATTCTCTTATCTCTTGGGCATCCAAGAAACAAAATTGTGTTACCTTGTTCACTATGGAAGCGGAATACATTACCACCGACTTGTGCTGTGCATAACTTTTAAGGATGAAACAAAATTTGGTTGATTACGATTTGTATTTTCAAGATACAAATTTTTTTTGTGATAATACTAGTGCTATCAATATTTCAAAAAATTCCGTTTTGCATTCTAAAACCAAGCATATAGATGTACGCCATCATTTCTTACGTGACCATGTAGAGCGGAAAGATGTATCCCTTATCTATATTGATACTAAATCTCAATTAGCGGACATCTTTACCAAGCCTCTTAGTGAAGAAGATTTTTGTCGCATAAGAAATAGTTTGGGCATGTGCATTCTTTGACTTTGTTTGTTTGTTTGTTTTGATTGTCATTTTCATATCCTACTATTTTCCTTTACGCAATCATTGTCATAACATGTCTAAACACATAAAATTGCCAAGAGGAGTGTTTGGGAGAGATCGGGGTCAATTCCAAGAGGAGTGGATTGGTAGTAATGCCTAGGAGAGGTCATAAATCCAAACACTTGAGGAATGTGATACGTGTAGGCTAACACTTGAGGTTTATTTTTTGGATCTTTGCATATATTTTATTTTGTATACCCCATTTTTGATGGTGATAAAGGGGGAGAGAAATCTACTCATTTACGTACATAGTTAAAGGAAGAGAACCTTATATAGATAGGGGAGCAACCATCTATAATATATACATTCAATTTTATTTTGCTATTGAATCACTAGTAGAAAATGGGGTTTTAGCTACGGAACAATAGCGACGGAAATTTCCGTCGCTATATGTTACATTATAGAGACGAAAAATTCCGTCGCTATTTTTCCGTAGCTAAAAATATTTTAGCGACAGAATATTACATTTTAGCGATGGAATATATTCTATCGCTAAAATATATTACGACAGAAAATTTTTCCGTCGCTAAATAGAGATTAGCGACGGAATTTTTTTCGCTAAAGAATTTTTAGCGATGGAAATTCCATCGCTATAAACTCATTTATGGGCAGAAAATTTTTTTGGGCACGGGCGCCCAAATTTTTGGGCAGCCGCGCCTGAAATTAATACCCCCTCGGTTTCCCCCCTGGCCGAATCCCGCCCCTCTCCTCATTTTCTCCCCTCCCCCCCCTCCCCCCTCCCCCCCCACCGCTGTCTGTTCCCCCGCACGCGTCCGAATCCCACCCCCATCTCCTCATTCCCCCCGCCTGTCGCGATCCCCCCTAGTTCGATCCCCCTGGTCCGATCCCCCCTGTCCGAATCCCGCCGCGCCACCGTTCATTAGCCGCCGCCGCCCCTCTCTCCCCCTCTCTCTCAAGTATTTATCTTTCACCCCCTCAATCTCTCTCTCTCTCTCTTTCTCTCCCCCCCCCTCTCAATCTCTCCTTCTCTCTCCCTCTCTCTCGTCGGCGACCACCGCCGCCAGCGAGCCGACCAACGGCCGCCGGCGTCGGCCGACGAGAGAGAGGGAGAGAGAAGGAGAGATTGAGAGGGGGGAGATGCATTTGTAGTTATTTTTGTTATTTAAATTTAATTTTTATAGTTATAGTTTAATTTTGGTAAAACAAAAAAATTATGCAAAAAACCCAAACGCTAATAAAAAATGTTCATATTGATGAAATTATAATATAAAAAATTTAATTTTAATTAGGGTTAGGGTTAGGGTTAGGCGAGGGTTAGGGTTAGGGTTAGGGTTAGGATTAGGGTTAGAGGAGGGTTAGGTGGGGGTGGGGGTGAGGGTTAGGGTTATGGTTAGGGTTAGGGTTAGGGTTAGGATTAGGGTTAGAGGAGGGTTAGGTGAGGGTGGGGGTAATGGTGAGGGTTAGGGTTAGGGTTAGGGTTGGGGTTAGGCGAGGGTTAGAGTTAGGGTTTGGGTTAGGATTAGGGTTAGAGGAGTGTTAGGTGAGGGTGGGGGTGATGGTGAGGGTTAGGGTTAGGGTTAGGGTTAGGTGAGGGTGGGGTGAGGGTTAGGGTTAGGTGAGGGTGAGGGTGAGGGTGGGGTGATAGTGAGGTTGAGGTTGAGGGTTAGGGTTAGGTTTAGGGTTAGGTGAGGGTGAGGGTGGGGGTGAGGGTGAGGGTGAGGATAATGGGTTAGCGTAACTATTATATCATTAATTACATAGAAACTACACACACCGTACCGAGCCGTAGAATACCCCGTCCAATAAATACTATATATAATCTCTTTATTTACTTGTCACATACGCGTACAGGATCGTTGGCGGATATGAGACCATCTTGTTCGATCCGACAACCTTTTTGTACACGTATGTGAGTGGGGGCTTATATATAAATATTTATTGGATCTGTCCAGTATGGACGGGTTAGATATGTAAACATGGCGTGTATATGTATTTACTTGTGTTCTTGTGTACTTTCTTTTCGTCAGAGTTTCGGCGACGCTTACTCGTTGTTCTCCGTGTACAAATTGCGGAGGGATATGCAAGAGTATATCCTTCCCACTATAGTGTACTCGGAGAACAGCGGGTAGGTGCTGCCGAAATTTTGACGAATTGAAAGTACACTTGAACACATGTAAATACATATACACGTCACGTTTACATACCTAATGGGATAGAAGCCTTCCTCTGACAGCCGGTCACACATGCGGTCCTCTGAACACACGTTTACATCCCTAAATTAAAATGATATATATAAAGATATGCTCACTTCCATTAATTTTTAAATTCTAGATGCGGACAGTTCCTGACAAATCGTTCATGAGCATACTACGTGATCGAAGGCATCTAGACACCCAATACAAGGATGGGATTGAAGCTTTCTTAGCCTACTCTAACACAAACCCTCTACAGTCACTAAGCGGGTTGATTTTCTATCCTTGTAAGAATTGCAGGAACGGTAAAATGCTCTCTAGGAGTGACGTAAGTTTTCACCTGTCAATCAATGGATTTGATAGCTCTTATGTATTTTGGAGTCATCACGGTGAAGGCGTCCCGGTGATGCAATCAGAGGAAGAATTCACTGAAGTCAGCAATCCGATAGTTGACACGACTGATATGTTAAAAGATATTCTTACAGCGCCGTCGGTGAGTGATGTCAACACTAATGATATGTTTCAAGATGTAGATCGATTGATGAGACTTGTTAAAGAAAACGAGTCACCGTTATACGAGGGGAGTAAGGAGTTCACAAGGCTTTCTTTTATGCTGAGGCTTATTCATATCCAAACACTCAGTGGGATGGTTGTTACACATTTTGAGATGTTATTAGATTTGTTGAGGAAAATCATTCCAGGCGGAGAGAAAAGCATCCCCGTGACTTATTACGAAGCTCACAAGATTGTTGATACGCTGGGGCTTGATTACAAGAAGATAGACGCCTGTCCTAACGACTGCATCTTGTACAATAAGGGTAATGAAGCTCTGGAGGAATGTCCGACGTGTCATGTATCATGTTGGAAAGGAGAAGTTGCAAGTACATCCGAAGGCGGTGCATCCAATAAGCAGAACAGAATCCCTACGAAGGTTCTCCGATATTTTCCAATGGAATGTCCGACGTGTCATGTATCACGTTGGAAAGGAGAAGTTGCAAGCACATCCAAAGGCGGTGCATCCAATAAGCAGAACAGAATCCCTGCGAAGGTTCTCCGATATTTTCCAATTATTCCTAGGTTGCAGCGGTTTTATATGTCTGCCGAGCTGGCTGAGAATATGCAATGGCACTCGACCGACCGCAAAGAGGATGGGAAACTAAGACATCCTGCGGACGGTGAGGCATGGAAGCACATCGACCGTATATACCCTGACTTTGGTAAAGAGTCTCGGAATATTAGACTAGGGCTTGCTAGCGACGGATTTAATCCATTTGGATTAATGAGCTCTACTTGGTCTACCTGGCCAGTGTTGCTGACACCGTACAACCTGCCGCCGTCGATGTGCATGAAGCAACCGTACATGATACTGTCACTTTTAATCCCTGGAAGATATTCTCCTGGAAATAACATCGATGTTTTCCTCCAACCATTAATTGACGACCTGAAGATTCTCTGGGAAAAAGGTATCAGCACTTATGATGCCTATGGTAAGGAGTCTTTCTGTATGTGGGCAATGGTCATGTGGACAATTAATGATTTTCCGGCATACGCTAACCTGTCTGGATGGTCGACAAAGGGTCAGATTGCTTGTCCGGTTTGCATGTCAGACTATAAGGGAAAGTTCCTGAAGTATAGTCGTAAGTTTTGTTATTGGCAACATAGAAGATGGTTACCTACAGGGTACAAGTTCAGAAAGTTAGTAGGAAAGTTCGACGACAATCCAGAAAGTAGACCGGCACCACCAAGGCTGACCGGAGAAGAAATATTTGAGCTTCTACATCCTTTACCTAGAAAAATATTTGGAAAAAAAAAGATTCAATAAAGAAAATCCATTTGGGGTTAGGAGAAAAATATTGAAGCAAAAATGGAAGGGAAAGGGAAAGGGTAAGTTATTTCTCAAGGGAAAATCAAAAGGAAATAAGCCTCGCAATGTCCAGTCGCATGAGCGTGTCTCAAAGGGCACCGAACTTCCGCATGGATGGTCAAAATTCAGCATATTTTATCAGCTGCCATATTAGAGATGCTTAAAAATACGTCACAACTTGGATGTCATGCACATCGAGAAGAACATATGCGAGAATCTCTTGAACACTTTGTTACAAGACGGGAAAAAATTGAAAGATGACTTAAGGGCACATCAAGACCTAGCAGAATTGAACATTTGTCTGGAACTGCAAGCTATAGATAAGGGCGACGGAAAGTTTGAACTCCCAGCCTCCCGTGTCACACTGTCGAAGGATAAGGTCAACAATATGTGTTTATTTCTAAAGTCCGTGAAGATACCGGATGGTTATGCTTCAAATATTTCAGCAAATGTGCATATTGAGGACAGAAAGATTTTGGGACTCAAGACACATGACCATCATATTCTATTACATCAACTTCTCCTGGTTGCATTGCGACATGCTGACAAGGAACTTGCGATGGTGGTAATAGAATTCTACGGTTTCTTCAAGCAACTGTGCTCTAAGGTGATTGATGTGAGGGAGTTAGAAGAATTAGAGGGACGTGTTGCCAATACACTGTGTAAAATGGAAATACTATTTCCACCCTCATTCTTCACGGTCATGGTGCATCTCACAATACATTTAGCATACGAAGCCCGCATCGCAGGACCAGTTCAATATCACTGGATGTACCCCGTGGAGAGGTATTTAATCTGTCAAAATATTCATTTAATATTTGTCAAATTACGTTTCTCAGTTCTATTTTGTCACAAATCATGAAATTATATGCTTGTAGGTATTTGGGTTTCATAAAACAACTGATGCATAATCGTGCACGTCCTGAAGGGTCGATCGCAGAGAACTACATAAGTAACGAGAGTTTGAATTTTATCTCTCGTTACTTGCGGGGCGTGGAGACAAGGTTAAACCGTCCCCAACGAATAATTGACGGTACATTCTATAATGATCGTGGGGAGGACACTAGATTCCCCAGAATGGAGCTAGATCAAGCCCACACATATATCCTGAGCAATGATACTATATTTAGCATATACGCGGCGTAAGTATTTAACTGTTTGAATCAGATTATATCACCTCAAAATTATTATCTCTATTTAACCGTTATAAATGCTTCTTATCTAGGCTTCACATCCGATATGTCCAGACTACTCTTAAATGCAAAACAAAAAATAAGAGAGTTATGGACACACATTCTAGACAATTCCCTGCATGGTTGAAGGGTAAAGTAAGATCTTTTTACATTTCTGATTCGTATATCAAATATCTGTGTCTGCCACCAGATATGTAAACTATTTGTTTCTTTTCTTAAAGGTTGACAAACGGATTACGAATGGGGTTAACCTGACTGAGAAAGTTTGTTTATATGCTAGAGGTCCTTCTAATGTGGTTAAGCATTATGGAGGCTACTTTGTCAACGGCTTTAGGTTTAACACCGTCGGTCTCGAAGAGAGACGACAAACGCAAAACAGCGGTGTGTTCTGCTCCTTCTCGCAACTATCATACGCTAGTTCAAAAGATCTAAATCTGATACAAGGGGAAATATATTGTTACGGTCAGGTAGAAGACATCGTGGAGATTTTCTATGGGATTAATAAGGAAGTCAGTCATGTGATGTTTAAGGGTCGTTGGTGTGAACAGAAAAAGGCGAAGGATGACTACGGTTAATCTTAACAAGGAAATATATCAGTCTGAAAAATACATGTTAGCTGCTCATACCAAACAGTGCTTTTATATCAAAGATATAATAAAAAATGACGAATGGGTTATCCTTAAGAATCTGCCTAGAGCCTACATTCATAAAGCCGTGTCTAACGAAGATCACGATGAGGAGGTTATCTTGGACGACGAGATAGCCGAGGAGTTTTCATTGATACAAAATAATAATCTGGATGATAAAATTACACTAGCGCGCCCTGATGTACCTGGGGTTATATGTGAGCCAAGGTGTAAGGGTAAAAAACCTGTCTGCGGCGGAGTCGATAAAACTATAAGAACAGTCCTTTCGTTGGCACACACACGGTCGCAGGCTATCCGCACACGATCGCAGAGTAGAGCCTCAACATCATCTGTTTGACTGGTTATCATGTATCACGATGTGTCATGTATTATATTATTACCTTTATATTATCTGTTTGACAGGTTATCATGTATCACGGTGTGTCATGTATTATAGTATTGCCTTTATATTATCTGTTTGACTGGACATCATTTATACGCGATTCTGTTGCCATGTGCTATTTTATTAATTATTTACATTATATGCTTTTCTTGGATATTCATTATGTTTTCAAAGTATAGATGACAAAAGGATTAGGTAAGAAAGCGCTTGAGAGACTATTTGGTAGACATTCTGGAGGCGACGCACATGCCTCTACGTCAGGTATTTTTATTTATTTGTTATATCTGTACATTTCTATAAACTATTAACATAAGCCTAATATTTACTACACAGGAGGAGGAGATGCTACATAGCCATAGGACTCGCAGCCACAGGACACATCACGCGGAGATGCTCCACATAATGTGGAGACACAGGCTGNACATGCAGATGTATTGGAGGAGAGGAGATTTGAGTCGTATAGCACAGCTCTAGAAGTTGTGGCACTACCGCCAGATTCTATTACGGATCAACGAGTCCACGGTCCGGCTAAGGTGAAGGGGGATTGGGGTTCTTATCATGCTTTGTGCCCTATCGCGCAGCATAGGTACGAACAAGCAAATGGTAGATGCCTCGAACTAAAAGGTATGAATAGATTTTTATAGTTTATCGGTTATTATTTTAAATTTTAATAGCAAATATGGATTTATTCATCGAAGGTGCCGGGCGATCTCCTAGGCGCGGTCGTAATGCTACTAAGAAAACGAAACTCATCCCTGATATTAATCAGAGGGCTGTGATCCGATGGGAAAACGGAGTGCCTGTCGGGGCCTTTGCCAATGCTTTCAACAATTTCCCCGCGGCTTTATCCAGGAGACAGGATTTCTTCAATATTTTTTTGACGTGGAAGTCGCAGCGGATTGATGCGCTGGTGGCTTGTTGGAGATACATATGTGTGAGTCATTTATTTTAATTTTCATCATTATTAGTTATTAGTTTATTATTATGTTTAATACACTGATTTGTATCTATTTTTCTTTATATGCTGAAGCGATTTTTCTTTCTTGACGATAATGTTGGTGCCTGGACTTACTGCTTCACGCAAATCAATTTATCGTTTAAGAGATGGCGGTTTGAGGTGAAGAAAAAATATTTTCTTCAAATAACAGAAGATTGGGAGCGATTCTGGCATCTTGACGAGCGTGTGGATAGAATAGATTTTTTTACACTTTGCGATTACTGGGACACGACTAAAATTCAGGTATTATTGAAGTATATATTTTTAATTTATTGTTTGAATTTCTATATTGTTTTGATTTGACATTGTTTTGCAGGCTCAAGCTGAAATAGCAAGGAGGAATCACAACGCGCCTCGCAGTTACGAGCATCATGGAGGCTCTAGGTCCTTCAACCAGCATTATCATCAATTGGCGCTTGAGGTATAAAATATATTAGCTTTTAAGTTGAGCATAATTTATATGTTATGGATTAATGATATATTTGAATAAAATAGGGAAGGGGAGATCTCGGACATTTTGCAGATCGTATTCTGACTTCCTGGAGCCCGAATTACGCCGATGAAGAGAAGAAAGCAAAGAATAAGGATCTGGCTGTAAGTAGCAGTTCATTTATATATTCAATTTCATATCAATGCATCATTAGTTAGTCGACTTGCCCGGGTTGTTTTGATATATCGCAGGAGAAATTACATGCCAAGGTACAGGAGCAAATGACTCAGTCTCAGGTCTGTTCTAACACTCCTTGCCGGCTAAGTAGAGAGGAGGAGGACTCCATCATCGAGATGGTCATTGGACCCAGTAGGAAGAACAGATACCGGTGGAGAGGATCTGAGCAGAGGCCGCATGAGTCTAGTAGCACCTACGAGTCTGCAGCACCACAAGGAACACCAGGAAGCAGTTCATATCAAGACTCGATGGAGCAGCGATTAAAATCGATTGAAGATTGGCAGTCGCAGCAAACAACATATCAGCGGGTTGTAGAGGAAGAACGGAGGTGTCGGGAGTAGACCGTATTGGAGTTCACACAATTTATGTCGACTCTTCCTCAAGAGGCTCGGGAGGCATATAGGAGACGGTTTATATCAGATCAGGTAATATATACTTTGCTTTTTTTTTAATTAGATGATATCATACACACTGATACAAACTGTTACACACAAAACCTAACTCTAACCCTAACACAAAGCCCAAAAGATATACTTATAATGTTTTTATGTGATGGTGGTATTGATGGTGTATGCGTGCGTAGTGTTGGTGGTATTGGTTGGTTGGTTGTGGTGTTGTGTTATGATGGTCGTTATGTGATTGGTTTGTGGGGGGTTTGGTCGTGGTGGGGGAGGGGGAGGAGTGGGGATTGGNGGGGGGAGGGGGGTGTGGTTGGTTGGTGGGTGGGGTTGGGGGATTTGTGGTGTTGTTGGCGCTATTGTTATTGTTGTTGTGTTGTGGTGTGGTGTGATGTGTGGTGATATGTTGTGCAATGTAGTGTGGTGTTGTGTTGTGGTGTTGTGTTGTAGTATATTTATATTTTCACTCTTATTAATGGTTACACACACTTGTTAACATTTGATTTATATTTACAGGCCGGGACTTCATCACAAGGTGCAGCCGGGGGTAGTCATAATACGGCTGGTGTTGAGGATGAGGATGATTAGGAGGATTGATTGTTCTTAATAAACTTTGAAAACAATTTCTTGTGTTGTATAAATAATATTTAGTATGTACCTGTCGAGAAACTTTTATTTGCTTTTATTAAATTAAATATGTGATATATGCGTGAGATATGATATTTGCGTGAGATTGAATATTATACTGCTGATTGAACAGGTTTTTAAAAATTATTATTGATATTGTACAGGGTTTTTTCAATTTTCAAAATATTTTCCAAATTCCTTTTTTAAAATTTTTAGCGACGGAAATTCCGTAGCTAAATATACTTTTAGCTACGGAAATTCCAAATTCCTTTTTTAAAATTTTTAGCGACGGAAATTCCGTAGCTAAATATACTTTTAGCTACGGAAATTCCATCACAAAAGGAGATTATAGCGACGGAAAACATGCACAAAATCATAACTGACTAAGTAAAAAAATATTGGCGACGGAATTTTCGTCGCTAAAACATTATTAGCAACGGAATTTCTGTCGCTAATATTTTTTGGTTTTTTATTATTTTTTTAATAGCGACCAATTATCCGTCGCTAAAAAACCATCGCTGAAATTTAGCAATGGAAAAGTCGTTGGTAAAAGTGGTTTTAGGACCCTTGAAATAGCGTCAAACTTTTAGCGACGAAATTTGATTTTTTTTCGTCGCTAAAAGTTTTAGTGACGGAATATCGACTTTTAGCGACGTAATTTTCCGTCGCTAAAAGGTGAAAATCCAGCAGTGAATAATGGTTGGTTATCATCATCAAAAATAGGAAGATTGTTAGCCTTTATATTTTGATGGTGATTTACAACCACCATTATTAGTACTAATTGCTTGTTAAGTGATATTATAGATTATAAGAATATCAAGCTCATTGTACCTTTATTGGAGGATTGGATGGATTATCAAGCTATAACAATGAAATCAAGGAGGAGGAGGCATATTGGTGAAGCAAAGCTATCAAAAGCATAATATCAAATTAGAAGCTTCACGCAAATATCAAGACTCAAGCTATGCACTTATATATGATGTGATATTTGCATTTTTATTTCTCTTAGTGCTTAATGTAGGCAAGTAGTTTGTTAGTTGCATTTGAAGCTATTGGGATAACACACACACTTTCAAAACTCATATTTTGTTAATTTTACTAAACAATGAGTTTTCACAAGTATAAGGACTTTGTTACAAAATCCTTTGTCAAACAAGTTTGTTTTCTTGTTTAAAAATATTTTCCAGAGTTTTACAATTTTTGAAAGTTGTTTGATAATTTTTACAATTTCCCAAAGTTTAAAAACTCTGTGTATGTTCTATGTCAGTTCGCGGTTGACCGGACATGGTTCTGCGATCGATCGTAAAAAGTCCAGAGAGTTTGGGAAGTCTGGCAGCTTCTTGTGGTTGACCGGATGTGGTAAGACGGTTGACCATGAAAAGTCCAGATAGTTTGGTTGTAACGGCTAGTTCCCACGATCGACCGA
>NC_033794.1:97099495-97119093 GCF_001876935.1 Asparagus officinalis
TCGACCACCGCTACTGTAACGGCTAGTTTCTGCCAGCTTTTAGTTTTTCGGGATTGTATCTTTTTTGTATTTTTTAGGGTTTTTAGCTTCTTCCAAGGATTACCTATATATACCCAACTACCCCCATTTAATTCTGAGCTAACTTGGAAAGAGAAATTGATTGAGCTTGTGTTCTTGTGCCATAAGGAGCTTTAATTTTTAAATTTTCCAAATCTGTTTTCACACTTGCAAATTCCACATCCCAAGCTTCAATTGGAATCTCTTCTCCTTACCATAGGGCTGCTGTAAGAGAGGTTCTTTTAGTTCTTTGTAACGTGTGGAGAGCAAGATCTTGTAGAGATCTACTGTGTGGTTGTGAGATCTCAAGAGGAGATCGTTGTGTAGAAGTTTCGGATTCTAAACCGGGTTGTGATAGTGAAATTTTCCTCGAGAGTGGGGAGTGGGGACGTAGGTCGGAGGATCGAACCTCGTGAACATATCACGTGTCACAATTGCCTAACTATTTCCTAACTCATCTTTCTTATTTTATTTTCGTATTTTATTTTGTGGGGAATTGTATTGTCTTATTTTTAATTACATATTTATTGCCTCATAACCCTATTCACCCCCTCCCCCTCTAGGGCCTTTCATATATTAGTCAACTACTAAGAAATAATCTGACTTCACATAGTCTGTTTTGACTCAGTGTAGTCGACTACTAAGCATTGTAGTAGACTGTAGATACAGTTTTTCCATATTTCAGAATTTGAATTTATGACTGTTTATAGCCGTTTGTACACGTTATTTAGATTTAAAAAGTTGTCTTTTCAAGGGCAATAAATATGTACTAAGTTCAGAAATTTGCACCATTCATTCATACATATAAGATCAAGCATTTGTACAAATTCAAGAGTTCAAAATTCAGATTTTCAGTCTAAGTGTTCATAAAAGTGATTTTTGAGATTGCCATTGATCTTCATCATACATACAAAGAGTTTAGGCATTAATCAGAGATTAAAAGAGTTTCTAAGCCACAGCTACACAACACCTACACTTCAAGGCTTATAGGAATTGTGTTTTTTCATCAAAGAAGGTTACTCTCGGGTGTGAGAGCTGATCTTTGGTTTAGAGATTGTTACAATTCGTATGGTCTTACAAATTGGTCAGGTTTGCTATTGATTTTGTAATAGTTTTTCAAAATAATAGTGAAACTCTCAAGCGGGATTTTCTTGGGGACTAGATGTACACCCGGGGTGGTGGAACCAGAATAAATCTTCTGTGTTTGTGATTGCTCAAGTTTCTGTGATTGTTGCTATTCTTTCCTTACAATTTATAATCTACTTTGCAAAATTTTAAAGGAACACTATTCGCCCCCACCTCTAGTTTTTAGTGTGTATTAGATCATATCCTACACTTGGTATCAGAGCAAGGTGAAAGATGGCAATAATAAATACATCACAATTCAAAGAGGGATATTCCACACAACGACCACCACTGTTCGATGGTACAAACTACAACTATTGAAAATACCGAATGAAGATCTACCTCCAATCTACAACAACCACCACTGTTCGATTGTACAAACTACAATGACCACCACTATTGGCTACGACCCTTGGAACATTGTTGAGAATGAATTCACAACGCCAAATACTCTTTACACCGAATGGACGGTTGTTCAAAGAACAAATGTAAATCTGGACTCTAAGGCAATGAATACGCTGTTTTGTGCCTTAGACAAGAACGAGTTCAATCGAGTGTCTACCTCTACATCAGCACATCAAATATGGCACACTCTTGAGGTAACACATGAAGGAACTAACAAAGTTAAAGAAACAAAAAATTTCTGTTCTTGTTCATAGCTTTGAACTATTCAAGATGAAAGAAAATAAGACTATCACGAAGATGTTCACAAGATTTACATATATTACTAACTCCTTAATTGGACTTGACAAAGAATGCACTCAAGTTGAGATGGTAAGGAAAATCCAAAGAGCACTATCTTCGGAATGGAGAAGAAGACTATGACTATTGAAGAGGCCAACGATCTTTCAACTCTCACAGTAAAGGACCTTATCAAAAATCTTATGGCATATGAAGTTCAACTTGAAGATAGAAAAAAGGATAACGAACCAAAGAAGAAGAAGATATTTGCCTTCAATGCATCCTCTGACACCGAAGAATCTGAAAAAGATGATGAGGATATTGCATTGATCACAAAAAAATTCAAACGATTTCTAAAGGAAGGTAAGTTTAAATCAAATAAGTTTAAGAATACTAACAATGATTCTTCTTTGTGTTTCAATTGTAATAAGCCAGGACATATAAAGAAAGATTGTCCACTTCTCAAGTCCAAATTAAAGTCCACCAATACCAACAACTTCAACAACTTCAAGAAGAAAAAGAAAAAGAAGGCTATGATAGTGACTTGGGATGATAGTGACAATTCATCATCCGAGGATGAAGAAGGAGAAAATGAAGAATCCGTCCACATGTGCTTCATGGCACAAGAAAATGAAGTAAATGATTATTTAGATAATGAAGAACTATTATATGCTTTTAATGAACTTTATATTAAATTTAAAGATTTAAATGCTAATTACAAGATTTTGAAAAATGAAAATGAAAGATTAAACTTAGAATTAGTTTTTTAAAATTCTACACTAATAGAAGATTTTAATGAATTAAATGATAAATTATTTTCTAAAAATAAATTATTAACTAAAAATAATGTTTATCTTAAATCTGAATGGAACGTTATGAAAAATAAAATTTTAGATTTAGATAATAATATGGTTTCTCTTAAACACAAATATGAAGAGTTGTTTTTAAATGTAAACAAGATTAATAAAGGAAAAGAAGACTTAACTAATTTATTAGCTTTTCAAAAGTCTTCTAATCAAAAATTTTGTTTAGGATATGTTAATGAGAAGAATAATAATGTTACTTGAACACATCATGCATCATCTTCTATGACTAAAAATGTTAGTAAATTTCATGCACCTTTATCAAGGAATATTTATGTTAAAAATACTCATAAATTTTCATATTCAAGAAATAATTATCATGCTTTATCCATGTTCATTTGGGTGCCTAAAAATACTAGTTTGCATGATAGAAATATTTATATTTCTGATTTTAAGAAAATCATATGTAATTCGGTTAATTATACTTATGTTAACAAGGAGAAACCAAATTCCAAGTGGATTTAGTCTCCTAAGGGCTAATCCCATGGACCTAACATAAAAGGGTACCAATGCTTATATGTCTACATTTTGGTACCTCAAAAAGAAAAGTAGATACTAGATAGTGGATGTTCCAAACACATGATCGGAAATACTCAAATGTTATCTTCAGTTCAATACAAAAACGAAGAAATTGTCACTTTTGGAGATAAAAAAACAAAAGTCAAGTAATTGGTGTTAGAACCGTAGGTAACATTGGCAAACCACTAATAGATAATGTTTTATTAGTAGATGGTTTAAAATATAATCTTCTAAGTATAAGTCAACTATGTGATAAGAATTTTAAAATTGTTTTTGAAAAAGATTCAACATATATATCTATGATAATGATTTAAAAAATATTTTATTTAAAGGAAGTAGAAAGAAAGATATATATGTTTTATCCATGAATTTTTATTCTAATGATCATTGTTTAGTTGCATCAAATGATAATTCATTATTATGACATAAAAGATGTGGACATGTTAATATGAAAAATATTTCACATATTTCTAGATATAATTTTGTAAATGGTTTGCCTAAAATTATAAATAAGAAAAATCATTTTTGTGATGCATGTCAACAAGGAAAAATGCATAAATCAACTTTTAAACCTAAAGGTGTTGTTTCTACTAGTAGACCACTATAATTATTACATATAGATTTATTTGGTCCTTCTAGAATTGCATCTTTAAATGGAAATAGATATGTACTTGTCATTGTTGATGATTATTCAAGATTTACATGGGTTATGCTTTTAAAGCATAAAAATAATGCTTTTGATGAGTTTTCTACATTTTGTAAAAAGAATCAAAATAAAAAATCAGCTACTATTGTCACTATTAGAAGTGATCATGGTGATAAGTTTGAAAATGAATTATTTTCTAATTTTTGTAATAAAAATAGTATTTTACATGAATTTTTTTTCCTTACACTCCACAAAAGAATAGAGTTGCTGAAAGGAAAAACAGAACTTTATAAGAATATGCTAAAACAAAGTTATGTGATTCCAAACTTCCTAAATATTTTTGGACAGAAGCAACTAATACTGCATGCTATGTTTTAAATAGAATTTTATTAAGACCTATTTTAAATAAAACAAACTTTGCATTATTTTACAAACGTATTCCTAAAGTTTCATATTTTAAAGTTTTTGGATCTAAATGTTATATATTAAATACAAAAAAAAGATAAGTTTGATTCTAAATTTGATAAAGGTATTTTTGTAGGTTATTCTATGCATAGTAAAGCTTATAGAATTTTAAACAAAAAGACTTCTACAATAGAAAAAAATGAATGCATGTTTCTTTTAATAAATCTATTGTTAATACTAGTGATAATAATAATAATGATGACGATGGTGTTAATGATCAGTCATCTCCTATTATTAATGATACTAATATTTTACCTAAAGCATATGTAGAAGTTAGAAATCATCCATATGATTTGATCATTGGTGATATCTTGCATGGTGTTCAAACTAGATCACACAATTAGATTTATATACTTATGTTGCTTTTATTACAACAATTGAACTTGAAATCAGGTCTCGTACAAAATCATATTCCCTCCCTGTCTCGATCACAACGGGCTATTCCAGCTCTTCCTGGCTGGCTTTTGACTGTGACTATTTTGGCATAGATCCGTTCTGATCTTAATGCTGCATTGATCCGAGTCTGACTCGGGTAGTACTTTTGGGGAGGCCCTTGGGTTCCTAGTGAGGGTACATTAGGTGTGTGATGCATAGCTAAAAAACGCCAGTCACTATCTGAATGACTAAACAAATATTAAAGAAGCATGTAAAGATGATTTTTGGATAATTTCTATGCAATAGGAACTCAATCAATTTAAAAGAAATAACATTTCGGATCTTGTGCCTAGACCACAAGATAAATCCATTATAGGAACCAAATGGATATTTCAAAATAAATTGTATGAATCTAGACAAGTTATTAGAAACAAAGCCAGATTGGTTGCACAAGGTTATAATCAAGAAGAAGGTATTGATTATGATAAAACCTATGCACCGGTTGCTCGTTTAGAATCTATTTTTACTTGTATTTGCATGTTTTATGGATTTTAAACTATTTCAAATAGATGTTAAAAGTGCTTTTTTAAATGGTTTTATTAAAGAAGAAGTTTTTGTAGAACAACCTCCTGGATTTTAAAATGAAAGTTTTCCAAACTATATTTTCAAACTTAATAAAGCTTTATATGGTCTTAAACAAGCATCCTATGCTTGGTATGATAGACTAGAGAACTTTCTTTTGACTTCCGGATTTGAAATTGGGAATGTTGACTCTACGCTATTTATTAAGAAAATAAATAAAGATATTTTGTTAATTCAAATATATGTAGATGATATTATACTTGGTTCTACTAATAATGATCTTTGTCAAGCGTTTGCTAAGATAATGTAGGATGAATTTGAAATGAGTCACATGGGTGAACTCAACTTCTTCATTGGTCTAAAAATCAAACAATTGAAGGAATGAATATTCATCAACCAAAGCAAATATGCAAAAAAATTACTCAAACGCTTTGGGATGGACAATACAACAAGCAAAAGAGCTACAATGAGTATAACTACATCTCTTGACAAAGATAAGAATGGTAAGAATGTTGATCAAAAACAATATTGAGGTATGATTGGATTACTTCTTTACCTTACAGCCAGTAGACCCGATATAATATTTAGTGTTTGTTTTTGTGCTAGATTTCAATCTAATCCTAAAGAGTCACACCTTAAAGAAGTGAAAAGAATTTTTAGATATCTTAAAGATACTACAGATTATGGTTTATTTTATCCTAAGAATAGCACATTTGATTTAATATCATATAGTGATGCTGATTTTGCTAGGTGCAAATCCGATAGAAAAAGTACAAGTGGTACATATGTCACTTTTTAAGACATTCACTTGTATCTTGGTTTAGTAAATAGTAAAACTCAGTATCATTATCAACAACTGAAGCATAATATATTGCTGCAAGTTTTACATGTGCTCAAGTTCTATGGATGAAATAAATATTATCTGATTATGGTATAGTTTGTCTCACATCCTCCATAATGTGCGACAATACTAGTGCCATTAAATTATCTAAAAATACTATTCAACATTCACGTACAAAACACATTAACATTAGACATCATTTTTACGTGATAATGTGCTTAAAGGTGACATTTTATTACATTTTGTATCTACTGATAAACAAATTGCAGATATATTAACAAAACCATTAAAAGAAAAAATTTATGTTAAATTAAGAAGAGAATTAGGTATATCTTTAATGGTATATTTGAAAGTACCCTAATGTAACTAGGAAAGAACCATAGAGGGGGGTAAATAAGGTTTATGCTAATCTAATCTGATTTATGCCAATTTAAAAATTTATTAACAAATATATCCTAGCAACTAAGATATGAACAATATATATGCAAGGATATTAAACTAAACAAGGGCAATATAAATATAGACAATATAGTGGATGAAATAAACAATGAAAGAATGGCAATAAAGATGAACGAAAATATAAGCGCGCCAAGCCAAACTCAAACACAAGATACGATCATGGAGTTCGGTCCCCACGACCTACATCTCCGCTCCTCACCTCGAGAAGATCTCCACTATCACATCGGGTTTTCTACGCTTACCCAAAAAATGTTTACACCTCACAATGTTGGTTTTCAACGCTCACCGATCAACGTCCACAATCTCACAATATAACTACACTAACTACCACCTCAAGTGTTGGTCTCTAGCCCGTGTCCCTCTCAAGTGTTAGGAATTACAACCTCTCTCTAGGCATTACCACCTACCCCACTCCTCTTGGGACGACCCCGTCTCTCACCACACACTTCTCTTGGTGTACTAGTGTATTACAAAGTGAACCTCACAATTAAGCACTCAAATCAAAAAATGATTTGTTCTCTAAACAAGGTGAGAACACAATATAAGCTCACACTCCAAGTCACAAACCCACAATCCAAATTATACTATAAATGTAAATACAATAAGCTCAATAGGTTGTGTGTGAACAAAGAGATAAATAAATCAAAACCAAACTCAATGTAAATCTAGCTTATGGAAATTAAGTTCAAATATATAAATTGCTAGAAATAGAGTTTAGAAAAACTTCTCTATAGATCAAGAGAAAGAGGGAGAAGAGTTGGATGCTCAAACACAATAGATGATCTCCACTTTTTCTTGTGAAATTCTTTTCACAAACCGAAACTATAAAAATGCTTAAAAGCTTCTTAAACAAACTTAAACCAAAACTTAAACCCTTATTAAAACTTTCTTAAAATATTCTCTTGGTTATTAAAATAGAGCTGGGTATAAGGGGGTATTTATAGGAAATCCCAAAAATCAAGAAACCCCAGCAAAAAGATCAAAACACCAAAACATGACAAAGGCTGAAAAAACTAGCCGTTATGCCATCAGTCGACTGATGGCTTTAATCAGTCGACTGACGGCTTTCATTAGTCGACTGATGAGCTGACCATTAGAGGTATTTTCCAGCTCATCAGTCGACTGACGACCTTATCAGTCGACTGATGATCTCATCAGTCGACTGGTCAGTCGACCAAAATAAAACAAAAACTTTTTATTGATTCCAGACATATTCTTCAGTCTACACATCAGTCGACTGATCTCATCAGTCGACTTACCAGTCGACCGATAACAAGTTATCAGCCTGAATCAAAACAGAAATCTGATTTTTAAAGTGCTTTTAAAAATAGCAAATAAATTCCGAAAAATGTAAAACTTTGGGAAATGTTTATAAACATGTTAATGAACATGTTACAAAAAGAATTTTTAGAATTGCACTTCATATTTGTGAAAACTCTTTATTTTACAAAACTAGTCCAAAACATGAAAACATGAAACACTTGTTTTTGTCATTTTGACTAAACCATGTTTTGAAACTTTATAAACTAATTTTATAGACTTAATAAAAGATGTATGTTATGATTTTTAAGTCTATAAACTAATAACTCAATATTATGCAAAAATAAGGTTTTGCACAATATGCATTTAACAAATATGAAACATGCATATATATGTAAACAATAATATAGGTTTCATATTTATATAAACTTGTAAACTATAAAACCAAAACTTGTGTATATATACATAACTATATATATACATAGAAACCAAATAAAATGTGTGTGTATATGATATTAAGTTTAGAGTACTTAACATACATAATATAAAATCTAAACTAAGTTACCCAAGCCTTTTGAAGGTCTTCAATAAGCTCGACTTGGTACACTTGCAGATGAAGCTTGAACTTGGATCTTCAACTTGAATTTCAATGCTTCAACCACTATTTCGTCAACCTCCATTGGATATGATCGTAAATGCTCGATTCCATCCATCCTCCAACATATTGTTTGTCTATAATAGATACAAAATAGAAACACTAGACAAACAATTATTAGATGTAAATTGTTTGTAAATCATCATCAAAACAAAAGGACCCAACAATCTCCCCCTTTTCGATGATGACAAATAATTTACAAAAAGAGATATATACATGAAAGGAAATGAATATACCAATTATAATTATCATGCATATAATCAAAAAGGATATACTCATAATATTTATCTCCCTTTGACAACATCAAAAAGGGGAAAACAAAAGAATAAGAGGGCGAAAGCTCCCCCTACAAATAAGCACGGTGAGTATAAAACAAATATAGGGAATGGCCCCCCTATCAAAATACCTTATGGAATATATGCAATGAATACTAAGGCATACATATATGAGCAAACATAGAAATAGAAAAACATGCTAGGTACAACTCACATACAAAAAGACAATGAGAACACATATTGATATGTCATTATGAAATAATGTCTCATTATACAAACATAAAAACCATGTTTAAAAGTAGATTTATGAAATCAAAAGAAAAAGAACATGAGAATCATGCAAAAAGTTTTCAAATGAAAACAAATCACTCAAATAAAATCATAAATTACATTAAATCATCTAAAACATAAAATCAAACCATCATTCATTTTCAAAAAAATAAGAGAGGCAACTATATCATGCTCTTAAGCTTGTTTCAACCCATATAAACATTTTAGTACCCGGTAAATATGATTTAGAAAACAAACACCCAATAAACTCGGGGGGTTATATAAACACAAACCTCTCATCAAAATCAAAGTTAATAAAATGAAAACAAAAGAATTGACCAAAAGAAAATTGTTTTCATTTACAAGAATTTCAAAACATTTTTCAAAACCAAGAAAAAAATAAAAACATTAAAATTCTTGGTTTAAACAAATCAAACATGTTTTGGTACCTAAGTATTCTTGGTACCAAAGGATTTAAGGACATGACCCCTATCATTTAAGCTCAAAGCCCTAGGGTTATGAACCTATTTGGGTGCATGTGGTGCACTAACACGATAAAAATAATATTCATTCAAATGAACCTTTCGATTGCAATTCGTGCAATAAAAAGAGTGAAAAGATTTGTGTTGATTAAGTGAGTGTGCACAAAAATCATATGCAAATAAATATCGTCTTTTAAATTTTTTTACAAATGGGAAACCTCATTAAACAAATGTGGTCTTTTTGGAATATTTTGCAAAATAGGAGTTTTTTGCACATCAAAACAAAATTTAGCAAGATGTCCAAACCTACCAAAAACATCACATTTAAAAGGATGTGGTCTACTAGAAGTATTTGGCAAACTAGAATTCTTTTTCAAATCAAAGCAAAAATTTGCCAAATGGTCAAACCGACCATAAAGATCACAATGATACACACTAGCATGCTTATGATGAACATTATGTGCATGTGCATGAGTGTGTAATGAAGAAGCCTTATGAGATGCACAAAAGGAATTAATATGAGCCTTAGTGGGTTTATGTGCATCATAGCACTTATGAGATGCACAAAAGGAATTAATATGAGCCTTAGTGGGTTTATGTGCATCATAGCAAAATTTAGCTAGATAGCCTTTTCGGCCGCAAATGGAACATTTGTAAATTTTGCTATACATATGTGCATAGTGAGTGTTGGATTTGGAAGAATTAACACGTGACTTTGCACATAAGTCCATAAGTTTCTTATTATTAACAATGCATATTTTAAGTGTTGAATCTAAAGATGAAATGCGTTTATTCACAAGATTCAAATCTTTATTATTGGGAACATATGCATTTTTATTAGAAGTAGAACATAAATAGTCATTTATAAAGGAAGCAGTATCATTTTTTATGTTCTCTACTTCTAACATGGCATTATCTCTTTCATGAGTTAAGCTAGAAATGGATGAGGTTAATTTTTCATTTTCCAAATTTAACAAGTCATTGTTTTCTTTAAGCAATGTATTTTCTTTTGCAATAACATCAAATTTGGAGCCTAGCAACTCATGATCGGATTCTAAATTAACATGTTTGCTTTTCAATTTCATAAAATTTTTATGCAATTTGTTATAGGCATGCAATAATTTTTTATTAGCACAAGCAAGTTCATCATTAGATAAATCATTAATGGATTCGAACTTGCAAACCTCACTATGGCTATCGCCTAGTACCCGTATGCATGATGCTCCAATGGAACTTGAAGAGGAAGCCTCCAAAGCTTGTCGGATCGCCTCCAAGTCCCTTTGATGTGCTTCTATAAATTTTCATAAATTGTAAGCACTATCAAAATAAAAAAACTTGTTAGAAAAGGATGAATCAAAAGTGTTAAGCAAAAATTCTAACAAGAGCTTATTCATTGTAAACATCTTATGATTATTTTTACTCCACTTGGATTTCTCCGTAGTGGGTACAATATAAGCACAATCTATAATATCCCACAAATCAAAATGTCTAGATCTAACAAATATATTAAATCTAATGCACCATTGGTCATAGGAGAAATTATCTATTCTAGGAGCAACATTTATATCATAGCCTAAACAAGGTGCAACAAGCATATCCATAAAAAATGTGCAAGCAAGATAAATGTAATCTAAACTAGATTAGTACAAATATGATAACTTGGATCTTTAACTCAAGGTGATTAAACCTTAAATAAAATAGCACCAAGCTCTGATACCAATTGAAAGTACCCTAATGCCACTAGGAAAGAACCCTAGAGAGGGGTGAATAGGGTTTATACTAATCTAATCCGATTTATGCCAATTTAAAAACTTATTAAAAAAAATATCCTAGCAAATGAGATATGAAAAATATATATGCAAAGATATTAAACTAAACAAGGGCAATATAAATATAGATAATATAGCAGATGAAATAAATAATGAGAGAATGGCAATAAAGATGAACGAAAATATAAGTGCGCCAAGCCAAACTCAAACACAAGATATGATCATGGAGTTCGGTCCCCACGACCTACGTCTCCGCTCCTCACCTCGAGGAGATCTCCACTATCACACCGGGTTTTTTACGCTTACCCGAAAAATATTTACAACTCATAATGTCGGTTTTCAACGCTCACCGATCAACGTCCATAATCTCACAATGTAACTACACTAACTATCACTTCAAATGTTGGTCTCTAGCCCGTGTCTCCCTCAAGTGTTAGGAATTATAACCTCTCTCTAGGAATTACCACCTACCCCACTCCTCTTAGGACGATCCCGTCTCTCACCACACACTCCTCTTGGTGTACTAGTATATTACAAAGTGAACCTCACAATTAAGCACTCAAATCAACAAATGATTTATTCTCTAAACAAGGTGAGATAACAATATAAGCTCACACTCTAAGTCACAAACCCACAATCCAAATTATACTATGAATGTAAATACAATAAGCTCAATAGGTTGTGTGTGAACAAAGACATAAATAAATCAAAACCAAACTCAATGTAAATCTAGCTTTTGGAAATTAACTTTAAACATATAAATTGCTAGAAATAGAGTTTAGAAAAACTTCTCTATAGATCAAGAGAAAGAGGGAGAAGAGTTGGATGCTCAAACACAATAAATGATTGTAGGGTGTAAATTTGATTTCCCGAAAACAGGGAGTTTCGTTTGTATTGATAAGAAAGCTTATTACAAACTAATAATCAAATGATTACAACAGAAGCAGAGGGAATGCCCTCTTTGTTTTGTGTGGGGACTTTAGGTGGCTATAGGACGCTTCGCTCGATGCTCGTGTCGAGTCTGCTTCCCTTGGACCGTTCAATCGAGGTTGCTGGAGAGCTTCAGTACGCAGTAGAAGCTCCAGTCGATGGAGTTCGGGTCTGCTTAGTTCACCGGCGATCGGAGCTCAGAACTAGGCAGTGATGCTGTAATGCAAAAATGATGCGAATAGCTTGGTCTCAACTATTTTTCTCCGAGTTTTTTCGACCTCCCTCAAAGTTTTTTGGAAGAGGCTTTTAAATGGAAGAAGGACAGCTTGACTGCTCCTTGAATTATGGGATGTGACCATATATTGTTCGGAGATATCCTGCTGCCCATTCGTACCACCAGTGGTCATTCGAAGAACTGTGCTCTGCTTCACGTCACGTAGGAGTGGGAAAGCCCCTCCTCGTATGCGTGACAGCGGCTGTCAGATGCTTGCGTGGATCTGACCAACCACCGAGCGCCGGCGGCCCTTGCTCGTTGTTTGGACAACTGAGGTGAGTCGCATTTATGAGAGTGCAGGCAGCTTTGGAATCTGTCCGCTCACTTGTACTGTGGGCGGCTGTTCGGCGGGCCTGGAGTGCCGTGCCTTCTCTCTTCAGGTCAAGAGAGGCGGGAAAGCATGTTCTTGGCACTCGAGTGGGTTTGGACAGCTCGCCGAACGCTGGCGGATTCGTTTTCTAACTCAGACAGCCGAGGTGAGTTGCATTTATGAATGCTCAGGTTGACTCGACACCCGTCCAGTCCTTCGCACTGTGAGCGGCCACTTGACGGTCTTGGAGTACTGTGCCCTCTCTCCTTGGGTTGAGAGAGGAGGGAAAGGCCCATCTCAGCACGTGGGGTAGCGGATACCCAGCTGTACTGGCGGCCATGAGGTTTGCAGGCGGATTCGACTTTGGACTCGGGTAGGCGAGTTGCATGAAAGGCGAATTTCCGCTATTCCAATTGATCTCAACTCGTGCAGGCGAGCCGATCATTGAGGCGAATTTGGAACCGAGCACATTTGACGACCATGCGGCTCAGGCCTGTGCTAAGGAATTGTGCAGGCGACTTCTTGCAGGCGAATTTCCCATAGGTTCACAGAGGTATTTTTTTTACCGTCTACAAGACCCCCTTCAAAGTTTTCAGACCTAAACCGGCTTGCGTGTGGTCTGGAATACTTTGAATGAAGAAGCTTTTGGTGAAGCAAGCGCCTTTGGGTTTCTTTTAGGATTTTTAGCAAACCCTCAGCTATCAACGGGTTTGATGTGCCTTTACCGATCACCGTTTGAATCGGGCTAGCCATACTATTCCCCTCAGTATGATGTGTTGTTGAGCAGTTTCTCTTAGGCTTAATGCTAAGATTTCTGCTCTAACCCTTAGCCGTCTGAGGCGTGGGTTTTAACCGTTCGAGCGAGGTCATTCTACTGGCTTGGTTCATAATTTTTCCTTTAAAGGCGAATGAGTCGTCGAGGCGAAATAAAGTTTTGGGGGCGAAATTCTGTTCGACTTGCGGATTTGGGTCGAATTTTCGCAGGCGAGACCATTCTTTTCGGGCGAAACTCGGTTCGATATGGGTGAGCCACGCGTCCGCTGGTGGGCTTCGTGCTTTCCAGCTAAGACGGCGTGGTTCTGTCACGTCGCGTTCTGACGTAAGCTTCGTGCTCCCCGTTTGAATCGTGGCCGTGGTTTTTGAACCCAACCGTCAGATACAACCGTCGATTTTGGTTCAGGTTTAGGATTTTTCGACCGACCCGCTTGCCGCCTCGACGTGGCACTTAGAAATGTTAGGGGGCAATCTGGGCCGTTGATTTCGATCTTGGTCACGTTTCTCATCCGCCAGTATTTCGCTTTTTGAGGGCGATCGTGGCCACGTTGGCAACTCCTCCGTTAAATAGGCCGTTCCCTTTCTTTGAGAGTTACCGTGCTCAAGAATTTTGAAAGTTTTCCAAAGAGAGAGAGAGAGTTCCCGCTTAATCCCCTCAATGGTGCCGAAATCCAAGAAGTGTATCGCGAAAGGAGGAGGTTCTGGACGCTATTCCGACCGCCTCACCACCGGTGCACCCGTCCGCATACCTGAGACACACTTGGGTAAGTCCAGGGGTTCATCTAACGAATTCACGTAGGTTATAGGTGTCGAGTCGGGCGGATGAGCCTCGTTTATCCCCCTTAGGTTCGATCATCTTTGGTAGCTTCCTTGATTTAGGGCAATATCTACCCCTTTTTTGGGCGGATTTTATATTTGCTCATAGAGGACAATTTCTGCCTCTACAGGCAAAATTGACTTTCGTTGGGTGGAGGCGAATTCGTCCTTGATAGGCGAGTTTGACCTAATAAAAAGGGAGCGTTGTTTTCGCTTTCCGACAAGCGAATTCGCCAATTTTTACTGGATTGGCGGGTTCATCCTTAGGGCGGATCCTATCCTGACTCTTGTGTCTTTTCTTGCAGCGATCTTTTCTGACGAAGCCCTTCCGAAGGGTGGGGCATCGGCCTTGCCGAAGGTGCAAGGCGCACAGGACCTCTTCGGTTTCCTTCCTTGGGTCCGGTGCCCGTGTTCTTAGCTGATAAGCCGGTCGGCTCGACAAAAAGAGTCACCGATGGGCACCACCTAACGCTGCGCGAGTTGACCACTGATGCGGCGCTGACAGACGAGGATAGGGTGGAGCTGCCGAAGCCTCAGCTTTTGTTTGGCGATTCTACCACTGATCCTTCCGCCCTGTTGATCAAAGAGAGCAGGTGGCTCCGCGTAATGGACGGGGTCCACTACTATCTCCCCAACATGCCGAGGGGGTTCTCAATTGTTGATCTACGCTCTCTTGCGGTCCCAAGGACGATGAATTGGGATCTGACCCCAACTCAAGACAGGGTGACTTGTGGTGTCTTTACAGGCTCCACGGCAGGGTACGAGGTAGAAAGCTCCTTTAAACGGGTGACTGGCTTGCATCCGGGTCTCCCGTTCAATGAGGCGCCCACTGGAGAAATGATAGAGCCGGTGGGATATTTCCCCCAAAGGATTTTAGAGCTCCAGGGTGGGTCTACTCTGTGCCTGGCAGTAAGACCTGGTGGTCCAAGATCATCGATTACATCCTGGCTGAGAATTCTAACCTTACGAATACAGAGTTGTATGTGGCCATTCAGGCCACTTGTCATGGTCTGAAGATCAATGCTCCCTAGTTCCATAGCGTCTTAGAGCTATATTATGCCGACAATGGCACATTTTACACCCCCAACGGTGAGCTCGGTATAACTCTCCACGAGATGTACGATGTGTCGGGACTGCCTCTGGGAGACTTTTCGTATGAAGAGTACGTTCCCGACCAAGATGAGATCGACCAGCCCTCGGCCCACTCCCCACTGGTGGTTGAGACTCTGTGGGAATTGCTCTGCCACTACCACATATGCCTCAACACCTTAGGGGCGGTGGATCACAAGGGTAAGAAGAAAAGAGCTCCGGGAATCAGTCACAAGAACTAGGCTGATTATTTATTCCCATAGAGTGATGTCAAAGGGATGCCTTCTCTGCCGTTGCGTATATGCGATCAGGCTGAAGTGGAGAAGAGGATGGCCGAAGGGGAAGCCACTATAGCTCTTGATCATGACGAGGGCAGGTTCAAATCTGGAATGGTCTTCCATTCGTTTCACCACTAGGCCATGTCCCCTATCTCTGGGAAGGCTTTGCTCGCGGGGTACCTCATGTTGTGGATGAAGAGGTGCGTGGTTCCCACTCATTCCTTCGAGGCGCTCCCGGTGGAGGTGGTGTATCCTGCGGTTTGCTTAGCCCACGGGAAGTCCTATTCTTTGGTGTCGGCGACGATAGCGTGTATCCATCGAGGACTCTGCACGTTGACGGCCCAGTTCTGCCGTGTGTCGACTGTCGACGAAGGGGAAGGGGAAGTTATCAGGACCCCCAATCCCAGAGTGGGACTGCCGTACACCTACTTGATGGCGTGGTTTGTTTACCACTGTGAGTGTTTGATGAGCGCTCCCGCGACTCTTCAAGGAGACAGGTTCGTTCCGTTCCTTGAGCGTTTGGAGAGGTGCTCTTAGAAGTGTAGAGTCATTCCCGACGCACGGAAGACGCTCTCCCATTTTGTTCACTACAATTTTCGTCGTTTCTTCCCCTTCTTCAGCGGAGGAAGATACGGCGAGTCTCTTAGAGATGTGCCAACGGCAGAACATTACACGGCTCTCCCTCGTGGCGCTCTTCGATGGTTGGTGAATATTCGGCCGGGGTATCACATTCTACGCACAGGTTCTGTGTGCTATCTCGAGTCGTATATCCATTGCAGGTTTGCCCGCCAGTTTGGGTACGATCAATTGTACGTGGGCAACGCCAATCCCCGCCTACACTTCGAAGGAGGACTGGTGGACAGAGCTCGGGGATGGTTCTGGACCCATGCTGGTGGCACCCAGGCTCATTTTGAATTACCCGCGAAGGATCGTGATTTGCACCACACGCTCGTATACTGCCGATGGTATCGGGGCGCCAGCGCTAATCCCTCTAGTTTCTGGTTCCAGAGCTCATGTCTGACGGAACGCGATCGTCCTCTCAGAGGGTCTCTCCGTTCTTCAAGGCGAAGGGGCCGCCATACTGTTAGGGAGTTGTTCTCAGAGGATCCAGTTGAGGACACCGAGAGTTTTGACGCCGGTTTAGACGAATCTGAGGCTCCCGAGGTTCGAGTTCCTTCTCCTGGTCCCTCGTTGGATGCCCCTGGTGAACCAAGAGAATCTGAATGCCCAAGACCGGTCCAGAGTCCAAGAGTTGGATAGATGGGGACGCCTCTTCTGTCTCCGAGTAGCTCGCTTCTCTCTAAACGTCAGCGAGAGACCGCGGCCGAAAGTTCCCAAGCGGAGGCGGCCAAGAAGGCCCGTCGCGATGAGACAGTCGAGATCGCCCGAGCGGCGGAGGGTCAGGATAATGTTCCCCAGGTAAGCATCCCCGGAGCGGTGACACCTGGGTCTGGAGCTGTGCTGCCCACCTCTTCTGCCGCATCGGGGGCTGGTCTGGCGACTTCGAAGGACGCTCCTCCACAATCTGGCATGAGGCCACAGACGGGAGTTCTAGCGGCTTCTGTGTCCGCATCAGGAAGTAATCTTTACAACAGTACCCTTGATCGCAACGTTGATCTTACACCTTTTGACACTTGTATTGGGCCTATATAGGTGCGGTTGAGAAAGTGATCTCCATTCCTTCTGACGAAGAGGAGGAGGCTGGAGATGAAGAGGGGCCCACAAGCTCAGGTAAGCGTAGGTTTTAGCATTACTCATCCTTCTGTACCCAACTGTCAATAGGGTCCCTTTCGAGGGGCCTCTGTTAACCCTCTTCGTGCATTCGTAGCTGACCCTGCCCATGAAGTTGCTGGCAAAGAGGATCCTCCCTCTTGGGCGAGTCGCTCGTCTGGGGAGACAGGCGAATCTGAGGAGGATGACGACATCTCGGTTCATGAGGCGTTATCCAGTGAGGAAGATGTGTTGGCTCGTGAGGATGCGCCCGGCCCAATAGAGAGATCTCCTGCTCCTGCGGCAGCGTCGGCTGGGGATCGTCCATCAGCGCGAGAGTCTCTGTTTCAAAGGGAGGCTTCTACTCCGCAAGTGACCGCTGCTCTGAGGACATCATTGGTCATACCGGCTTTGGCGGCGCCAATCCCTACTTCTACGGTTATGACCACAAGTACTTCAACCGTGATTTCATCCACGATGGAGGAGGCTGCCCTCTCTCCTTTGGAGCGCGAGCAAAAAAGGAGTGCGGCACGATCAGTGGCTGATTTCCAAGACACTCTAGCCGGTTGCATCAAGCTCGCTTTGGAGGAGAGTTGTCCCTTCGAGAATTTCGAAGAGGATCTCGACTACATCGTGTTCTTCTTAATCAAAAGTCTTGGCCACACTACGGCGAAGCCCTACTTCCAACGTAAGGAGGAAGTGAAGGAAGCTGTTCAACAGTTGCTTACCCTTCGCGTGAAGAGTTCCACTCTTGTGGATCTTGCATCCGGCGAAGTCCGAGCAGCGGTGGAAGAACGCGATCGCCGTCTGAATGAGACCATGTCACTGGAGGCAAGATTGTCATCAGAGTTGGAGTAGGCCAAGGCTGAGGATGAACGAGTTGCCCTCGAGCAACAGAAGGCCGATAACCGCGTTTCTCGCCTGTCTTCGAAGGTAGAGAATCTGAAGCAAGTTATAGCTAAAGCGCAAGCCTCATTGGCCATTCAAGAGAAGGCTCATGAACAGGCGGCCAAGGAATTGGAAAGCATTGGATCCCGCTGGATACTGACGGCTAATTCCGTTGAGGAAAAGGATCGAGCCCATAGGGAGGTCAAAGAGACCGTCCAAGACTTGGCCTCACGCACCGAGGAAGATCTTCACCAAGAGATCCTGAGGAGGCTAGAGCTTCGTCATGCTAGGGAGATTCGTGAGGCAGAACTACGGTTGAAAACCTTGTAATTTGCCTTTAATTTGCCGTTGTAATAGGATTTCTTTATGAAATGAAATTATCTTTCTGTTCTTGGTCACTATTACTTCTGTGCATGCTCCATTTAACATGTGTTAACTAGAGTGTTAGTTGTGAGAGGTTGTTTTCAGCTGTCGGCGAATTTCGACCGTAAGCTTGTGGATTTCATCCGCAGGCGGATTTGGAATTGATTCAAGCTCCAGAAGGGCAATCGGTTTTGACCCGCGGGAATCTCAGTGGTGAATTCGCCATCAGATAGGCTCCGCTTTTGGTGGGCCACGTATCGGTTTGTGCTTACGTCGGCCAAGAAGACGTGGGCACGTCACTTCGCATTGAGTGCGGCATAGTGGGGCTCTTCTTCCATCGCGCCCGATTCGGACCGTTGTCGAAGATTGTGTCTAAAAACCATTGGATCTTGGCCGTCCAGGTAAGATCCGATCTGTTCGGCCTTACCCTTCAACTGTTTTAGCCTTGAACGGTCCAATCGAGTATTGAGTAACCGTCTAGGATTCTTAGGGTATTTAACCCCCTTACCCTCTGTTACGAGGATCCACAGCTTCTTTCATCGTCTTCCCCCAGAGTAAACCCAAATTTTCCCTTCCTCATACCCCTGATGGCGCCGAAGGTGAAGAGGGTCGCTTCTAAGAAAAGGAAAGAACTGTCTTCTTCGGGCGCTGCTGAGGCCGCTGCGGCCGCAGGTACCCTCTGTTACGAGGATCCACAGCTTCTTTCATCGTCTTCCCCCAGAGTAAACCCAAATTTTCCCTTCCTCATACCCCTGATGGCGCCGAAGGTGAAGAGGGTCGCTTCTAAGAAAAGGAAAGAACTGTCTTCTTCGGGCGCTGCTGAGGCCGCTGCGGCCGCAGGT
>NC_033794.1:97128277-97128625 GCF_001876935.1 Asparagus officinalis
AGACGGAGGGGTCGCCAAACTGCTAAGGAGTGGTTTTTGGAGGACCCAGCTGAGGACGCTGAGGGCGGCGACGCGGGTCTAGACGAATCTGAGGTGCCTGAGGCCCGAGCTCCCTCTCCTGGTCTTCCGTTGGACCCCCAAAGTGAGCGGGGAAAATCTGACGAGTTAACTCGGGCGGGCGAACAGCTAGAGCGAGCCCGGAGCGCGATAGCGGGGCGGATGGGAATGCCCCTTCTATCTCCGAGTAGTTCGCTGCTCTCCAAGCGGCAGCGGGAGATGATGGCGGAGGGTTCCAGAGTGGAAGCGGCTAAGAAGACCCGTCGCGAGGAAACTACGGAGGCCGCTAGA
>NC_033794.1:97128777-97130916 GCF_001876935.1 Asparagus officinalis
ACAGGCTGGGGTCTCAACGACTCCTACGCCCGGAGGTAATAATTTTTGGTACTCTTGGGTATAAGGTCGGATCTGTATCTTCTGACATTTGTGTCTAATTTGTGCAGGTGCAGCCGAGAGTGTGATCTCTATTCCTTCTGATGAAGAGGGGGAGACCGGGGAGACGGAAAAGAGCCTGGAGATTCAGGTAAGCATAGGTTTTAGTGTTGTTGATCATTCTGAGCCGAAGGGGCATTTGTCAATCTTCTCTTTGCATCTGCAGTCGGTCCTTCCCATGAAGCTGCTGGCAAGGAGGATCTTCCTTCTCGGGAGGGCCATTCGGCCGGGGAGATGGGCGAATCAGAGGCGGATGACGACGTCTCGATTCATGAGGCGCTATCTAGCGAGGAAGAGGCGTCGGCTCCTGAGGACATGTCCGGCCAGCAAGAGGAAACCTTCATTCCCGTGAAGGCACCGACTGGGGGTGAACTCTTGGCGCCAGGGTCTCCGACTCAGAGAGGGGCTTCCACTCGGTTGGTGGTTGCTTCCTCGCCTATGGTGGCTAGTGATGCCACGGCTGCTACCCTGATGGCGTCGGTGGCCATACCGGCTTTGGCGTCACCAATCGCTGTTTCTGCGGTCATGACCACCAGCACTTCAATCGTAACTTCGTCTTCGGCGGAGGGGGCTGCTCTTTCTCCTTTGGAACGTTTACGGAAGAGGAGCGCGACACGAGCCCTGGTTAACTTCCAAGATACCTTGGCTGACTGCATCAAACTCGTCTTGGAGGAGAGTTGCCCTTTCGAGGATCTTAAGGAGGACCTCGATCACATGGTATTCTTCTTAATCAAGAGGCTTGGCGCCACTACGGCGAAGCCGTACTTTTCCCGTCTGAAAGAAGTAGAGGAGGCTGCTCAGAAGTTGCTCGCCCTTCGTGCGCAGAGTTCAGCAATTGTTGATCTCGCCTCTGACGAAGTCCGCATAGCAGTGGAAGACCGCGATCGCTGCCTGAATGAGACTATGTCACTGGAGGCAAAGTTGTCCGCAGAATTGGAGCAGGCCAAGGCTGAGGATGCACGAGTGGACCATGAGCAACAGACAGCTGATAACCGCCTTTCTCGCCTATCCTCCGAGATAGAGGAGCTGAAACAAGTCATAGCTGACGCACAGGCCTCCTTGGTCATTCGAGAGAAGGCTCGTGAGCAGGCGGCAAAGGAGTTGGAGGACATTGAGTCTCGTCGGCAATTGGTTGCCGGTTCTGTTGAGGAGAAGGATCGAGCTCTCAAGGAGGCCAAGGGAGGACATTGAGTCTCGTCGGCAATTGGTCGCTGGTTCTGTTGAGGAGAAGGATCGAGCTCTCAAGGAGGCTAAGGATACCGTTTAGGACTTAGTCTCGCGCACCGAGGAAGATCTTCGTCGAGAGATCCTAAGGAGGCTTGAGCTTCGCCTAGCCGGAGAGATTCGTGAGGCAGAACTGCGGTTGAAAGCCTTGTAATTTGCCTTTAATTCCCCATTGTCATAGGATTTCTTTATGAATGAAATTATCCTTTAGTGTTAGTCGCGAGGGGTGGTTTTTAGCTGTCGGTGAATTTTGGCCGTAAGCTTGTCTCCTCTGCGAGCGGATTTCGTCTGCAGGCGGATTTGGAATTGACTCAAGTTCCAGAGGGGCAATTGGTTTTGACCCGCGGGAATCTCAGCGACGAATTCGCCGTCAGGTAGGCTCCGCTTTCGGTGGGCCACGTATTGGTCTATGCTTACGTCAGCCAAGAAGACGTGGGCACGTCGCTTCGCATTGAATGCGGCGCAGTGGGGCTCTTCGTCCATCGCGCCCGATTCGGGCCGTTGTTGAAGATCGTGTCTAAAAACCATTGGATCTTGGCCGTCCAGGTAAGATCCGATCTGTTCGGCCTTACCCTTCAACTGTTTTAGCCTTGAACGGTCCAATCGAGTATTGAGTAACCGTCTAGGATTCTTAGGGTATTTAACCCCCTTACCCTCTGTTACGAGGATCCACAGCTTCTTTCATCGTCTTCCCCCAGAGTAAACCCAAATTTTCCCTTCCTCATACCCCTGATGGCGCCGAAGGTGAAGAGGGTCGCTTCTAAGAAAAGGAAAGAACTGTCTTCTTCGGGCGCTGCTGAGGCCGCTGCGGCCGCAGGT
>NC_033794.1:97131016-97133342 GCF_001876935.1 Asparagus officinalis
CTACGGCCGAATGTATCTTTTCGTCCTTGCTCTCACGTGGGTTGAACAGGTATTCTTCCTCTGACTCCTCTCCGTGTTGTTGTTGTGTTTTACAGATCGAGGGGAGGCGCCGACCGCCGAGGAGCATGCGGCCGAGCCTATCCTGATTTCGGACGACGAATCTGAAGGTCCTGCGATCTCCGCCGCCTCAGACTTTGCTCCCCAGTCGGGAGCTGAACCCTGCCTCGAGATTCCGCCCATTACTGCGCTCGCTCCGGGCCAAGAGCCTGCTCCCTCCGAGTCCTTGCCCTGGCAGGCTCGCGTTGAAGAGTTTGAGAACGCCGTGAGGTAGGTGATTTCCCTTGTCGACCTTGGCATGGGCAGCTTCGACAGCTTCAGGCAGTCTCTCCTTGATCGCGTGGTTGATTTGCGACGATCGGGTGAAAATCGGCTTGCTACCCGTTGCATGCATGCTCCTTGATCGCGTGGTTGATTTGCGACGATCGGGTGAAAATCGGCTTGCTACCCGTTGCATGCATGAACTCCGTCTCTTGGAGTCACGCATGATAGGGTTAGAGGCATTGCTACGGGAGGGTCCGGAAGCTGACATGGAGTCCTGCCTGGTTCATGCCAGGCGTCAGGAAGCTTGGGAACAGGAGGTCCGTTCCAAAGAAATAGCGGATTTGGAGCCCATCGCCAACTTCTGGGTGGGTCAACAACATTTGCTAGAGGAGCAAATTATCGACCTCAATCGCACTATGGCTCGCCTGAGGGCCGAATTGGGACAGGCGGAGGCGAACTTGAAGGGGCTCCAGTCCGACGTTGTAAGGGTCAGTAAGAACGCTGAGGCGGAAACTCGACACCTCCTAGCCCTGCGTCAGGCAGATGCTGCCGCCAGGTCAAGCTCTGAAGCTCGGGTTCGGAAGGCTGCTGAAGACAAAGCTTGGGAAGACCACGCGAGAAAAGTGGCAGCGGCCAAAGAAGAGCTCTCCACTTTCAGCGTGTTCGACTGAGGCCTCGATCTTATGATTGTATTAAGACATTTTGCTTATGAGTCGTTTGTTTATGAAATCATAACTTTGTTCAAATGTATTGTCTTAAAAGCTGGGTGCATGTTTTGCTTCTTTGAACGTAGTATTATGACTTTCGCAGTTACAAAAAAACCATAACTTTATTAATATGTACTGTCTTAAAAACATCTGATGAGGCTTGTGTTTGCTTATTGTGTGTACACTTTCTAATACATCGCCCCTCAATGATTTGCCCTGTAATGGCCGGCAATCTCGCGTCACAGGCGAAGTTCCCTTCGTGACGACGAATCTACTTTCAAGGCCAAACTCTATCCCGATGAGTTTACGCTGGTGGTGAAACTAAGGCGATGGCGAGTTCGCTAGGATGATGGAACTCGACTCCTGATGAGTTCACATTGCTGGCGAAACTCAATTGATTGACGAGTTCGTTTGCAGGAGAAACCCGATCGCGGCGAGTTTTGCTTGGAGGTTAAACTCAGCTGCTGGCAAGTTTACACTGCAGGCGAAACCCGTATGATGGTGAGTTTGTGTTGAAAACCAAACTCGATTGATGGCGAATTTACGCTGCAGGCGAAACTCGTATGATGGCGAGTTTACACTACAGGCGAAACTTGCATGGTGGTGAGTTTGTCCAACAGTCAGAAATCCAACTGTGGGCGCACGCGTCTGTCTGCGGGCCCAAGTGCTTGCCAGCTAAGACTCTGCGGGCGCATTAATGCTCATTAATGGCAAAGCGACTGAACGCTTCGCCTCTCGTGTTCAATCCGATCGGTCGGTTTGGGGTCCCGAGAGGAATGACCTTTATTGGTGTTGCGTTCGAAGCGTCGCTGGACACCCGAACCGTTCGATTGCATGAGGTAACAAATCTCAGTCGTTGGGATTTTTTTTGAATATATCTCCGTACTCGCCCCTCTTCAGCAGAGTCCTTACTACTTCGAGAAGAATCCGCTAGAAGAAGATCTCTGCGGAAAACTTCTCTATCTCATGGCTTCTGCTTCAGACCACAGCGATTCTGAGGGCGTTGGCTATTCTGCCACCGTCATCGACGTCGGCATGCCTCCGGCCTCTCCTACGGGCTCGGTCCGGGGGTCCTCTGCTCTGGATCCCGTGGCTCACCCTGCGTTCGTGCCCCTCCAGAGGTTAGAGGGTTTGGTGCAGGGGATCGCCATCTCGGTCGGCGTGGGCGACGGGAGATACTATGATGCGCTTCCTCTCGTGGAAGCGGGTTTAAGGGAGGTCCGCCGTGTGGGTGGTACTTCGCTCGCACAGCAGTGTGTGCAGGAACTTCATCGCGTGGAGGGGTGGATGTACCGCCT
>NC_033794.1:97135546-97146607 GCF_001876935.1 Asparagus officinalis
TAGCTTCAGGCAGTCTCTCCTTGATCGCATGGTTGATTTGCGGCGATCGGGCGAAAATCGGCTTGCTACCCGTTGCATGCATGAACTCCGTCTCTTGGAGTCACGCATGATAGGGTTAGAGGCATTGCTACGGGAGGGTCCGGAAGCTGACATGGAGTCCTGCCTGGTTCATGCCAGGCGTCAGGAAGCTTAGGAACAGGAGGTCTGTTCCAAAGAAATAGCGGATTTGGAGCCCATCGCCAACTTCTGGATGGGTCAACAACATTCGCTAGAGGAGTAAATTATCGACCTCAATCGCACTATGGCTCCCCTGAGGNTTGTAAGGGTCAGTAAGAACGCTGAGGCGGAAACTCGACACCTCCTAGCCCTGCGTCAGGCAGATGCTGCCGCCAGGTCAAGCTCTGAAGCTCGGGTTCGGAAGGCTGCTGAAGACAAAGCTTGGGAAGACCACGCGAGAAAAGTGGCAGCGGCCAAAGAAGAGCTCTCCACTTTCAGCGTGTTCGACTGAGGCCTCGATCTTATGATTGTATTAAGACATTTTGCTTATGAGTCGTTTGTTTATGAAATCATAACTTTGTTCAAATGTATTGTCTTAAAAGCTGGGTGCATGTTTTGCTTCTTTGAACGTAGTATTATGACTTTCGCAGTTACAAAAAAACCATAACTTTATTAATATGTACTGTCTTAAAAACATCTGATGAGGCTTGTGTTTGCTTATTGTGTGTACACTTTCTAATACATCGCCCCTCAATGATTTGCCCTGTAATGGCCGGCAATCTCGCGTCACAGGCGAAGTTCCCTTCGTGACGACGAATCTACTTTCAAGGCCAAACTCTATCCCGATGAGTTTACGCTGGTGGTGAAACTAAGGCGATGGCGAGTTCGCTAGGATGATGGAACTCGACTCCTGATGAGTTCACATTGCTGGCGAAACTCAACTGATTGACGAGTTCGTTTGCAGGCGAGACCCGATCGCGGCGAGTTTTGCTTGGAGGTTAAACTCAGCTGCTGGCAAGTTTACACTGCAGGCGAAACCCGTATGATGGTGAGTTTGTGTTGAAAACCAAACTCGATTGATGGCGAATTTACGCTGCAGGCGAAACTCGTATGATGGCGAGTTTACACTACAGGCGAAACTTGCATGGTGGTGAGTTTGTCCAACAGTCAGAAATCCAACTGTGGGCGCAGCTTGTGCCACGCGTCCGTCTGCGGGCCCAAGTGCTTGCCAGCTAAGACTCTGCGGGCGCATTAATGCTCATTAATGGCAAAGCGACTGAACGCTTCGCCTCTCGTGTTCAATCCGATCGGTCGGTTTGGGGTCCCGAGAGGAATGACCTTTATTGGTGTTGCGTTCGAAGCGTCGCTGGACACCCGAACCGTTCGATTGCATGAGGTAACAAATCTCAGTCGTTGGGATTTTTTTTGAATATATCTCCGTACTCGCCCCTCTTCAGCAGAGTCCTTACTACTTCGAGAAGAATCCGCTAGAAGAAGATCTCTGCGGAAAACTTCTCTATCTCATGGCTTCTGCTTCAGACCACAGCGATTCTGAGGGCGTTGGCTATTCTGCCACCGTCATCGACGTCGGCATGCCTCCGGCCTCTCCTACGGGCTCGGTCCGGGGGTCCTCTGCTCTGGATCCCGTGGCTCACCCTGCGTTCGTGCCCCTCCAGAGGTTAGAGGGTTTGGTGCAGGGGATCGCCATCTCGGTCGGCGTGGGCGACGGGAGATACTATGATGCGCTTCCTCTCGTGGAAGCGGGTTTAAGGGAGGTCCGCCGTGTGGGTGGTACTTCGCTCGCACAGCAGTGTGTGCAGGAACTTCATCGCGTGGAGGGGTGGATGTACCGCCTTGAGGAGCTGGCCTACGATGATCCCTCTGACGTGCCACCGCCCCTCTCGCTGTGCCTCCTGCTCGAGCGTGAGGAGCGGGCAAAGCGAATTCGGGCAAAGGAGGCCGAGCTCAAACGTCTGCGCAAGCGACACCAAGCGGTGCTGGACCGGATGGACGCCTACTTGGACGCCACTTTCTTTGAGGACGCCGGTTCTCTCCGCGGTGAGGCAAGGCTTCGGGAGCGTGAACGTGAGGCGAGGAGGCTCAGCGAGGCTGCCAGGACGGTGGACCGGGAGCTCCAACTTCTTCGCCAGGAGGAAGAAGACAGCAAGGTGGACTTAGCCAGGCGGAAGCAGGAGCAAAAGGAGAAGGCGAGGATCCGGCGTGAGGCGGATCGTGCGGCGATCAAGGCTAAGATTGGTTCTTTTAGCCTGCTGAAATTTCTGTGATGCTCATGCTGTCTAAGTCCCCTCCCCTTTTGTTTTTTTTTTGTTTTGTTAACTTAGTTGGTGCCTCAGGCATCACAACTAAACTGAAAACTTATGTAAATTTTGGCCCGTTGTGGCTCTTTTGCTTTTTTTGCTTATCCTTGCTTTGCATGCACAGTTTTCTCTTTCCTTGTCTGCGCAGTTTGGCACTTGAGTTGAACTTGGCGAGCCTCTGACCATTCTGTTTTGGACTTAGTCATTTTGGGCCCTTGTTCTGCCTTCTGTTGCTCACAGCGTGGGATCGGGTTAACTCTGATCTTCGCGTTGTAGCTCAAGTGGGATCGAGAGAGCAACATTTGGCTTGCAGCAAAGAACAATCGTTCGCTACCATAATCAATAAAATTCAAATAATGACAATCCCCATCCAAGATACCGGCACAACATTAATATCAAGTATTTGGACAGTAATATTAACTTGTGAGTGATACCTTGTTGCAATGATCAAACATTGACAATAACTCATGTCAAATAATGAAACTATCTTTGGATCTTTTGGACTTAGTCATTTTGGGCCCTTGTTCTGCCTTCTGTTGCTCACAGCGTGGGATCGGGTTAACTCTGATCTTCGCGTTGTAGCTCAAGTGGGATCGAGAGAGCAACATTTGGCTTGCAGCAAAGAACAATCGTTCGCTTATGCGGCCAACTGAAGAACTTAACTTCGACTCACCTCTCGGCGAGTTGTTGTCTGGGGAACCGACAGACAGGTCGTCTGCCGAACCGCCTTCGATAATTGTCGTCGTTTGGGAATGTGACAATTGATTGTGGTAGGAGCCATCGCGTGGTAGACTTTACCCATCAGTTATCCTAAGGGAATGTTAGAATATCTGGAATAGGTCAAATAGTTCAGGGACGTAGGAGTGTGACTATTGACAGAAGTAATAGCACGTCGCGTGGTAGGCTATTACTTAGGCTGTGCTATTCGTAGGAATAACGGTGCCAATCATCAGAGGTGATCATTAACTTGATGGGGTCTTGTCGCGATTGGAGCGACTGTTGGGACCTACCATCCTTCTGAAGAGGATTGGTAAGTGGATTTTGTCAGAGGTTTAATGTTAACGTGACAGGGGCTGTCGTGATTGGAACGAGTTTGAGGACCTACCATCCTTTATGAGAGGATTGGTAGGGGACTTTGTCAGAGGTTTAATGTTAACGTGACAGGGGCTGTCGTGATTGGAACGACTTTGAGGACCCACCATCCTTTAGAAGAGGATTGGCGAGTGATTTTGGCTCTGGTCCTAACTATCTGAAGGTTTGACCAAGTGGGCGTTTGATGCCGCCCACCTGAGATGCTAATCTCGCCTGTTTTGAGAGATTCGCCAAGACAGGGTGTTTAGCTAGTAAAGTGGATTTCGCCTAGACTGATCGGCTTGCTTGATCCACTTGATCTGAACGATTCGCCTGATCTGAACGATTCGCTTGATCTGAGCGGTTCGCCTGTACTGGTAACCTGGCTCAAGAGATGGAAGCATAGGAATAGTTTTACCTCTTATACCATTTGGAGGGTGTGAGGGCCAGTTTAAACTCGTGCACTCGTGGGAGTTGGTGAAGGAGAACTAGGGGTAGTGCTTCTTCAGATACTTGCCATTGATAGGCATCATGATCTTATCGCCATTCGGCTTGACGAGGCGATAGGCGTCGTTCGAGTAGACTGTCTCTACTACGAATGGTCCTTCCCATTTGGACTGGAATTTCCCCTTCTTCTTGGAAGTGAGGATCATCGGTCGGCGAACGGATAGTACCAGTTCTCCTTCCTTAAAGGCTCGATGTCTGACTTTTTTGTCGAAGCTCTTGGCCATTCGAGCTTGATAAAACTCAATGTTCTATTGAGCTTCCAGTCGTTTGTCGTCCAACGCTTCGAGCTCTGCGAGTCGCAGTTGGTGATTTTCCTCGGCCGTCATCCCTGTTGCTAAGGCGACGCAGAGGGACGGAATCTGAATCTCTAATGGCAATACGGCTTCACAACCGTATACCAATGAGTAGGGCGTGGTGCCAGTCGGTGTGTGAACCGTCGTGCGATATGCCCAAAGGCTCCCACCTAGCTTTTGGTTCCAATCGCGTTTGCTAGTGGAAGTCAGCTTGGTCAAGATCTTGATAATTGTTTTGTTGAAGGCCTCGGCCAGGCCATTCGCTGAAGGGTTGTAGGCCGTGGAAGAGAGGTTCTGTATTCGGAATTTGTCACAGAACCTGGTGAATGCATGGCTAACGAATTGCGTGCCGTTGTCATGAATAATACGCCGGGGTACGCCGTATCGGTATATGACATAGTGCTTAATGAATTTGATCACGTCATTAGTCTTGACTTCTCTTAAGGGGATGGCTTCGGCCCACTTAGAGAAGTAATCGGTGATCGCAAGGATGAAGCGATGGCCTTTCGCCGATGGTGGAGAAATTAGCCCAACTATGTCCATCCCCCATGCTTCGAAGGACCAAGACGCCCTCGTTGGATGCAGATTCTCAGGAGGCTGGTGCATGTAGTTGGTGTGGATTTGGTATTCGTAGCAGCGCTTCGCATAAGCGACTGCGTCGGTAACCATCCCAGGCCAGAAGTAGCTTATCCTCCGCAGGCGATCCCAAAGTTTGGGTCCAGGCTGATGAGCCCCGCACGCGCCGTCATGGGCTTCGCGTAGGGCCTCTTGTGCCTCTGCCTTTGAAAGACATCGGAGCAACAAGCCGTCGTATGACCTCCGATACAACGTTTTAGTGGTTGAATCATAGTAGAACCGCGAGGCACGTCGTCGGATAGACTCTCGTTCCCTTGCGTCTTTAGGCAACATGCCGTATAGGACGTAATCGATGATCGGGAGACGCCAGTCTTCCTGATCAGGCTGATCCGGGGTTTGATGAGTGGCGTTCGCCTCTGGGATGTCTCTTAGTCGAAAAAGTTTTCGGCTGGCGACAGTGACTCGTTAGGTCATTCCCAAAGGCTGGGCTAAGTTAGCCGCCAAGGATGCGAGAGCATCCGCATGTGTGTTCTTGGAACGGAGAACGTGCTCAATGCGGAAACTCTCGAATAACTCCACTAGTCTGACAGCCGCTTTGTGGAGTGGGATGAGATCGTCGTTCCTAACTTCGTATTCACCAGTCATTTGTTTAACGATGAGTTAGGAGTCGCCGTAAGCCTCCAGATGCTTGATCCCTAAATCTTTGGCCAACTCGAGCCCTATGAGCAGCGCGTTGTACTCAGCCACGTTGTTGGTGCATGGTTCCGTCAAGGAAAAGGCCCGGGGTAACACGTGGCCATGCGGAGAGGTGAGGACCACCCCCGCTCCTGCAGCGATAGAGCTGCTCGCGCCTGCACGGGACGCGCCGTCGAAGAACATCTGCCATACCTCTGGTGACGAAGTCACGTTGGCTTCGGGAGGTTCATCTGGCAGATCTTCAAATAGATCGGTCTTCTCTCCCAGCGGGTGACTAGCCATGAGATCGCAGATGGATTGTCTCTTGACTAATTTTTGTGGCATGAAGTGGATGTCGTATTGAGAGAGCAGAAGTGCCCACCTGGCCAGACGCCAGTTTAACGCTGCAGGTTGTGTCATGAATACCCGAATGGGATTCATCCGGGAAATGACATAGATCGTTTGGCCAACCAAGTAGTGCCGCATCTTTTGGACGGCGAACACCAATGCTAGGCATTCCTTCTCGACCATTGGGTACCGCTGTTCGGCGCCCTGCAAGGTTCTGCTCAAGTAGTAGATGCCTTGCTCATGGCCTGCCTCGTCGTTTTGTGCCAAGAGGGCGCCTAGAGAATGTTCCATGGCCCTTATATATATGAGGAATGGCCTCCCTGAGATTGGCGCCACGAGGACAGGCGGGTTTAAGAGATAAGCTTTTATCTCTTCAAAGGCCTTTTGGCATGGCTCGTCCCAGACGAAGGAAGTACCTTTCTTCATCAGCTTAGAGAAGGGTTGACACTTGCCTAAGAGATTTGAAATGAATCTTTGGATATAAGCCAGTCGTCCCTGGAGGCCTCTTAGCTCTTTAAGATTTCGGGGTGGCTGAAGCTCTTGAATAGCTCGCACCTTGTCTGGATCAATCTGGATTCCCTTCGTCGTGACGACGAAACCGAGGAATTTACCGCTAGACATCCCCAAGAATGACTTAGTAGGATTCATCTTGAGTCGGTAATTCCTCATGAGTTCGAACATCACCTTCAAGTCTTGGAGGTGGTCCTCCTTGCGGCGACTCTTCACGACTAGGTCGTCGACGTAGCACACGACCGTCTTTCACAGATGATCTCGAAAGATCATGCTCATGGCGCGCTGGTAGGTCGCGCCAGCGTTCTTGAGTCCGAATGGCAGGACGGCGTAGCAGTACACCCCCATGGGAGTTCTGAATAAGGTGTGCTTCTCGTCTTCGGGGTGCATTTTGATTTGATAGTACCCCGAGAAGCCATCCATGAAGGACATCCTCTCGAATTCGCACGTGTTGTCAATGATGACATCCGTGATGGGCAGAGGAAATTCGTCTTTAGGGCACGCGGCGTTGAGGTTCCTAAAGTCGATGCAGATGCGGATCTTACCGTTCTTCTTCAAGACCGGAACAATATTCGCCACCCAGTCGGGGTGTTGCTCCTCTCTGATGAAACCAGATTCGATCAGCTTCTTTACTTCAGCTTCTATCGCCTCCATGATTTGGGGGCGAAACCGCCTCTACTGTTGTTTGATTGGTTTGGCATCAGGGCTGATGTTGAGGCGATGCGTGGCGACCCGCGGATCCAGACCAGACATGTCCTCGTAATTCCAGGCGAAGACGTCAATGTATTCCCATATGAGGGTGATGAGGTCTTCTTTTTCTTGGGGAGGCAGACTGCCGCTGATGAATATGGGTTTGGGATTCGCCTCAGTACCCATGTTCACCTGGAGGACTTCGTCTTTGGTTGGCGGTTCGCATTGTTCGAAGCGACTGTTCCACTGGGCATTAACATGGCGATCCCATGTCTCGTCGTAAAGTGGAAGTTGTTCGTCCTCCGCCATTCCGGCGGGGTCTACTGTGGCCATGTTGACTGTAAGGCCAAGACTGATCCCCCGAACGTGCATAGTCAGAATCCTCATTGACATAAAAACACAAATCCGACGAGGAGGAGGAGTAGCCTAAGCCTCTTCTAGTCCTGTTGAAGTAATTTGAGGGCTTCCCTTTGGGAACGTAGGCGGGTCGGATGACCGTCTTACGTCCTCGGCCGTAATTCAGGCCCTCTAAACAAGTGAGATCATACCCCATGTCACTTATCATTCGTTTCGCAACTCGACTGTACTGCGAAAACTGGGGCGTTGGGTCCTCGTCCTCGGATTCATCTCATAGCATGCGCAGGGGATGATCGATCCGACCGAAAATAATATCTTTTCGATAATTATTTCGGGCCGGCACGACGAACACAGCTTGCGATGACCTGATCGGCTGCGTCTTGGCGATGTATGACGAGCACACCGGCAGGATCACTGTAGAGTGTCGACCATAGGTTATTAGGTGCCTCGTCCTCGGACGTGGAGCAAGACGACAAATAAGCAAAGTCGGATTTCTCAATCATGGTAATTTTTTCCGCCTGAACAGCGTTGGTTACATGGTGACTCTTGTAACCGATTACAATTGACTCAAAGTCATTCAGAATTAAGCTATCACCGTATTCAAGCTTGCTGTCCGCCTCGTTGCCACTCTCCAGTTCTTCTGCTGATGGCTCGTCAGGATCCTGGTACAGCAGAGAATCCGCGAAATAGTTTTTGACGCCTTTAAAGGGCTGTTTGTCGGCTACTACTGTCTTTACGTGCTCGTAGTCGTCCACGTACTTCAAGCACTGGTGCAATGTGGACGGAACTATTTGGTTGCCGTGAATCTACGGACGTCCCAAGAGCATGTTGTAGGAGGTTTCGGCGTCGATGACGTAGCACGTTACCTCCGTCTTCATGTCGCCTATCCGACATTTCAGGCGGATTTTGCCGAGCGGCCGAGTCCCCGTGGCATTAAAGCCGAAGATGGTTGTCGCGGTCGAGGCTAGGTGCTTTGAAGGTATCCCTAAGTGTTTGATTAACTTCAGGGACACGATGCTCAGCGCGGACCCCGGATCGACTTGTATCCGATCCACTTTCGACGAGCCGATGTATCCTGTGAAGTACAATGGCCGGTCATAGGATGTGCTCTTGATGAGCATGTCCTCAGGAGTGAAAGTGATGCACAGGACCCGTCTCTCGGAGACTTGGCAGCAAGTCGTACATTCCTGTTCTGCCTCCGTTTATTTTGAGAAATTGGTAAAGAACACCTCTGAGTCGGCCAACGCCTCCTGTAGGGCCTCCCGGGTAGATCTGGATAACCGGAGGAGGCTGTACATGGTGATTTGCGTGGGGATGCTTTTCAGTTGTGCGAGCATGTTGAACCGGAAAGGCTGGCGGCTTGTGCTTGGTCTGTCTGGATTAGGAGGGGTTGTTGCGACTGGCCTTACGGGAGGTCCTGCCGGGTTCTCTGCCCTCGCAGGATATTCTTTCGCGAATTTTGCGACTGGCCTTACGGGAGGTCCTGCCGGGTTCTCTGCCCTCGCAGGATATTCTTTCGCGAATTCTTTCCCTGCTCTCGTGGCGAAGACGTTGGCGTCTTCTTCAGAGTCTATCAGGGCAGTCATCGCCTTGTTATCTCTATCCAGGATGGCGGAGAAAACGTTGCAGTGTTTTCCCTTAGCCTCCTTGGAAGGCTGTGCAGTCCATTGCTCATCATTGAGGAGGTCTGGATGGACCCACATCACCTGCCCTGATGGCAGAGTTTGTGGGACCAAACCCTTTTCCCGCTGGTTGTGAGGATCGTCGTTAGTGATTTTCAAGAGGGACCAAACCCTTTTCCCGCTGGTTGTGAGGATCGTCGTTAGTGATTTTCAAGACCGCCTTGGGGATAAGGATTACCCCCGCTGGAGCTTGAACCTCCGGGAGATTTGTCCCAAAGCTCAAAGTGATCATGTTCGCAGTCACTTGCTTTTGGACTTTCTCTTTCTTCAAAACACCCGCGTCGTAGAGGGCCTGGAGCTTGTCCTTGAGGACGTAGCATTTGGTTGTGTAATGGCCAAGGAATCTGTGATACGCGTAGTAACTTGGGTCACCGGGTCACTACTGCCCCTATCTTGGACAGGATGTGGATCGACAGGTTGTTGTGGCACATCTCAATCAGTGTCGACTCAGAAACTTGGTCCCGACAGTGGACTGATCGATTCCGAAATCTTTTCACGAAGTCATTGACCGACTCCGACTTCCGCTGCTTCTCAGCAAGGAGAGTGGCCATTGACACTTCCGTGTCGTCGTCAAAGAAGCGGGCGAGGAAGAGATTTTTGACATCGGCCCATGCCTTGATGGAGCCGGGTTCCAGTTTGCGGAACCATTCAAAGGCCACCCCCTTGAGGGTACCTACGAATAGTCGAGTGAGAATGGCATCATTCCCTGTAAGGAACCCAGTCTGCACTATGAAGTAGTAGATGTGCTGCGAGGGTGATCCTTTGCCATCAAACTGTACCAAGTTGATTGGCTTGAACTTCGCCGGGTATGGGACCGTGTCCCATTCGATAGGGTAGGGACGTACCACCCCCAGCTTGTTCATATTTTGCTGAAGCTTCAGCGCGTTGAGCTGGTCCTGGAACTCGTCGAACCTCTTGTCACGGGTTGTCTTCCATTTTAGTCACCGGGCGATGGGGAGGTACCCACTCCTTGTCCCTAGTTTGCCGAGGTAAGGGACGCTGGGTCCTTTTCTTCTTCTTCTTTTTGTTCAGCAGTTGCTCCATCATCTCTCTTAGAGAGTCGATGGTCGCCTGCTGTTCCTCCAGCTTTTGAGCCATTGTCTACTCGGGGTTGAGTTCGGTCATGTGCGCCCTCGCCAGCGCGTATTGACTTGAGCGCGAGGTCTGAGATGTGGCCACGGCCGAATGAACCTCGTCTTCTCCGCAGGAGGGAGGTACCAGGGTGGAGTAATCAAACCCAATACTTGCCCCCCTGCGACTACGTGTTCGCTGGAATATGTCGACCTACCGGCGTTGAGAGAAACGAGTGCTAGGTCTCAGGACGGAGTCCGAGTCTGGCGAGTCGGAGAGTACTGCCTTCCCCTTGTCCGTCATGTTAACTATGGCGGATGCGAGCTCTAGGTCGTCGGCAGCACGTCCTTTTTGGTGATGACGCCTTCGACGGGAGGGCCTTGGTCGAGAGGACTGTTGAGAAAGTCTCTCAAACACCGAAGGTTTTGCCGTTCCAACGCATTGGCAGTCGGCGAGGACCGTGTGGATGAGTCTCTCACAGTGGCACTGAGGATTCGCCTCATGGATAGTGCGTTTGCGAGTTAAGTATTCTCTGAGGTCTTCTATGGGCGGTTGGTGACAACCCCCAGCCTCAGAAGAGTCGCTCGGGTGAGCGCATGAGAGATTTTTGGGCGCGCTCTCTGGTGCGCGTTGGGTGGAATGCTTTGGTGCTGGAGTTAGGCGATCTCGCCTTGACTGGCGAGTCTTCGCGTTTGAGCGAATTCCAGTACGTGGGCGAGTTTCGACCCCGTGTTTAGAAGAGCGGGTTCGGGAGGAACCGCCTATTTCCTTTCCTTTACGTTTATCCGCCAAATGATTATGGCGAGGCTCGCCAGCCTTCGAGGATTCGCCTACTCGGGTAGGCTCACTCCTTGGATATGACCTGAGAAGCGAAGTCCTCCTGAGCGGATGGCTCTGCTGTCCTCGGTCAACGCTCCTGATTTGGAGGGCCTTCCGAGGTCGGGCAGCTTGCCTTCCTGTCTAGTG
>NC_033794.1:97147814-97150751 GCF_001876935.1 Asparagus officinalis
AACCGGAGGAGGTCGTACATGGTGATTCGCGCGGGAATGCTTTTCAGTTGCGCGAGCACGTTGAACCGGAAAGGCTGGCGGCTTGTGCTTGGTCCGTCTGGATTAGGAGGGGTTGCTGCGACTGGCCTTGCGGGAGGTCCTGCCGGGTTCTCCGCCCTCGCGGGATATTCTTTCGCGAATTCTTTCCCTGCTCTCGTGGCGAAGACGTTGGCGTCTTCTTCAGAGTCTGTCAGGGCAGTCATCGCCGTGTTATCTCTATCCAGGATGGCGGAGACAACGTTGCAGTGTTTTCCCTTAGCCTCCTTGGAAGGCTGTGCAGTCCATTGCTCATCATTGAGGAGGTCTGGATGGACCCACATCACCTGCCCCGATGGCAGAGTTTGTGGGACCAAACCCTTTTCCCGCTGGTTGTGAGGATCGTCGTTAGTGATTTTCAAGACCGCCTTGGGGATAAGGATTACCCCCGCTGGAGCTTGAACCTCCGGGAGATTTGTCCCAAAGCTCAAAGTGATCATGTTCGCAGTCACTTGCTTTTGGACTTTCTCTTTCTTCAAAACCCCCGTGTCGTAGAGGGCCTGGAGCTTGTCCTTGAGGACGTAGCATTTGGTTGTGTGATGGCCAAGGAATCTGTGATACGCACAGTAACTTGGGTCACCGGTTTTGTCCGCCTCCTGACAGGTTGTTGCGGCACATCTCAATCAGTGTTGACTCAGAAACTTGGTCCTGACAGTGGACTGATCGATTTCGAAATCTCTTCACGAAGTCATTGACTGACTCCGACTTCCGCTGCTTCTCAGCAAGGAGAGTGGCCAATGACACTGTCGTCGTCGAAGAAGCGGGCGAGGAAGAGCTTTTCGACGTCGGCCCATGCCTTGATAGAGCCGGGCTCCAGTTTGCGGAACCATTCAAAGGCCACCCCCTTGAGGGTACCTACGAATAGTCGAGTGAGAATGGCATCATTCCCTGTAAGGAACCCAGTCTGCACTATGAAGTAGTAGATGTGCTGCGAGGGTGATCCCTTGCCATCAAACTGTACCAAGTTGATTGGCTTGAACTTCGCCGGGTATGGGACCGTGTCCCATTCGATAGGGTAGGGACGTACCACCCCCAGCTTGTTCATATTTTGCTGAAGCTTCAGCGCGTTGAGCTGGTCCTGGAACTCGTCGAACCTCTTGTCACGGATGCTACCGCTAGGCGACGTTCCCAGCGATGTCTTGGAAGAGTAATCAGATTGTTGATTAATGTTGTCTTCCGTTTCAGTCGCCGGGCGACGGGGAGGTACCCACTCCTTGTCCCTAGTTTGCCGAGGTAAGGGACGCTGGGTCCTTTTCTTCTTCTTCTTCTTGTTCAGCAGTTGCTCCATCATCTCTCTTAGAGAGTCGATGGTCGCCTGCTATTCCTCCAGCTTTTGAGCCATTGTCTTCTCGGGGTTGAGTTCGGTCATGTGTACCTTCGCCAGTGCGTCTTGACTTGAGCGCAAGGTCTGAGATGTGGCCACAGCCGGTACCAGGGTGGAGTAATCAAACCCAATACTTGCCCCCCTGCGACTACGTGTTCGCTGGAATATGTCGACCTACCGGCGTTGAGAGAAACGAGTGCTAGGTCTCAGGACGGAGTCCGAGTCTGGCGAGTCGGAGAGTACTGCCTTCCCCTTGTCCGTCATGTTAACTATGGCGGATGCGAGCTCTAGGTCGTCGGCAGCACGTCCTTTTTGGTGATGACGCCTTCGACGGGAGGGCCTTGGTCGAGAGGACTGTTGAGAAAGTCTCTCAAATACCGAAGGTTTCGCCGTTCCAACGCATTGGCAGTCGGTGAGGACCGTGTGGATGAGTCTTTCATAGTGGCACTGAGGATTCGCCTCCTGTATAGTGCGTTTGCGAGTTAAGTATTCCCTGAGGTCTTCCGTGGGCGGTTGGTGACAACCCCCAGCCTCAGAAGAGTCGCTCGGGTGAGTGCACGAGAGATTTTCGGACGTGTTCTCTGGCGCACGCTGGGTGGAATGCTTTATTGCTGGTGTCAGGCGATCTCGCCTTGACTAGCGAGTCTTCGCGTTCGGACGAACTCCAGTGCGTAGGCGGGTTTCAACCCTTCGTTTGGACGAGCGGGTTTGCAAGGTGTCGCCTATTTCCTTGTCCTTACGTTTATCCGCCAAATGGTTATGGCGAGGCTCGCCAGCCTTCGAGGAGTGGTTTATTCACATCAGGGATGTGACCTGAGAAGCGAAGTCCTCCTGAGCGGGTGGCTCTGCCTTCCTCGGTTGGCGCTCCTGATTTGGAGGGCCTTCCGACGTCGGGCAGTTTGCCTTCTCATCTAGCGTTTCTTGGGCCTATATGATGGTTCAGGCCATTGTGAGAAACGGAGGTTTGGACCCCCTGTCTCACAAGCGTTTGCCGTCGCTGTTGGCTAGCTCTCCCAGCGAGGAGAGCATCACCGCGGGCTGTGGAAGTACAGTTTGTACCGGAGTGAACCGGCGTTTCCTCTGAGGCAGGTGTCTGCGGGGACCGCTTGGCGATCCATTTGGCAGACCCTTGTCTCTTGCGCTCGATCTCCAGCTTGGCCTTGATCGATTGCGAGGGAGCGGGCTCCCCCGACGAGACTCGGGTGGAACCTTCAGGCGCGGAAGCTTTGACCGTTTGAGGTCGGCTTTGGCGCATGACTCTGTGGCGTTTGCGGGACGCATCGCCGCCAGAGGATGAGGAAGACAAGTACTTTTCATACTTGGCCTGGTCGAACTCAATCTCCAGGGACTCTACAGTCGTCCCGACAGCAACTTCATCAAATTGAGCCACCGCCATTTCGTTCGATGAAACAGCTCCTCCCACTATGGTCGCCATCTTTTGTAGGGTGTAAATTTGATTTCCCAAAAAAAGGGAGTTTCGTTTGTATTGATAAGAAAGCTTATTACAAACTAATAATCAAATGATTACAACAGAAGCA
>NC_033794.1:97151751-97215387 GCF_001876935.1 Asparagus officinalis
ATCCACTTGGATTCGGTTGACTTTGCTGGAGCCGATGTACCCGATAAAGTATAGCGGTCGATCGTGGTTAGAATTCTTCGTTTGCATGTCCTCTTTGGTGAAGGTAATGCAAGGAAGATTTTTGGTCGCTATGTTGCATTGTTGACTCAGCGGTTCTGAATTTTCAGGAACCGGCTTGACTTGAGTCAGGAACACCTCTGAATTGGCCAACGCTTCTTGGAAAGCCTCCCTAGTTTCCTTGGACAGCCGCAGCAATTCATACAGCGTTATCCGTGCTGGAATATTGGCTAGTTGAGCCATTATATCGAAGACTTGCGGAGTCTTCGAGCTTTCCGGTTTGTCTTTTCCAATCGGGCGACTGAAACGAGACTGCTTCAGATTCTGCACCTCTTGGGGATTCTTCTCTTTCGGTTTATTCACCGGCTGTCGTCGAGCCTCTTCGCCCGGTGTAGGACTCGTAATCACTCCCATCTCCGTGAGAGTTTTGGCTGGTCCCCGTTTATTCACCCCATGCTCACTAGGTGGTGGATAGTTGTAGTGATACTCATTTCCGCTTCGGGTTGCAAAAACTTCTTGTTCTTCTTCAGAGAGCGGAAAAGCTTGTATTCTTTCGTCATCCTCTCCTGGGATAGCAGAGACTCCGCAGCAAGACTTTCCTTTCCCTTTGGACTTCTTCTTGGATGACGACCCGGCCCATTGTTCATCTTCAATCAGGTCGGGGTGAACCCAGAGGATTTCGCCGTTTGGAGCTGTATGTGGCACAAGTCCTTTTTGGCGCTGTCCATGCGGGTCGTCGTTTACTGTTTTCATTCCCACTTTGGTGATGCATTTTGGTTCAAACCACGCTGTGGGCACTGATCCAAAGCTGATCGAAACCGCGTTTGCTCCAACATTCTTGGACGGCTTCGGGGTTATGACGCCTACATCAATTAGCGCCTGGATCTTGTCCTTGAGGTGATAGCATGACTTCGTAGGGTGATGGACCGCTCTATGGTATGCACAATACCTCGGATCCGTCACTTTGCTAGCCCCTTCTTGATCCACAATCGCTGGCAGCTGAATTTTGTTGTTCTCCAACAGGTACTTAAAGATGCCGGGAACTTCGTCATCCTTGAAGGAGTACACTTTAGGAAACCTCGGCTCTGAAGATTTCTGCTTCTGAGGCCGTTGTTGCCATTGCCCCCGAGATTGTTGTGGCGCTTGTTGCTGTAGCTGTTGCTGAGGTTGCAATTGGAAAGTTTGATTAGCATCAACTGCATTAGCATGTGCCTTACCTTTCCCCCGTGGGACGAAATTCTGTGCTGGAGCATTTGTCGCCTGCCACAGTCAAAATCCCCTCTCGATTCTCCCAATGAACGAGAGGTCCACAAATCAAGCGATCAAACCTTCCTACAGTTAGGATCGTCTTAAACCTTCCATTCGGTCAAACCTTTCTACAGTTAGGACCAAAACCAAAAACCCCTCTCGATTCCTCCAATGAACGAGAGGTCCACTTTCAAATCGAGTGATCAAACCTTCCTACAGTTAGGGTCACCTCAAACCTCCCACTTGGTCAAACCTTCCTACAGTTAGGACCAAAACCACGATTCATTCTCGATAAACGAGAAATTCATCTTTAGTTCGATAATCAAACCTTCCGACAGTTAGGGTTATCCGAATCTTTTTGATTCTCGGAGTGGAGATCCCACTCTTAGTTTCACCTTTCCGGATTCTGGGGGTGGAGATCCCACCTCGAGTCTCCTTTCCTTCTTTGTTCGGGGAATAGAATATAAAATTCTTCCTTCCCCATACCAATCCTTTTCGAAGAATTCAGGATTCATCCTAGGAAGTTTATCCCGAATCCTAAGCAGGGATAAGTCTGCGCCTAACACGCGCTGCCGGTTTAGTCTTTTTTCTGCACAAAAAGACACCAGAGTTCGATTCTGGGGTATTCTATCCTGAAACCTAAGCAAGGATAAGTCTGCGCCTGACACGCGCTGCCGGTCAGTTCTTAACCGTTTAAAAAGAACACCCGTTCACATATTCAACATTGTGACAGGTTGTTATTAATAACACCAAAATCCATGCCTTACACGCATGGGGAATTTCATCCTGAATCCTAAGAAAGGATATGCCGACGCCTAACACGCGTCGCCGGTTTAGTCTTTCCCCGTAGAAAAAGACACCAGAGTTCGATTCTGGGGTATTTTATCCCGAAGCCTAAGGAGGGATAAGTCAACGTTTAATACACGTTGCTGGGTAGCCTATTCCCATGACAACGGCGAAGTCTATGTATTCAAAGTCATAGCAACAAGTCTTAGAGGATTCAGTCTCTAAGCACAACGTTACATGCGGAACGGATTTAGACAATCCGCATGCTAGCCCGACTCAAACGGTAGTCGGTAAAGGCTAATCAAATCCGTTAAAGGCTTGGGGTTAGCCAAAAATCCTAAAGTCAACGCCTAACACGCGTCGCCGGGTAGTCTATTCCCGTGAGAAAGACGAAGTCTACGTATTCGAAGTCGTAGCATCAAGTCTAAGGGAGTTCATTCCTTTAGCACAACGTCACATGCGGAACGGACTTAAGACAATCCGCATGTAAGCCCGATTCAAACGGTAATCGGTAAAAGCATGACAAATCCGTTGAGGGCTGAGGATTTGCCAAAAATCCTAAGTCAACGTCTGATACACGTTGCTGTTTAGTCTTTTCACAGGAGAAAGACGAAGTCTACGTATTCAATATCGTAGCACTAAAAGGGTTAACTCTTTTAGCGTAACGTCACATGCGGAACGGACTTAAACAATCCGCATGCTAGCCCGACTCAAACGGTAGTCGGTAAAGGCTCATCAAACCCGTTAATGGCTGAGGGTTTGCCAAAAATCCTATAAATACGGGGGTCACTGACGCATCAGCTTCATTAGTTGGTCTCGTGACCTGAGCATCCAACGACATTCGAAACTCTAGGGTCAACGCCGGTCAACGCGTAACCCTAGGTCAACGCCGATCAATGCGTTGCAATGAAAGAATCAATACTCTGAAAAGTATACGAGTATAAACTGCTTCTTAATACTCCGAAAAGTATACGAGTATAAACTGCTTCTTAATACTCCGAAAAGTATACGAGTATAAACTGCTTCTTAATACTCCGAAAAGTATACGAGTATAAACTGCTTCTTAATACTCCGAAAAGTATACGAGTATAAACTGCTTCTTAATACTCCGAAAAGTATACGAGTATAAACTGCTTCTTAATACTCCGAAAAGTATACGAGTATAAACTGCTTCTTAATACTCCGAAAAGTATACGAGTATAAACTGCTTCTTACTCCGAAAAGTATATGAGTATAAACTGCTTCTTAATACTCCAATAAGGTATATGAGTATAAACTGTTCCCTAATTTTGGTTGAGAAGTTTCTGGAGATATTTTTTCTAAAAATATTCTTAAGGATAACTCAACAACACTACGCCGGACAACGCGTTGCAGATAAAGACTCGACGCCAACAATCGATGGTCAGCTAAAGATTAGAAAGTCAGGAATCGACTTCAAGTTTAAAATTCCGACAACGGTCAGACAATAAATGCAGCACCGGAACTCTTACAGACATTCGACAAAGCACCGAATAGCCTGGAAGATTGAAGGAATCAAGAACGGAAGTCATTCCAAAGTCCCATTACGCCGACTGAAGGTTGGGACAATCATATCCAAAGTATTCCAGACTCTTATATAAAAGAACGAGACTGAAATACTTTGGAGGGGGTATCTGTAGGCATATAAAATTGCTTATAGGTCCCTTAGCACAGCTCGGCACAAACCGACGAACCAACGAGGCGACGAATCGCACGCAAGCAACGGAATAAATCCATTCGCGTTCGGAATCAAGCTAAGTGTTGAAGAGTCAACGAGTGATCCAACCAAAGACAAACTCGGACGAATCACGATCGAATCAAGATCAGTTTCGGACTCGAACTCAGAAGCGGATTTACTGCCAAATCAGGAATCGGATTTACTGCCAAATCAGGAATCCGACTTACTGCCAAATCAGGTCAACGAGTCAAGTCTGAATCAACCAAATCACGGACGGAACCGGAAAACGGATACAGCGCAAAACGACAGAAAACCCAACACCCAGGGGGCTCGGCCAAGTGCCGGCCACCTATAGGTGGCCGACACTATTCCGTGCGCGGGCACAGTAAAGAGAGCCTATAAATAGGCCAAGGGTTGTTCATTTGAGGTGGTTGGACTTTTGAGAGCCGAAACTCTGCCGGATTGAAGACTGAGCTTAGAGTTTTGAAGACTTGAAGACTTGGACATCCAGATCTGATCCTCGGCGAGCATCCACGTCACAAAAGGCAGGAGTTTTCGAGAGAGGGGAAGAACAGATCTGAGATCTACACGAGATCACACTCCGGATCTAAGCTTGGTCTTAGATCCCGAGATCCGAGCGATTATTTCCTTAGTGAACTAATCCCTCCCGGCTATTATTCCCTTCGTGGAATAATACCCGTCAAATCGTGTAGATCCGACCGGATCTATAATACCCGTTAAATCGTGTAGATCCGACCGGATCTAGATCGCGCGGTGGTCCACGGATTAACCCCGGCGTTGGCAAAGAACCCACAAAAGCGAGCGACCGCAAAACAGGAGCTCGCGATTTGTTCACAAGGAGAAAGTTGTAATTTTTCTTTATTTTCTTTGATTTCGTTGTAACCGGATCTAAAAAAAGACCGGATCTTTTGTAACCACAAAAAGTTGTTATTTTGAGATCACAATGACATCAATGAAGAAAACGATTTTCCCCGCGAACAATGACTATCTCACAGAAGATCACGACATGGGAGTTATGTAGATTTTGACTTGGCATTGTACTTATGTTCTGAGATTAGTTGTATTTCTTTTATTATTGTTTTCTATACTAGAACCTCGGGTTTGGTGTTTAGAGATTTACAATTGGAGATACAAGGTATATACATGAGGGTTTTCTTGTTTGGATTATTTCGCTCGACATACCCATGCTCGTATTGTAAATTTCTAAATACTAAAACCCTCTATGGTAAGATCAATAATTTTGGATCTCTTATATAATAACTGTATTTTCTTATACAACGAGCCCTGTTCCCTTGGGGTTGGTTGTGATGTTACTCGCTAGCGCTTTGACGCTCGTTGTCCCTCCCCTTTCAGGTAACGAGCCAGGAGCCCGGAGTGTCGCATGTTGATGGCGAGGCATTTTAGCTTCAGCTGTTTACTTAGATATATTTTCTTTTGGAATTCCACAGTAGACTTTTGTTTAGGTATTTGAGAGTCTTATTCTAGAAGTTTTAAAGGCGGTGTGCCTTATTTCCTCTTGTTAGACATTTGTGTTTGAGACTTGTTGAGCATTCCTGTCTATCTACTCAGATCTTGACTATGTACTTCTGTATGTTAGATGATGAGATATTTATGTGATTATTATCATTTTATCAGTATATCTTGTATTATCTTTTACCTGTTTTGTACCTACACCAGTTGTTGACTCTACTAGACAGATGTTAATTGTGATGGTGAAACATGTTATTGCACGGTCTCGTGTATGGCAGGTTTGACATTCTTGGTTTCACCTTGGACTGCAGCCTTGTGTGAACCCAGGGGCATCACAGTTGGTATCAGAGCTCTAGTTCCAATATCCTTTGGATCATCCTATGTCGAGTCGTGGAACTAGGATAGAGTTTCTTAGGATTCATGTATAGAGTCCGTAAGGAATTCCTAGTATGAGTGAGGACGATATATGCGTATATCTCAAAAATTTGAAATTTTTTTTATGACAACTATTTTGTATAAAATTAAAGTATTTGTGTAAATACTATATGCTGTAAAAATTATATTATGATACGTTATTTATGAAGGTCTATTTTGACTCATAAACTCTTATTTTCTTATGATCAGAGAGATGGCAGGACGTGGTAGACCTCGCACTCGCAGGGTCACTCATGCAGAGCCCCAGCAGACTCCACCTGAGCCGCAGCAGGCTCCACCCGAGCAGGAGCAGACACCACAAGAGCCGTAGCAGGCTCCTCAGTACTTGGTGGATCTTATGGCTCCTCTCATTGCTAGGATGACGGCCATTGAGGAGTTGGTGACGACTCATATAGCACCACGGACACCACCACCACTGGTTGCTCAGCAGCAGGTGATACCTGTCGTTCCTGTCAGAGAGAGATCCCCATGGATCACAACCACAGCCATTCCTTTAGCAGTCCCAGTTAGAGCCACAAAGCAGGACACTTGGCTCCGTATGGTTGAGAGGTACCAGAAGATGAGGGCACCAGAATATCATGGATCACCAGACCCTCTTGCAGCCCATAAGTGGAAGGAGGATGTGGGCAATATCCTGGACATACTCGGTGTGGACTCAGTCCAGAAGTAGAGATTGGCATCCTATAGCCTGAAGGGAGATGCCGGGAGATGGTACCGACTGCAGTTTACTCCAGAGCAGAGGATGACCCTCACATGGGAGGACTTCATTTACTTCTTTGATGGGCAGTACGTTTCTTCAGCGGCACGGACTGGGAAGGAGCTTGAGTTATCCCGTTTGATTCAAGGGGACATGACGGTTGCAGACTTTGAGAGAAGGTTCATGGAGCTGTTACATTTCACGGGAATGTGGCAGACAGGAGAGCGTCAGGCTCAGATGTTCTTGGCAAGGCTTCGCCCTAGCATCCACCGGTACCTCGTGTCCAGGAGGTTTTATTCAGTTAGGGAGGTAGCTGAGGCTGCCACCTCTCAAGAGATTGAGACTACTATGTTCTAGAAGAACAAGGAGGGGAAGGCCAAGACAGGATAGAGTGGGGATAAGAGCAAGAACAAGAGACCTTTTTCTGGACAGCAGCAGCAACATCAGGGCCCTTATAAAAGGGGACCCCAGCAGGATCAGAGAGCGCATCAGCAGCGCAAGTTTCAGGGATCTTGTTTTAACTGTCACAAGGTTGGGCACAAGGCATCGGAGTGTCGTAGTGCACCAGCAGGAGCCCAGCAGAGCAAGGGTCCGAACCAGCAGTAGCAGCAGCGCCTGCTGGGTAGAGGCCAGGGCTAGCAGAATAGACTCGTGGCACCACCAGCAGCTCAGAGGACTGAGGGTCAGGTTCGAACAGTTCAGGAGGTTCCTCAGGGGCAGATTGTCCCATATTCTCCATCTCCAGCAGCAGAGCAGTCTTCAGTCACGGGCAGGGTTTATGCGGTTGTTCCTCGCGATCATGGAGCTAGCGGAGCCGTAGTGGAGGGTATGTTCTTTGTGAACTCCGTTCCCGCCCGTATTCTTTTCAATTCGGGAGCTTCGCATTCCTTCATATCGCATGCATTTATGGCTAGACTCCAGCTTGTAGCTTAGCCACTAGACACCCATTTATCTGTTTCCACCCCTTTAGGTGAGGTATCGCTTCTGGAGAGCATTTGTAGGAGGTGTACCGTCAGTTTAGACGAGTCGGAGTTCATAGTTGATTTGATAGTGTTGCATATGTCCGAGTTTGATGTCATCCTTGGTATGGATTGGTTATCTTCCTACCATGTTAGTATTGACTGCTTTGCGAAAATAGTCAAGTTGCGAGAGTCCGACGGGTCCGAGATGATTGTAGCTGCCTCTCAGGGCAACCGACTTGCGGAGTCATTTCTGGCATACATCGAGGAGGTGATGTGATGGGATCAGGGTGCTGAGTTATTGGAGACTAGAGTTATCTCAGAGTATCAGGATGTCTTTCAGGACATACCTGGATTACCTCCGGTGAGAGAGGTGGAGTTCTGTATTGAGTTGCAGCCAGGCACAGCCCCGATATCCCGCGCACCCTATCGTATGGCACCAGCTGTTATTAGCTCAGGGTTTTATTCTCCGGAGTCATTCTCCGTGGGGCGCGCCGGTCCTCTTCGTGAAGAAGAAGGATGGTAGTATGAGATTATGCATAGACTATCAAGAGTTGAACAAGGTCACTATCCGGAATAGGTACCCACTACCAAGGATTGATGACTTGTTTGACCAGTTGCAGGGTGTGTAGTATTTCTCGAAGATTGATCTTCGTTCTGGCTATCATCAGTTGCGGGTTCGGGATATGGATATTCCCAAGACCGCTTTTCTTACTCGATATGGTTCTTTCAAGTTCTTGGTCATGCCATTTGGGTTGACCAATGCACCCGCGGTATTCATGGACTTGATGAACCGGGTGTTCCGTCCCTTCTTAGATCAGTTCGTGATCGTTTTCATCGATGATATTCTCATTTACTCGAGATCGGAGGCGGATCACGAGGAGCATCTACGGATAGCATTTAGGACTCTTCAGGAGCATCAGTTGTATGCCAAGTTCAGCAAATGCGAGTTTTGGCTTTCAGAAGTCAGATTCCTTGGCCACATCATCAGTAGAGAGGGCATAGAAGTGGACCCGGCTAAGGTCACGGCAGTTCTTGATTGGGAGCCACCGAAGACGGTGACAGAGATTCGCAGCTTTTTGGGCTTAGCTGGATATTATAGGAAGTTCATTCAGGACTTTTCGAAGATTTTGGCACCGATTACACACTTTACGAAGAAGGGTGTATAGTTCATATGGAGCATGGAGTGCCAGAAGGCCTTTGATGTTTTGAAGGCTAAGTTGACTACAACGCCGGTTTTGACCATTCCGAGCAGCGACAGGACATTCGTCGTATATACAGATGCATCGTTGGCAGGCTTAGGAGGCGTATTGATGCAGACTCAGAGGGTAGTAGCTTATATCTCACAGAAGTTGAGGGTGCATGAGCAGAACTATCCCACTCATGACTTGGAGTTGGCAGCAGTGGTATTTGCACTGAAGTCATGGAGGCACTACTTATATGGAGTGCAGTTTGAGTTGTTTACAGACCATCAGAGTCTGAAGTACCTCTTTTCCCAGAAGGAACTCAACCAGAGACAGAGGAGATGGATTAAGTTTATTAAGGACTACGAGTTCGCAATCCAGTATCATCCGGGGAAGGCGAACGTCGTGGCAGATGCGTTAAGCAGGAAACGTCGATCCCGGATCTCGGCTTTGAGGTGTTCACTACATCAGGATCTTATCACTCTTAGCCAGTTTGATTTTAGACCTGAGATTGGAGGGACCAGTGCATTCTTGGGAGCTATCTCAGTGCAGCCATCTTGGACTGATAGAGTTATTAGAGCTCAGTTGGGAGACTCTTGGATTCAAATCCAAAAGGAGGATATTTCCAAAGATTCTAAGACTGATTGGACCATTGGAGCTGATGGAGGTCTACGGATGAAGGGTAGATTGGTTGTGCCAGCCAGTGCAGAGCTGAAGAGAGAGTTATTTGATGAGGCACACCGTACTCGATACACAGTACATCTAGGGACCACCAAGATGTACAAGGACTTGAAGAGACATTTCTGGTGGAGCGGTATGCGTAGAGAGGTTGCAGACTATGTGGCTAGATGTTTTACCTGTCAGCAGGTGAAGGCAGAGCATCAGAGACCGGCAGGGACACTTCAGCCTTTACCCATTCCAGAGTGGAAGTGGGCAGACATTTCCATGGATTTTATTGTAGGGTTGCCGAAGTCGAAGAAGGGGAATGATTCTGTTTGGATGATAGTGGACCGGTTGACAAAGTCAGCACATTTCATCCCAGTGAGGACTACTTATACAGCCGAGGCTTATGTGAGGATCTTCATTCGGGAGATAGTTCGACTTCATGGAGTTCCAGACACGATCGTATCGGATCGGGGATCACTTGTCACCTCACATTTTTGGAGAAGTTTTCAGGACTCGTTTGGCAGCAGGCTATCCTATAGCAGTGTATTCCACCCCCAGACGGATGGTCAGACAGAGAGGGTGAATCAGGTATTGGAGGACATGTTGCGGACATGTGTCATTGACTTCCAAGGCAGTTGGGAGGATCACATTCCATTGATAGAGTTCGCTTATAACAACAGTTATCAAGCGACGATCGGTATGGCTCCGTATGAGGCATTATACGGGAGTCCCTGTAGATCACCGATATGTTGGGCAGAGCCGGAAGATAGCTTGATGCTTGGACCGGAGCTGGTGAGGCAGACTACCGAGAAGGTGGCATTGATCAGGGAGCGGATTCTAGCAGCTCAGAGTCGGCAGAAGAGCTATGCCGATAAGAGACGAAGACCCTTGGAGTTTCAGGTTGGAGATTCAGTCATGCTGAAGGTATCGCCTATGAAAGGCGTACAGCGATTTGGGCGACGGGGAAAGCTTGCGCCGAGATACATTGGACCATTTCAGATTTTAGAGCGCATTGGAGCTGTGTCATACAGACTAGATCTTCCAGCATCGATGTCTAGTATACACAATGTATTTCATGTTTCTATGCTCAAGAAACACTTGCATGATGAGGAGCAGTAGCGAATATTGGATGCACCAGAGATTGAGCTTCAAGAGGATTTGACTACTGTCGAGATTCCGGTTCGTATTCTTGCCAGAGAGGATAAGAGACTCAGGAATAAAGTGATTTGCTTAGTGAAAGTTCAGTGGAACCGGGGAGGCGTTGAGGAGATTTATTGGGAGCGCGAGGAGGACATGCATCGCGACTACCCACACTTGATTGAGCAGGTAAATTAATTCTTATTATGTTATATATGTTACTTTATGTTATATTCTTGGTTATGTTTATATTTAACACTAGAATGAAGATATTTTCGCTTAATTTTTAATCTTTTTGGACACATGGTATATATATGGGGGTTCCTTATTTGGATTTTTCACCCGATGTACTAGTTCCACTAGATTAGAATTTAAGCGAGAATGTAATCATTTTAGATCGTTAAGTATAAATATTCTATATGTTCATCTAGAAATTCATATTTCGAGATGCGTATGATTTCCGAATTTCGAGGACGAAATTCTTTTAAGGGGAGAAGAATGTAAAACCCCGAAAATTCTATAATGAATATATGTGAATTTTTAATAGTGAATAATTCTCTTATGATGAATAACCATATATATATAAGATGTATATATTTATCAGTGTTTGGGAACCCAACGGGTGTATATAAGTGAGAGAAATCGATGTTAAGGCCAGCATGTAAAATGCCTAGCAGCAGGCATTTTACCGCTGCACGGTCGACCGTGGCGGTCGACCGCATTGGTCGACCGAACAGCGGTTTTAGAGAGTTTCAGGTTTGGGTTTTACGGGTTTTTATTTTGGTCTTTTGGGTTTCGGGTCGGGTTAGGGAATTGGTACTTATACTATTCCAACCCAAGAGAGCTCCTATTTCACCTCAGACCTAAAACCCTAGCCCCCATCTCTCTTCTCTCAAAACCCTAGCTGGACCTGGTGATTTGAGGAGTTTGGAGGAGTTCCAGGGGATTTTTCGCAGATTTGAGCAAAGGAGGAACATCTCCAGAGCAGTTGTCAGCATCTAAGGCGAGTATCATCTCGCCCAATCCCTCACCCCTATTTTCTATGGTTTTATTTTGATTTTTCATGAGTTTTTGAAGAGCCCAACAGGTATTTTCGTATAAAAATGAGTTCTTTACATCATGGATTGCAAGAATCGATATTTCAGTTTATGAAAGTTCACCAACGTTTTGTCTAATGAAGATCTAGATCTGAGTTTTCTTAAACAAGAGCTTAACCATGTTTTACTGTCATTTAAAACGTTTCCAATTTGTTTCTCATGTATTTTGAAATATTGGGAATATGGATTTCATGCTTGAGACTAGTTATATTTTTCCAGAACTTTAGAACTCTTGTTATCATAGAAATTTTGTCAATTTTGTTTCAAGTTTCGAGCTGACAGAAACCCAGATTTGGGTTTCTGTCCGCTACGGGTCGACGCGGTGTGGTCGACGCTAGGCTCGTTTTGGAGCTGCGGTCGACGCGTAGAGCCTCATCGGTCGACCGCGCGCTCTGTCAGTCGACCGCGAGGTCGCAGCGGTCGACCGACAGAATGTATCAGGGAGCGGTCGACCGGTGCGGTCGACGCCGTTCTCTCTGTTGCTTTTTCCCTGTTTTGTGCATTCTTGAATATTCGTTCAGGTTCGAGTGATTACCTGGTTTATCTAACAATGGTATTTAGTCTTACTATGTGTCCATGCATGATAGATGACCTGAGGGTATAAATTGGGGACTTACACACTGATTTGAGTATGGATTGGTATATGTAGATTATTCTATATATCCAGCGATCGTTGCACAATTTCACATCCTCGTGTTGGACTATAATCAGCTGAAGTCCTCGTGTTGGACTATAATCTATTTCAGTCCTCGTGTTGGACTATAATCTATTTCAGTCCTCGTGTTGGACATCTGCCACCTATTCCAAGAGTTTGGAAATAATAGTATATAGTTCCTGTTTTGGACATAATTCTTAACCCTGCATATGACTATCTCACAGAAGATCACGACATGGGAGTTATGTAGATTTTGACTTGGCACTATACTTATGTTCTGAGATTAGTTGTATTTCTTTTATTATTGTTTTCTGTACTAGAACCTCGGGTTTGGTGTTTAGAGATTTACAATTGGAGATACAAGGTATATACATGAGGGTTTCCTTGTTGGATTATTTCGCTCGACGTACCCATGCTCGTATTGTAAATTTCTAAATACTAAAATCCTCTATAGTAAGATCAATGATTTTGGATCTCTTATATAATAACTGTATTTTCTTATACAACAAGCCCTGTTCCCTTGGGGTTGGTTGTGATGTTACTCGCTAGCGCTTTGACGCTCGTTGTCCCTCCCCCTTTCAGGTAACGAGCCAGGAGCTCGGAGATTCGCAGGTTGATGGCGAGACATTTTAGCTTCAGCTGTTTACTTAGATATATTTTCTTTTGGAGTTCCACAGTAGACTTTTGTTTAGGTATTTGAGAGTCTTATTCTAGAAGTTGTAAAGGCGGTGTGCCTTATTTCCTCTTGTTAGACATTTGTGTTTGAGACTTGTTGAGTATTCCTGTCTGTCTACTCAGATCTTGACTATGTACTTCTGTATGTTGGATGATGAGATATTTATGTGATTATTATCATTTCATCAGTATATCTTGTATTATCTTTTGCCTGTTTTGTACCTACACCAGTTGTTGACTCTACTAGACAGATGTTAATTGTGATGGTGAAACATGTTATTGCACGGTGTGGTGCATGGCAGGTTTGACATTCTTGGTTTCACCTTGGACTGCAGCCTTGTGTGAACCCTGGGGCATCACACTTAGAAAAAGCAAACATTTCATTAGTGCATGAGTTCTATTCTGGATGGGAAATTAATCCAGATAGAGAATTTTTAGCTTTTTCTATCGTGAGGGGTGTTAGGGTTATTTTCGATCTTTTCACTATCCGTGCTACCCTTGACCTTGCATAACCACCCACTGATGTACCAGATTACTTCCATTTAGCCTCCACATTATAGCCTGGTACACCAAAATACAATAACATGTCTACAACCTTATGTGGGAGGATCTTTACATCTAGTTTCGGTTCAGGAAATCTCAAACCAGAATATAGATTACTTAATCTTTTCCTGAACTTTGATTTGAAACCCACCACTGCATGAGTTCTTTTTTGGATAGACACCGGTCAGCGGTTTTATATAGCGAGGATTATATTTGTATGGATGTTCCCATCAGTGGAGAATGTGTTGGATTGGGTCAGGACACAGTCTGCATCACGAACTCAGCTCATTTACCCCTATTTCATCACTAGACTCTGCCATAGATTTCACGTTCCAGTATTTGCAGAGGATAGGTTAGAAGCAGGGAAGGGGTTACTAAATGATCAGACTGTGAGGAGGAGCATTTCAGGACGAGATCGGTCGGGTCCTTCAGGTAGAGTGCCTCCTCAGCACCAGCCAGCTACACATGACCCCATTTGAGAGGAGATGGATAGGATGCAGAGTCGTATGGATAGGATGCAGCTTCAGATACATAGGATGCAGCGGCATATACACGAGATACATGGTCAGATGGGCTACTCCACCGATACCCTGGCATATTTGGCGAGAGGATGGCAGAGAGAACATGGAGATACAGATGGACCTCCACCTGAGCTTCATAGTTATATCACATCATTTCAGCCAAATGATTTCCCAGGAGAGGATGAGGCGGGACTGAGTTCAGCAGCTGATGACGATATATCAGGAGATGAGCAGTGAGGAATATTCTTTTTATTTTACCCAGTCTTTGATTTTTATTTCGGCATGTACTTATTAAACTGTGATATTCTGGATATTATTTGCCTTGAGGATACTACAAAGTCTGGGTATATGGGTGTAAGCTAGTTAGCCTTTGTTTATATTTTGCTAGTTAGTATTTTGTTTCAGTATTTTTTTTCTTTCTTTCAGCATTTATCTTTTTAAAAAAAATTTGTTACTTACCAAATTAATAGAGTTAAGTAATAATTGATCTAATTGATAAATTTTAAATTTTCTAATTCCTAGTTAGTGATATACTCAAATTCACCTTTTATGATAACTCCAAATAAAATTCTTAAGAAATGATTTTTCAAGTAGTATACTTTACTTAAGTCTTACCTTAGATTTTTAATTAAAAATAATGAAATTTTTGCATGCTTAACTTAGAGTTGAAAATATTTTTTTGAAGTTATCTTAATTTACACATTTTTTCAGACTATATATACTTACACACATATATATATATTAAAAAAACTAACCTTTTAAAAGAAGAGTGCGAAAAATGGGCACCAAAAAGGAAAAAAAAAATTCTTAGATTCAAGGTGATTCTATCTTATAAAGCCTAAGTTGACTGAGTAATTAAGCCCAATGAGTATTTTTATACTTAATGACCTAAGCCTAATTGGGTTGGGATTCATTGGCTCAAAACTCGTTAAATGGTTACTTAGAAAGCCTGTTAAAATATAAAACAATCACCAAGAATTAAAGAGTGAAGAAAAAAATTATATACATATAACACTAACCATTTTTTTATATATATTGTTGTTTTGTATATATGGTTTTGAAAAACAATTTTTGATCAAGAGACTTAAAAGTTATTTTAAATAAAGAGTTAGCATGTTCTTTTCAAAACTTTTAAATTAAATCTCTAAGATTTGACTTGGTTTTGTATTGCTATAATGAAAAAGATTTTCTAAGGGATTTACATTGGAGTTATATATAAAAATGTTTTCTTGATTATTAACTAGCTTCTATTAGAATGTCTAAATATATCAAAGAAAATTAGTTATTTACTGACTTATATAACTTGGCAAGTTGACCTAATTTTATGGGTATATTCACTGTAAACCCTCACGAGACTACAACTCGTCTACTAGGGTAACCTAGGGGTTTAAAGGCATGTGTTATGCGCTACATACAACCGCGATTCCTACGAAAATGAGTTAGGATTTTCTTTTTCTTTCTTTGTTAGAGGACTAGCAAAAGTTTAGGTGTGGGGGTATTTGATAATCACATTTTATTGCAATTTTATACACTCATTATCTATTTTATATGAATAAATATACTACTAATAATTATTTTTATCTTAAATTGCAGGTTAATAAAGAATAAATCTCAAACTCCAATCTCTCAACAAAAAGCCCTTGATTTAATGAAGAAATGAAGCAAAGTAGCCTATTGAAAAATCAATTACCAAATTATCCAAAAGGCCAAAACCAAAAGAAGGAAAAATGTCAAAGCCCAAAAGAAGAAAAGAAAAATATATCAAAGCCCAAAGCCCAAGCCCAGAAGCCAAAGTGAAGTAGAAGCCGCGGGCTGAAAAATGAGAGAAGTCCACATCAATGCCAGCATCGATGGGGGCATCGGTGCCAGCATCGATGCCCGTATCGATGCAAGCATCGATACCCTTATCAATGCTGGTATCGATACGGACGTATAGTTTGTTACGAATCTAAGGCTGAAATTTGTTATTTTTGGATAAGATTTTAATCCAATGGCTCTCATTCACTGATGTTTACTATAAATAGGGATAGAGAGTGAGGGGAGGGCTACTCTTAATTGAGAAGGCCTTCCAAAAATTGTAACTTTAGTTGCAATTAATAAAAATAATTTTTTCCTCTTTAAATTTGTTCTTTCTCCTCTTTGTTGAATGATGAGGATGGAGATGAAGAGCAATTTTAAGATTTGCATTTCTTTTATTTTTCTCTTTTGTTTCTTTTTAGTAATTTCTTTATTATTGCTTATTAGTTAGATTTGCATTCATGCTTGTAGTGTAGATTTATTTTCTTGTCTTTTTATTTCTTTTTGCACTTTAATTTGTAGAGTAGATTTATTTTCTTGAATTTAATTTTTATAATATATTTTGTAGTTTAGATTTTAATTCTTTGTAGTTAGATTTATTTCTTGTTCATAGTTTAGTTTTTTTATTTTTTTTATTTTTGCAATTAGTTCTTTTTCTTCTTGTTTTTATTTCTTAAGATGTAAAATTAATTCTTGTAGGAATCTTAGAATTATATGAAACTAGTCTAATTTCCTTTATATTGTATGTATTATTCTCTTGCACTTAAACTATTCATGTTTAGGATAATCAACTAGAAAACTAATCGGTAGAAGAAGAGTTTGATAATCTATGCTTATCTTAAATGGTTTGATAGGTTACGCTTATGAATTCTAGGATTACTATATTGTTGTTCATATCATGAATAGTAATTTTGACTTAGATGATAATTTGATAGGTTATGCTTTCCTTAAATGGTTTGATAGTCTATGCTTAATAAATCTAAGTTGAAATATGTTAAAAAGAGAATAGTTTATATTTTGTAATTGAGATTAGCTAGTGGGTTAAATTCTAGATTTCTCATATCTTAATTGAATCCACCATCTTGACTTTCTTGAATTTTCTTTTCATTCTTGATTTTATTTCTTGATTTTATTCATTCTTCTTTCTTCCCTTATGATTTCATTTATTCTTTGATTCTTATTTTTTCTCTAAAATTCAATTTATTGTCTCTTGCATATATTCACAACAATCACTCATCACAAACACACTTATTCTTTAATCCTATTTTTGTCACGCACACAATATAAGAACCTATTCTAATAATCTCTTGAAATCACATTCCTCGTGGGATCGATAACTTTTTATACTATAACTTGATCAATTGTGCACTTGCAATTTTGATACATAATTATGCCGCCTCAATGTGTGTGGATTTCACCACCTTAACAAAGATTGTCCCAAGGACAGCTATCCCCTGCCCCACATCGATCAGCTGGTTGACAAGAGTGTGGGGCGAGCTGCTTAGCCTCATGGACGCCTTTTTTGGCTAAATTCAAATTTTCATGGCGAAACATGATCAGGAAAAGACCTCCTTTATCACCGACATGTGGACCTATTGCTACAAAATGATGTCGTTCTGACTCAGTAATATTAGGGCCACTTATCAGATACTTCTCAATATGGTCTTCAAGCTTTAGCTCGGTCAAAATCTAGAAGCTTATGTAGACGACTTGCTAGTGAAATCGAAGCAAGCATCAGCCCACATATCAGATCTGGACGAGACCTTCTCCACCCTCCAGCAATATCGCATGAATCTTAATCCCACCAAGTATGCCTTTGGGGTGCAGTCGGGAAAATTCCTAGGGTTCATGATTACCTAGAGAGGCATAGAGATCAACCCGAGAAGATAGCTGCCATAGAGCGACTGCTTGAGCCACACACACTGAAGGATATCCAAAATCTAAACGGGAAGATAGCAGCACTGGGTCAATTCCTCTCTAAACTTGCCGAGAGGAGCCTCCCATTCTCCAAAACTTTGAGGGGAAGTAAAAACTTGAAGAAGAGCATGAATTGGATGGCTGAATGTTGTATAACTTTTTAGGATCTTAAGACCTACTTGAGTACCAAACCACTGCTGAGCTAGCCTATAGAAGGGGAGACTTTGTACCTATACATGGTCGTTTCCCCCGAAGCTGTTATCTCCATTCTTATTCGAGAAGAAGAGAACATCTAAAAGCTTGTACACTACATGAGCCGAATCCTCAAAGCGAGCGAACTCAACTACCCTCTCATAGAAAAGGCTGCCTTCTCCCTCATCACCACTGTGAGAAGACTCCTCCCTTACTTCCAGGCTCATGCCATAATTGTGCGGACAAATCTATCTCTAAAGAAAGCACTAGGCAGCCCCACAACTTCTGGGGGAATGGTCGCATGGTCAGTCGAACTTAGTGAGCATGATGTGCAGTTCAAACCCAGGATGACTATCAAAGCTCAAGCATTGGCCAACTTTTTAATCGAGTCACCCTTGTCAAGCGACGAGCGAGCCACTCCCTCACAGTCGACTCAACAAGAGCTTCCAGCACTTCCAATAGTCCGAGTGCCTGCCCTACAAATCCATCACACTCCGGAGCATGATTCACCCGAGTTTAGTTCTTGGTTGTTGTTGAAGGTGGACAGGTCCTCTAGAGAAGCTGGTAGTGGAGTAGGAGTGGTCTTACGAAGCCGAGACGGGTTGATGCACAAACACTCCATCTCTTTTGATTTCTTAGACTCAAATAATAAAGTCGAATATGAGCCTCTTCTTGCTACCTTCGAGTGGCACAAGCACTCAAGGAAAAACACCTCTACATATTAGACGACACGCAGTTGGTTGTTCCTCAGGTGAATGGGCGATATGCGGCTAAAGACCCGAGGATGGCGTTATACCTCAAAGCTACTAAGGAGCTATTAACCAGTTTCTTGGATTTTAAGATAGCCCATGTCCACCCCGCTCTAAACACCTGGGTAGATGCCCTCTCCAAGCTTGGGTCAACAAGCTCAAGAAATAGCTTAGGACCCATCTACACCGACACTCTCGAGCGACCCAGCATTTCTAAGCTGCCGTAGAACGTCATGCAGACGAAAGCACCTGTGATGCCCTGGTTGCTGGATCCTATTATCCTCTATTTGATATAGGGCACTTTGCCTAAAGATCCTACCGAAGCCAGGCGTCTGCAAAGGAACTATCGCCGCTATCTCATGATCGATGGACAGCTCTATCGGATGTCATACTTGAGCAGCGCCATAGCACCCTATCTATGGTGCCTTCAACCACCAAAGACTAGTTATGTTCTCAGAGTGATCCATGAGGGCACGTGTGAAAACCATCATGGGGCTTGAACCCTCACGTAGAAAGTCATCCGTCAAGGGTACTACTGGCCCACTATATTGGCTGAGTCAAGGCGACTCGTCTCTCAGGTCAAGAAATACCAGTTTTTCTCGTCCATCCCGTATAATTAACTTCAATCCTGAGTCTTTTACATTTTTCTCAGTGGGGGTTAGACTTGTTGGGTCCTCTCCTCCTAGCTTCGGGACAGAGGAAGTTTCTCACTGTGGCTATTGACTACTTCACCATATGGATTGAAGTTGAACCCCTAGCCAAAATTGGTGAAAGCAACATCACATGTTTTGTGTAGAAGTCTATAGTCTACCTCTTTGGTGTGCCCCTATCATTTATCATTGACAACGACACTCAGTTCGACAGTGGAGGCTTCCGAAGCTTTTGCGAGGAGTACAACATTTGCCTCAAGTTCTCCTCAGTTGCTCACCGCAAATCCAACGCACTTGCAGAAGCTTCCAACAAGTGCATCCTCCAAGCATTAAAGAAGAAGGTGGATGCAGTGGTAGGAAACTGGGTCAAAGAGTTGCATGGTATCCTCTAGTCATACCAAAAAACTCAAAAGAAATTAACCTGTGAGACCCTGGTCAAGCTAACTTATGGCGCCGAGGTAGTTATTCCAGTCAAAGTAGGTAAGCCGACCATCCAATTGCAACACTTCGACGAGGACCTAAACTTAGAAGGGCTTCGAGTTAGAATTGACCTTATAGATGAAACCTGAGAGAAAGCACTCCAGACCAAGGTCACCAATCAACAACAAATCGCCCAGTACTACAACAGCAAGATCTGACCCAGGAGGTTAGCGCTGGTGACCTCATTGTAGATGGTAAAAAATACCTCTAATAAGCCTACAGGAAATTCGCCCACAAGAAGTCGCCTGCCTAAGCCGCATGGTCGTCAAACGTGCTCGGTTCCAGATTCGCCTAAATAATCGACTCGCCTGCACGAGTTGAGATCAGTTGGAATAGCGAAAATTCTCCTTTCACGCAACTCGCCTGCCCGAGTCCAAAGTCGAATCCGCCTGCAAATCTCAAGGCCGCATGCACCCGCTACCCCACGTGCTAAGATGGGCCTTCCCCTCTCTCTCTCTCGACCCAAAGGGAGAGCGCACAGTACCCCAAGGCCGTCAAGCGGCCGCTCACAGTACGAACAGTGCGAAGGACTGGACAGGTGTTGAGTCGACCTGAGCATTCATAAATGCGACTCACCTCGGCTGTCTGAGTCAGGAGACGGATCCGCCAGCATTCGGCGAACTGTCCAAACCTACTCGAGTACCAGGAACAGGCTTTCCCGCCTCTCTTGGCCTGAAGAGAGAGGCCCGCCGTAGCCGCCTACAGTACAAGTGAGCAGACAGGTGTCAAAACAGCCTACGCCCTCATAAATGCGGTTCACCTCAGTTGTCCAGGCGAAGGGACGAGAGCCGCCGACGCTCGGTGGTTGGTCAGATCCACGCAAGCATCTGACAGCCGTTGTCACGCATACGAGGAGGGGCTTTCCCACTCCTACGTAGTGAGATGCAGAGCGCAGCTCTTCGAATGACCACTGACGGTACAAATGAACAGCAAGACATCTCTGGACAATGTATGGTCACATCCCATAATTCAAGGAGTAGCCAAGCTATCATTCTTCCATTTAAAAACCACTTCCAGCAAACTGAAAGAGCGGTCGCAAAACTTGGAGAAAAGTAGTTGAGACCAAGCTGTTAGCGCAACCTTTGCATCACAGCATCACTGCCTAGTTCCGAGCTCCGATCACCGGCGAACTAAGCAGACTCGAACTCTTTCGATTCGAGCTTCTACTGAGTACTGAAGCTAGCAGCCTCGCACAAGCATCGAGCGAAGCGTCGTATAGCCACCTAAAGTCCCCACACAAAACAAAGAGGGCATTCCCTCTGCTTCTGTTGTAACCATTTGATTATTAGTTTGTAATAAGCTTTCTTATTAATACAAACGAAAACTCCCTGTTTCCGGGAAATCAAATTTACACCATACAGAAGATGGCGACCACAGTGGGAAGAGCTGTTTCATCGAATGAAATGGTGGTGGCTTAATTTGATGAGGTTGCTGTCGGGACGACCGTGGAGTCCCTGGAGATTGAGTTCGACCAGGCCAAGTACGAAGAGTACTTGTCTTCCTCATCCTCTGGTGGCGATGCATCCCGCAAACGCCACAGAGTCGTGTGCCGAGGCCGACCTCAGACGGTCAAAGCTTCCGCGCCTGAAGGTTCCACCCGAGTCTCGTCGGAGGAGCCCACTCCCTCGCAATCGATCAAAGCCAAGCCAGAGATCGAGCGCAAGAGGCAAGGATCTGCCAAATAGATCATCAGGCGGTCCACACAGACACCTGCCTCGAAGGAAACGCCGGTTCACTCCGGCACAAACTGTACTGCCACGGCTCGTGGTGATGCTCTCCTCACTGGGAGAGCTAACCAACAGCGGCGGCAAACACTCGTTAGACAGGAGGTCCAAACCTCCATTTCTCACAACGGCCTAAACCATCATACAGGCCCGAGAAACGCTAGACGAGAGGGCAAACTGCCCGACATCGGAAGGCCCTCCAAATCAGGAGCACCGACCGAGGAAGGCAGAGCCACCTGCTCAGGAGGACTTCGCTTCTCAGGTCACATCCCTGATGCGAATAAACCACACCGAGCGAGCGGGCCTACCCAAGTAGGCGAATCCTCGAAGGCTGGCGAGCCTCGCCATAATCATTTGGCGGATAAACGTAAAGGAAAGGAAATAGGCGGTTCCTCCCGAACCCGCTCTTCTTCTTCCAAACGAAGGGTTGAAACCCGCTTACGTACTGGAGCTCGCTCAAACGCGAAGACTCGCCAGTCAAGGCGAGATCACCCAACTCCAACACCAAAGCATTCCACCCGACGCGCACCAGAGAGCGCATCCAAAAATCTCTCGTGCGCTCACCCGATCGACTCTTCTGATGCTGGGGGTTGTCACCAACCACCTACCGAAGACCTTAGGGAATACTTAACTCGCAAACGCACTATGCAGGAGGCAAATCCTCAGTGCCACTGCGAGAGACTCATCCACACGGTCCTTGCCGATTGCCAATGCGTCGGAACGGCGAAACCTTCGGTGTTCGAGAGACTGTCTCAACAGTCCTCTCGACCAAGGCCCTCCCGTCAAAGGCGTCATCACCAAAAAAGACGCGCTGCCGATGACCTAGAGCTCTCATCCGCCATAGTTAACATGACGGATAAGGGGAAGGCAGTACTCTCCAACTCGCCAGACTCGGATTCCGTCCTGAGACCTAACACTCGGTTCGCTCAACGTCGGCAGGACGGCATATTCCGATGAACGCGTAGTCGCCGGGGGGCAAGTATTGGGTTCGATTACTCCACCCTGGTACCTCCCTCCTACGGCAAAGACGAGGTTCATTCGGCGGCGGCCACATCTCAGACCTCGCGCTCAAGCCAAGACGCGCAGGAGAGAGCACACGTGACCGAACTCAACCCAGAGCAGACAATGGCTCAAAAGCTAGAGGAACAGCAAGCGACCATCGACTCTCTAAGGGAGATGATGGAGCAACTGCTGAACAAGAAGTGGAAGAAAAGGACCCAACGTCCCTTACCCCGGCAAACTAGGGACAAGGAGTGGGTACGTCCTCACCGTCCAGCGACTGAGACGGAGGATAATCAGCATTCCGATTACTCCTCCAAAACGTCGATAGGAACGTCACACACTGGGGATAGCACCCGTGACAAAAGATTCGATGAGTTTCAGGACCAGCTCAACGCGCTGAAGCTCCAGTAAAACATGAACAAGCTGGGGGTGGTACGTCCCTACCCTATCGAATGGGACACAATCCCATACCCAGCAAAGTTCAAGCCAATCAGCCTGGTACAGTTTGATGGCAAGGGATCGCCCTTGCAGCACATCTATTACTTCATGGCGCAGAATGGGTTCCTTACAGGGAATGACGCCATTCTCACTTGACTATTCATAGGCACCCTCAAGGGGGTGGCCTTTGAATGGTTCTGCAAACTGGAGCCCGGCTCCATCAAAGCATGGGCTGACGTTGAAAAGCTCTTCCTCGCTCGCATCTTCGACGACGACACGGAAGTGTCAATGGCCACTCTCCTTGCTGAGAAGCAGCGGAAGTCGGAGTCGGTCAACGACTTCGTGAAATGATTTCAGAATCGATCAGTCCACTGTCGGGACCAAGTTTCCGAGGTGACGCTGATTGAAATGCGCCGCAACAACCTGTCGATCCATATCCTGTCCAAAATAGGGGCAGTAGAGACCCGAACTTGGAAGGAGCTTGTTCGCCAAGGCGAGCAAGTCGAGAACATGATCAAGAGGCTGGAGGCTGAAGAGCCGTAGTTCAAAAAGGGAGCAGCAGAGCCAGCTGCGCCAAAGAATCCTACTCGGTCGAAGGAAAAAGAAATCATGGCAGTCGACACCGCCCCGGCGCCGAAGGCTGCTCAAAAGCCTAAACCCAGGCAATTTGAACCATGCCCCCAGCGGCAATATGATTTCAAAGAAGACCAGGTGGTGGCGACTTTCGACACTCTACTCAAGAGTGGGCGGATTACGCCAAGCCTGAGGAGGCGGACAAAACCGGTGACCCAAGTTACTGTGCGTATCACAGATTCCTTGGCCATCACACAACCAAGTGCTACGTCCTCAAGGACAAGCTCCAGGCCCTCTACAACGCGGGGGTTTTGAAGAAGGAGAAAGTCCAAAAGCAAGTGACTGCGAACATGATCACTTTGAGCTTTGGGACAAATCTCCCGGAGGTTCAAGCTCCAGCGGGGGTAATCCCTATCCCCAAGGCGATCTTGAAAGTCACTAACGACGATCCTCACAACCAGCAGGAAAAGGGCTTGGTCCCACAAACTCTGCCATCGGGACAGGTGATGTGGGTCCATCCAGACCTCCTTAATGATGAGCAATGGACGGCATGGCCTTCCAAGGAGGCTAAAGGAAAGCACTGCAATGTTGTCTCCGCCATCCTGGATAGAGAAGACACGGCGATGACTGCCCTGACAGACTCTGAAGAAGACGCCAACGTGTTCGCCACGAGAGCAGGGAAAGAATTCGCGAAAGAATACCCCGCGAGGGCGGAGAACCCGGCAGGACCTCCCGCAAGGCCAGTCGCAACAACCCCTCCTAATCCAGACGGACCAAGCACAAGCCGCCAGCCTTTCCGGTTCAACGTGCTTGCGCAAGTGAAAAGCATCCCCGCACGGATTACCATGTACGACCTCCTCCGGTTGTCCAGGTCTACCCGAGAGGCCCTACAAGAGGCGTTGGCCAACTCAGAGGCGTTCTCTACTCATTTCGCGAAGGAGACAGAACCAGAACAGGGATGTGCAACTTGCTGCCAAATCTCTGAGAGACGGGTCCCGTGCATCACTTTCATTCCTGAGGACATGCTCATCAAGAGCACGTCCCATGACCGGCCGCTGTACTTCACAGGATATGTCGGGTCTTTGAAAGTGGATCGGATACAAGTCGATCCGGGGTCTACACTGAGCATCGTGCCCCTGAAGTTAATCAAACACTTAGGGATACCGGCAAAGTGCCTAGCCTCGATCGCGACAACCATCTTCGGCTTTAACGCTACGGGAACTCGGCCGCTCGGAAAAATCCGCCTGAAATGTCGGATAGGCGACATGAAGACGGAGGTGACGTGCTACGTCATCGACGCTGAACCCTCCTACAACATGCTCTTGGGACGCCCGTGGATTCACGGTAATCGAATAGTTCCGTCCACGTTGCACCAGTGCCTGAAGTACGTGGACGACTACGAGCGCGTAAAGACAGTAGTGGCCAACAAACAACCCTTTAAAGGCGTCGAAAACTATTTCGCGGATTCTCTGCTGTACCAGGACCCCGACGAGCCACCAGCAGAAGAACTGGAGACTGGCAACGAAAGGAATCCGGATTGATCCAGACAAGGTGCGAGCTATTCAAGAGCTCCAGCCGCCCCGAAACCTTAAAGAGCTAAGAGGCCTTCAGGGACGACTGGCTTACATCAGAAGATTCATCTCGAATCTCTCGGGCAAATGTCAACCCTTCTCTAAGCTGATGAAGAAAGGTACCTCCTTCGTCTAGGACGAGCTATGCCAAAAGGCCTTCGAAGAGATCAAAGCTTATCTCTCAAATCCACCTGTCCTTGCGGCGCCAATCTCAGGGAGGCCATTCCTCATATATATACGGGCCATGGAACACTCCCTAGGCACCCACTTGGCTCAAAACGACGATGCAGGCCACGAGCAAGGCATCTACTACCTGAGCAGAACCTTGAAGGGCGCCGAACAGCGATACCCAATGGTCGAGAAGGAATGCTTAGCCTTGGTGTTCGCCATCCAAAAGATGCGGCACTACTTGGTTGGCCAAACCATCCATGTCATCTCCCGGATGAACCCCATTCGGGTCTTCATGACACAACCTGCAGCGTTAAACTGGCGCCTGGCCAGGTGAGCGCTTCTGCTCTCTTAATACGACATTCACTTCATGCCGCAGAAATCAGTCAAGGGACAGGCCATCTGCGATCTCATGGCTAGTCACCCACTGAGGGTGAAGACCGATCTATTTGAAGATCTGCCAGATGAACCTTCCGAAGCCAATGTGACTTCGTCACCAGAGGTGTGGCAGATGTTCTTCGATGGCGCGTCTCACGCAGGTGCGAGCGGTTCTATCTCTGCAGGAGTGGGGGTGGTCCTCTCCTCTCCGCATGGCCATGTGTTACCCCGGGCCTTTTCCTTAACGGAACCGTGTACCAACAACGTGGCTGAGTACAACGCACTGCTCATAGGGCTCGAGTTGGCCAAAGAGTTAGGAATCAAGCATCTGGAGGCTTATGTCGACTCCCAACTCATCGTCAAGCAGATGACCGACGAGTATGAAGTCAGGAATGACGATCTCATCCCGCTCCACAAAGCGGCAGTCAGACCGGTTAAGTTATTCGAGAGTTTCCACATTGAGCACGTGCTACGTTCAAGGAACACCCACGCGGATGCTCTCACGTTCTTGGCGGCTAACTTAGCCCAGCCATTGGGAACGACCCAACGGGTAACAGTCGCCAGCCGAAAACTCTTTCGACTAAAAGACGTCCCGGAGGCGAACGCCACTCACCAAACCCCAGATCAGCCTGATCAGGAAGACTGGCATCTCCCGATCATCGACTACGTCCTATACGGCATTTTGCCCGAAGACGCGAAGGAACGATAGTCTATCCGACGACGTGCCTCGCGGTTCTACTACGATTCAACCACTAAAACGTTGTATCGAAGGTCATACGACGACTTGTTGCTTCGCTGTCTTTCAAAGGCGGAGGCGCAAGGGGCCATACGCAAAGCGCATGACGGCGTGTACGGGGCTCATCAGCCTGGACCCAAGCTCTGGGATCGCCTGCGGAGGATAGGCTACTTCTGGCCCGGGATGGTTACTGACGCAGTCGCTTATGTGAAACGCTGCTACGAATGCCAAATCCACGCCAACTACATGCACCAGCCTCCGGAGGACCTGCATCCGACGAGGGCGTCTTGGCCTTTCGAAGCATGGGGGATGGACATAGTCGGGCCAATATCCCCGCCATCGGCGAAAGGTCATCGCTTCATCCTTGCGATCACCGATTACTTCTCTAAGTGGGCCGAAGCTATCCCCTTAAGAGAAGTCAAGACCAATGACGTGATCAAATTCATCAAGCACCATGTCATATACCAATACAGCGTACCCCAGCGTATCATTCATGACAACGGCACGCAATTCGTTAGCCATGCATTCACCAGGTTCTGTGACAAATTCCGAATACAGAACCTCTCTTCCACGGCCTACAACCCTTCAGCGAATGGTTTGGCCGAGGCTTTCAACAAAACGATCATCAAGATCTTGACCAAGCTGACTTCCACTAGCAAGCGCGACTGGAACGAAAAGCTAGGCGAGAGCCTGTGGGCATATCGCACAACGGTTCGTACACCGACTGGCACCACGCCCTACTCATTGGTGTACGGCTGTGAAGCTATATTACCATTAGAGATTCAGATTCCATCCCTCCGCGTCGCCTTAGCAACAGGGATGACGGCCGAGGAAAATCACCAACTGCGACTCGCAGAGCTTGAAGCATTGGACGACAAACGGCTAGAAGCTCAACAGCACATCGAGTTTTATCAAGCTCGAATGGCCAAGAACTTCGACAAAAAAGTCAGACGTCGAGCCTTCAAAGAGGGAGAGCTCGTGCTCTCCGTTCGCCGACCAATGATCCTCACTTCCAAGAAGAAGGGGAAATTCCAGTCTAAATGGGAAGGACCGTTCGTAATAGAGACAGTCTACTCGAACGGTGCCTATCGCCTCGTCAAACTAAATGGCGATAAGATCATGATGCCTATCAACGACAAGTATCTGAAGAAGTACTACCCCTAGTTCTCCTTCACCAACTCCCACGAGTGCACGAGTCTAAACTGGCCCTCACACCCTCCAAATAGTATAAGAGGTAAAACTATTCCTACGCTTCAATTTCCTGAGCCAGCTTGCCAGTACAGGCGAACTTCTCAAATCAGGCGAATCGCTCAGATCAGGCAAATCGCTCAAACCAGGCGAATCACTCAGATCAGGCGAATCACTCATATCAGGCAAGCCTATCAGTCTAGGCGAAGTCTACTTCTCGAGCTAAAGCTCCTTGTCTTGGCGAACCTCTCAAGACAGGCAAAACTAGCATCTCTGGCAGGCAACATCAAACGCCCACTTGGTCAAACCTTCAGATAGTTAGGACCAGAGCTGAAAAACAACTCCCCAATCCTCTTCTAAAGGATGGTGGGTCCTCAAAGTCGTTCCAATCACGACGTTCCCTGTCACGTTAACAGGTGGGTCCTCAAAGTCGTTCCAATCACGACGTTCCCTGTCACGTTAACATTAAACCTCTGACAAAATCACTCTCCAATCCTCTTCTTAAAGGATGGTGGGTCCTCAAAGTCATTCCAATCACGACGTTCCCTGTCACGTTAACATTAAACCTCTGACAAAATCACTCTCCAATCCTCTTCTAAAGGATGGTGGGTTCTCAAAGTCGTTCCAATCACGACATTCCCTGTCACGTTAACATTAAACCTCTAACACAATTCACTTGCCAATCTTCTTCAGAAGAATGGTAGGCCCCCACAGTTGCTCCAATCATGACAAGACCCCATCAAGTTAATGATCACCTCTGGTGATTGGCGCCGTTATTCCTACGAATAGCACAACCTAAGTAATGGCCTACCACGCGACGTGCTATTACTTCTGTCAATAGTCATACTCCTACGTCCCTGAACTATTTGACCTATTCCAGATATCCTAACACTCCCTTAGGATAACTGATGGGTAGTGGTCTACCACGCGATGGCTCCTACCACAATCAATTGTCACATTCCCAAATGACGACAATTGTTGCAGGCGGTTCGGCAGACGACCTGTCTGTCGGTTCCCCAAGCAACAACTCGCCGAGAGGTGAGTTGAAGTTGAAGTTGAGTTCAACTCAGATGCCAAACAGCACAGACAAAGAAAGAGAAAACTTTGCAAGCAAAGTAAGGATAGACAAAACAAGCAAAAGAGCCACAACGGGCCAGAGTTTACATGCATAGGTTTTCAAGTTGTGATGCCTGAGGCACCAACTACGTTTACAAAATAACAAAAATAGAAAAGGAAGAAGACTTAAGCAGCAACATTACAAGAATTTTAGCAGGCTAAAAGAGCCAATTTTGGCTTTGAGCGCAGCACGCTCCGCCGCACGCCGGATCCTCGCCTTCTCCTTCTGCACCTGCTGCCGCCTGGCTAAATCCGCCTGGCTGTCTTCCTCCTCCTGGCGAAGGAGTTGGAGCTCCCTCTCCACCGCTCCGGCGGCCTCACCCAGCCTCCTCGCTTCACGGCCACGCTCCTGAAGCTTTGCCTCGCCGCGAAGAAAGCCCAGTCCAGATAAGCGTTCATCCGGTCCAGTACCGCTTGGTGTCGCTTCCGCAGACGGCTGAGCTCGGCCTCCTTTGCCCGGATCCGCTTCACCCGCGCCTCACGCTCGAGCACGAGATACAGTGGAAGGGGCGGTGGCACGTCGGAGGGATCGTCATGGGCCAGTTCCTCGAGGCGGTACATCCACCCCCTGCCAGCGGAAGATCGCGCTGCTCACCGTGTGAGTGATGCATCGCCCGCTCGCGGGCGACGCCTCTAAACCCGGCTTCCAACGAGAGGAAGCGCTATCGTAATATCGCCCATCGTGCCACGCTGACGCAGAAGGGCGCATCCCATGCACCAAGCACCACTTTGGAGGGCACGACGGGTGAGCCACGGGGTCCGGGAACAGAAGACCCTGGACCGAGCTCGTAGGGGGAGTAGCACGGCGCGACAGTCGACGCAGTGCAGAAGAACTGACGCCCTCGAGTCGCTGTGATTGGAAAGAGCGAAGCCATGAGGAAGGGACAGTCTTTTGCGGAGTAGCTCTTCTAGCGAATTTTTTCTCGAAAGCAGTAAGGACTCTACTGAAGAGGGAAAAGTACGGATATATATTCAAAAAATCCGACGACTGGGATTCATCACCCCAAGCGATCAAGCGGTCCAGATGTCCTGCGACGCTTCGAACTCAACGCCAATAAAGGCCAGTCCTCTCAAAACCCCAAACCGACCGATCGGATTGAGCACGAGAGGCGAAGCGTTCGGTCGCTTCACCACTAAATGAGCGTTAATGCGCCCGCAGAGGCTTAGCTGGCGAGCACTTAGGCCCGCAGCCGGACGCGTGGCACGAGCTTCGCCCACAGTTGAATTTCTGACTGTTGGACGAACTCACCACCATCCAAATTCCGCCTGTAGTGTGAACTCGCCATCATACGAGTTTCACCTACAACTCAAATTCGCCATCAATCGAGTTTGGTTTTTGTCACAACTCGAGATCATACGGGTTTCGCCTGCAGCGCAAGTTCGTCGGCAGTTGGGTTTGGCCGTCTACTCGAACTCGCCAGCAGTTGAGTTTAGCTTCCGAGTAAAACTCGCCGCGATCGAGTCTCGCCTACATACAAGCTTCGCCAGCAACGAGAACTCGTCGCTATCATCGCCGATACCAGGGAATAGGACTTCCCGTGGGCTAAGCAAACCGCAGGATACACCACCTCCACCGGGAGCGCCTCGAAGGAATGAGTGGGGAACACGCACCTCTTCAGCCACAACATGAGGTACCCCGCGAACAGAGCCTTCCCAGAAATAGGGGACATGGCCTGGTGGTGAAACGAATGGAAGACCGTTCCAGACTTGAACCCGCCCTCGTCATGATCGAGAGCTATAGTGGCTTCCTCTTCAGCCATCCTCCTTTCCACTTCAGCCTGGTCGCACCCGCCTAGAGGAAGAGCAGGATTCCCTTTGACATCGTTCCCAGGGAACAAATAGTCAGCCCAATTCTTGTGACTGATTCCTGGGGTCCTCTTCTTCTTCCCCTTGTGATCCCTAGCCCCCAAGCTGCTGAGGCAGATGTGATAATGGCAGAACAACTCCCACAGAGTTTCTACAACCGAGGGCGAACAGTCGAAAAGCTGGTCAATCTCATCTTGGTCTGGGATATACTCCTCGTAAGAAAAGTCCCCCAGAGGAAGCCCTGACACGTCATACATCTCGTGAGGGGACATACCAAGTTCACCGTTGGGGGTGAAGAAGGTGCTGCTTTCCGCACAGTACAGTTCTAGGGTGCTGTGGAACTAAGAGGCATTAATCCTCAAACCATGTCGAGTGGCTTGAATAGCCGCATACAACTCCGAATTCCTGAGGTCAGAATTCATCCTCAAACCATGTCGAGTGGCTTGAATAGCCGCATACAACTCCGAATTCCTGAGGTCAGAATTCTCATCCAAGATGCAATCAGTGATCTTGGACCACCAAGTATCGCTGCTCGGCGCAGAATATACCCACCCCGGGGCTCTGAAGTCCTTTGGGGGAAAACTTCCACCTACTCGAAAGAAGCGGTGACGGAAGGTCTCCGCTACCACCGTCGACTCCCCTGCAGGTGGCTCATTGGACAATAGGCCAGGGCGCAGACCTGTCACGCGCTTACATGAGCCCTCCACCCCATATCCCGCCGTGGAGCCTGTAAAGACACCACAGGTGACCCCGTCCTGAGTGGGGGTCAAGTCCCAGTTCATCACTCGAGAGACCGCGAAAGACCGTAGCCCGACGATCGAGAACCCCCTCGGCATGACGGGAAGGTAATAGTGAGTCCCCTCCACTATACGCAACCATCTGCTCTCCTTGAGCAGCAGAGCGGAAGGATCGGTGATAGAATCGCCAAACAAAAACTGAGGCTTCGGCAGTTCCACTCTATCCTCGTTTGTCAATACCGCGTCTGTGGTCAACTCCCGCAGCGTTAAGTGGTGCCCATCGGTGACTCTCCTTGTCGAGCCAACCGGCTTATCGGCGGAGAAGACGGGCACCGGACCCAAGGAAGGAAATCGGGGAGGCGCTGGATTACCTTCACCTCCCTTCGCCTAATAAAGACCAATCTTGCCTATAAAGGTTGGAATCGCCCAACGCGGATGAAGGTAAAATCCGCCCGAAAAGGGGCAGGTTTACCAAAATCACGGGGATTGCTAAAAGACGACCTAACCCACCAAGGCAAAATGAGCAGTGCCCATCTTCCTGGCACGACAGCAGTGACCAACGTGAGAATGTTAAAGCAAACTTTTTCAACTTACCCAAGCGTGCCTCAGGCACATTGGCTGTCACACCAGTGTCCAGGCGATCGGAGTAGCGTCCGGAACCCTTTCCCCTCACTTTACACCTCTTGGATTTCGGCGCCATTGAAACGAAGCGGGAATTCTTTCTCTTTTGGGAGGTTTTCACACACAGTAACTTTCAAAAAGGGGAGAGGGACGAAACCTATTTAAAGGCAAAAGGGCTTACGTGGCTCTGATGGCACTTGCAAAGCAAGACATTCGCGTTCAAGAGACGTGGCCACGATCGAAATCGACGGCCCAGATCGTCCTTCACAACTCGTTCTACAGCTGCGAAAGAGCCATTGAAACGGGGAACGGGCCGGACAGAGCCCGAAACCCGGACCAAAACTCACGACTTGATCTAACGGCCTGGTTCGAAAACCACGGCCACGATGCGTCTTGGGGCGAAACACACAAAGCTGACATCATGTTGTCAAGTCACGATCGCCACGACCCGACGGGACCGCGCCACCTTAGCTGGGAAGCACGAAGCCCTACCGGCAGACACGTAGCTCATCTCCCATCTAATCTGGTTCCGCCCCAAAAAGGAGGGGTCTCGCCCGCGAATATTTGGCCTGACCCCACGAGTCGCACGGAATTTGGCTCCCAAAGACCAATTTCGCCTTGACGATCCATTCGCCCTTAAAGGTAAAATTACAAACGAAGCTAATAGAATGACCTCGCTTAAACGGTTAAACCCACGCCTCAGACGGCTAAGGGTTAGAGCAGAAATCTTAGCATTAAGCCTAAGAGAAACTGTTCGGCAACTCATCATACTGAGGGGAATAGTATGGCTAGCCCGATTCAAACGGTGATCGGTAAAGGCACATCAAACCCGTTGATAGCTGAGGATTTGCTAAAAATCCTAAGAGAAATCGAAGGCACTTGCTTCGCCAACAATTTCTTCATTCAAAGTATTCCAGACCACACGCGAGCCGGTTTAGGTCTGAAAACTTTGAAGGGGGTCTTGTAGACGGTAAAAAATACCTCTAATAAGCCTACAGGAAATTCGCCCACAAGAAGTCGCCTGCCTAAGCCGCATGGTCATCAAACGTGCTCGGTTCCAGATTCACCTGAATAATCGACTCGCTTGCACGAGTTGAGATCAGTTGGAATAGCGGAAATTCGCCTTTCACGCAACTCGCCTGCCCGAGTCCAAAGTCGAATCCGCCTGCAAATCTTAAGGCCGCCCGCACCCGCTACCCCACGTGCTAAGATGGGCCTTCCCATCTCTCTCTCTCGACCCAAAGGGAGAGGGCACAGTACCCCAAGGCCGTCAAGCGGTCGCTCACAGTACGAACAGTGCGAAGGACTGGACAGGTGTTGAGTCGACCTGAGCATTCATAAATGCGACTCACCTCGGCTGTCTGAGTCAGGAGACGGATCCGCCCCTACAGTACAAGTGAGCAGACAGGTGTCAAAACAGCCTGCGCCCTCATAAATGCGGCTCACCTCAGTTATCCAGGCGAAAGGATGAGAGCCGCCAACGCTCGATGGTTGGTCAGATCCACGCAAGCATCTGACAGCCGTTGTCACGCATACGAGGAGGGGCTTTCCCACTCCTACGTAGTGTGATGCAGAGCGCAGCTCTTCGAATGACCACTGACGGTACAAATGAACAGCAAGACATCTCTGGACAATGTATGGTCATATCCCATAATTCAAGGAGTAGCCAAGCTGTCCTTCTTCCATTTAAAAACCTCTTCCAGCAAACTGAAAGAGAGGTCGCAAAACTTGGAGAAAAGTAGTTGAGACCAAGCTGTTAGCGCAACCTTTGCATCACAGCATCACTGGGTCGCAAAACTTGGAGAAAAGTAGTTGAGACCAAGCTGTTAGCGCAACCTTTGCATCACAGCATCACTGCCTAGTTCCGAGCTCCGATCGCCGGCGAACTAAGCAGACTCGAACTCTTTCGATTCGAGCTTCTACTGAGTACTGAAGCTCTCCAGCAACCTCGATCAAACGGTCCAAGGGAAGCAGACTCGACACGAGCATCGAGCGAAGCGTCCTATAGCCACCTAAAGTCCCCACACAAAACAAAGAGGGCATTCCCTCTGCTTCTGTTGTAACCATTTGATTATTAGTTTGTAATAAGCTTTCTTATTAATACAAACGAAAACTCCCTGTTTCCGGGAAATCAAATTTACACCATACACTCATCCTCTGTAAAGTCACTTTCGACAAAGAAACCTGGAGAGGCAAGCTAGCTCCTAACTAGGAAGGCCCGTACATAGTTCTTAAGGAGCTGCGAGTAGGCACCTATCAATTAAGGGCCCCAGACAGAAGAATGCTACAACATCCTAAGAATGTTGAGCATTTGAAAAAAAATCAATAATTCTATACAAAAGTTTCATTCATTATAAATGAAGTCTTTCTGAAACTGACTCTTATTTCGCACTCTCGTAGTGTCAAATCTATGCAGGAATCCAAAGACCATGGTACCTTTCCAGGGTAAACCCAAGGCACACTTGCCCATCGATCGGCACCCACATTATCACTCGACTGACACAATAGGGCTAGAAGTCCTAGGCACCCACATTAAGTCCTAGGCACCCAACCATCGGGTTGCCATTGTGCTAAAAAAACCTTGATGCCTTCTCAGGGTAAAACCAAGGCACACTTGCCTGTCAGTCACCCACATTATCACTCGACCAACACAACAGGTCTGATGACCCAGGTTTCCACGTTAAGTGTTAGGCACCCAACCTCCAGGTTATCATTTTACCAAAAAGATCTTAGTGCCTTCTCGGGGTAAACCCAAGGCACACTTGCTCGTCGGTCGAGTCCCACATTATCACTCAATTGACACAATAGGGCCAAAAGACCCAAGCGTCCACATTAAATCCTGGGCACCTAACCTCTAAGTTGTCATTTTGCTGAAAAGACTTTAGTGCCTTCTTAGGGTAAACCCAATGCACACTTGCCTATTAGTCAACTCCCACATTATCTCTTGACCAATACAACTGGGCCAGAAGATCCAGGCATCCACATTAAGTCCTTGGCACCCAACCTCCGGGTTGTCATTTTGCCAAAAAGACCTTAGTGCCTTCTTAGGGTAAACCCAAGGTACACTTGCGCATCGGTTGACTCCCACATAATTACTAGACTGACACAATAGGACTAGAAGACCCTGACATCCACATTAAGTCCTGGCACCCATCCTCCGGGTTGTAATTTGCCAAAAAGACCTTAGAGCTCTTATTAAGTCCAAAGTACGTACCCTAAGACCTTAGTGTCATCATGAGTAAACCCAAGACATGGAGTTCAACCATTCGGTCTTCCTCAACCAAGAGACTGAGACATCTCACTAATAAGAGAAAATACAAACAAGCTAGTCATCCTAACCCCTCAACACTCGGGTCATCACAACATGACCGACTCACAACAATCGACACTTGTTCTCTTAATCAGAACAAAGCTCCAAGCAAACAATGCAAGAACAAGGAATAATTGAAGGCAGACTCTAGAATGAGAGCAAAGTCCAAATTTTTATTCCAAATATTATTACAAACTTCACTACATTATCCATGTCGATATCTACAAAAATGAAGAAAAAGAAAAAGATACAAGCCCTTAGATCTCTCATCCAGATTCGAGAGTAGGGCTTGGAAGATCTGCCTCTATGGAGGCTGCATAGGCAGGAGCAGCAGAAGAGGAAGTGGGAGGGATTTCTTCAAGGTCATCTCCTAACTCATCATCTTCATCCCCATTGTCCAATGTCAGTTCCAACCCCCCTACACTCACCTCGATCTCCTTTAGGAAGTCGAGACAGCAAGAGACTCGCAGTGGATAAAGGCGATCATGTGTGGTACGAGAGCCAGGAGGAAGTAGTGAGGCCAGGTAGTTGACACCAGCCTTGCAAGCTAAGGCCACCTCAGTTTTCAACAAGGGACCCCGATGCCAGTCATCAACTACTTTTGTCCTGTACTACTCTAAGTCCAGGCGAGCAAGCCGATCCTCAAGCTCCTTGACAATTGTCGCCAACGCCTGATGAGTCGACCTCTCCTCCTTGAGGTCTCGCCTAAGTTGTTCGACCAAGAGATGGTTTGAGTGATCATCCTCCTCGACTGCCACCTTGAGGCGCCTCTCGAACTCGACCTCCCCTTTTAGAGAAGTCAGTCGGCCGTCCCGGATGAAAATTGCCTACTAGAGGCAGCCAAACTCCTCCTTTAGCTAGGTCACCTTACCTTAGATTTTCTCTATAGAAGCTTCCTGCTTGGCGCCGTGAGATCTGAACCTCCTGAGGAGTTTTTCTTTTGCGTCCAGCTCCCGGTGCCAGCTGACCTCATTATTGTTCAGCGAAGGCTCCAAAGCGGCGACCCTCTTCTCAGCTTCCTCTCTGGCAGACTTCTCCTTAGCCAAGTCAGCCTACCACTCAGCAGGGGAGTTGTGCATGTGGGAAAGTGGGCAGAATAGCTCCGACTCAAGCAGTGACCTTCTGAACAAAGTAGCTCTTGAGAGCCAAATGCAAGCTGATGGTAGGCAAACTACTGGACATGCCGTACTTAGGCAATTGTTGACCCTAAAACCAAGCTTTCTTTGTCGAGAGGCTACTTCGCAATGATCTTGTCACCCTCTGGCACCTCCTGTTCGTGGGAAAAATTGCTTTCATTGATTCCATTGCTTTCTCAAGTAATAGTTTTTTTCGATTACAAAAGATCCGGTCTTTTTATAAGATCCGGTTACAATAAAATCAAAAGAAAATAAAAATTACAACTTTCCTTATTTATCGAACGAATCACGAGATCCTGTTTTGCGGTCTCTCGCTTTTGTAGGTTCTTTGCCTGCGCCGGGGTTAATCCGTGGACCACCACGCGATCTAAATCCGGTCGGATCTACACGGTATGACAGGTGCTATTTTACGAAGGAAATAATAGCCGGGGGTATTATTTCGCCAAGGAAATAATAGCCCTAGTTATCGAAATCGACCAAGCGAAATCGAGACTCTTCTCGGGATCAAAGGCCAAGCTTTGATCCGGAGGAAAATCGTGTAGATCTCAGATCCGATCTCTCTCGAACTCCTGCCTTATTTGGCGTGGATGATCGTCAAGAACCAGATCTGAGAGTCCGAGTCTTCTAAGTTGAAAATCCGAGGGCGAGCTCTCAATTCGGCAGAGTTTCGGCTCCAAAATTCCAACCTCTCAAAAATGAGCCATGCAGATCTATTTATAGGCTCAGATCATTTATAGTCTCTGGAAGCGGATCTGGGCCCAGATCTGGGCCCAGATCTGAGTGTGGTCCATGGGGTGGCTCGGCCACCGAGCCACCCACTTTGGGGTGGCTCGGCCACCGAGCCCCCCTTGGGTGGCTTGGTTTTGGCCGTGTGTTCGCCGTTGTGTCTGTTGTCTGGTTTCGCAGTTTATCCGAGTTTTATTGTTGATCTGTACTCTGATTTGGTAGTCCGGATCCTGTTTTGGCAGTAAATCCGCTTCATCATTGATCTGAACTCTGATTTGGCAGTCCGGATCCCGATTTGGCAGTAAATCCGTCTTGGAGTTCGAGTTCGAATCCGTTCCTCGGTTGGATGACTCGTTGACTCACCGAACCATTAGCTTGATTCCGCACACGAGAGGATGTATTCCGTTGTTTGCGTGTGGTTCGTTAACCTCGTCGCCTCGTTAATCCGCTTCGTCGCATGTCACTTGGCTTCGGTGTTGTAGTCCAACGATCGTGTTTGGATGTCGCCCGATGGTTCGTTGGTTTGTTGAATCATCGTGCCGAGCTGTGTTAAGGGACCTATAAGTAGTTTTATACACCTACAGATACCCCCTCCAAAGTATTTTGGTCTCATTCTTTTATAGAAGAGTCTGGAATACTTTGGATATGATTATCCCAACCTTCAATCGGTATGATGGGACCTTGGAATGGCTTCTGTTCTTGATTCCTTCAATCCTTCAGGTTATTCGGTGCTTTGTCGAATGTCGTTCTTGATTCCTTCAATCCTTCAGGTTATTCGGTGCTTTGTCGAATGTCTGTAAGGGTTCCGGTGCTGCATTTATTGTCTGACCGTTGTCGGAATTTTGAACTTGAAGTCGATTCCTGATTTTCTGATCTTTAGCTCGTGTTTGCTGGTTCAACATAGAACTGACCATCGATTGTTGGCGTTGAGTATTTATTTACGACGCATTGTCCGGCGTAGTATTGTTGAGTTATCCTTAAGAATATTTTTTAGAAAAATATTCTCCAGAAACTTCTCAACCAAAAATAGGGAATAGTTTATACTCGTATACCTTATTGGAGTATTAAGAAGCAGTTTATACTCGTATACTTTTCGGAGTTTTGAGAATGAGCTGCTCGTATACTTTTCGGAGTATAAGAAGCAGTTTATACTCGACCCTTCTGAATATCTGGGGGAGGAGTGAATGAATAAGGGACTGGACCGTCGGTCGTTTTGAAGTCGTTTCGACACTCGGTTCAGCTCCAATTTGAATTTTAGTTCAAATATGGTTCAAACTGGTTCAGAACTGGTTCAACCTGGTTCAGAACTGGTTCAACCTGGTTCAAAACTGGTTTAGCCTCATTTGAACTGATTTATCTCTGTCATGATATATTGACTCGTGTTGACTTTTTACTCGTAACGCGTTGACTGGCGTTAACCTAGGGTTTTGCGTTGACCGGCATTGACCATAGGGTTTTGAACGTCGTACGTTAACTTTTTGATCGCAACGCATTGACTGGCGTTGACCTAGGGTTACGCGTTGACCGGCGTTGACCCTGGGGTTTCGAACGTCGTACGTTGACTTTTTGATCGCAACGTGTTGACTAGCGTTGACCTAGGGTTACGCGTTGACCGGCTTTGACCATAGGGTTTCGAATCGCTTGACGTTTGTTAGAGTATACACAGTTTAAGCTCTTGAGGTATTGGAGCATGGCGGTCCTAAATGTCGGAGTTGTTAGATGCTCAAGTCACGAGACCAACTAATGAAGATGATGCTTCAATGACTTGCATTTATAGAATTTTTGGCAAATTCTTAGCCATCAACGGGTTTGATAAGCCTTTACCGACTACCGTTTGAGTCGGGCTAGCATGCGGATTGTTTAAGTTCGTTCCGCATGTGACGTTATGCTAGGGAATGAACTCCCTTAGACTTCGTGCTATGATGTCGAATACATAGACTTCGCCATTGTTACGGGAATAGGCTACCCGGCGACACGTGTTAGGTGTTGACTTTAGGATTTTTGGCTAACCCCCAGCCTTCAACGGGTTTGATTAGCCTTTACCGACTACCGTTTGAGTCGGGCTAGCATGCGGATTGTCTAAATCCGTTCCGCATGTAACGTTGTGCTAAGAGAGTGAATTCTCTGAGACTTGATGTTACGACTTTGAATACGTAGACTTCGCCATTGTTACGGGAACAGGCTACCCGACAACGCGTGTTAGGCGTTGACTTTAGGATTTTTGGCTAACCCCCATCCCTCAACGGATTTGATTAGCCTTTACAGACTACCGTTTGAGTCGGGCTAGCATGCGGATTGTCTAAATCCGTTCCGCATGTAACGTTGTGCTAAGAGAGTGAATTCTCTGAGACTTTGTGCTATGACGTCGAATACATAGGCTTCGCTATTATTACGGGAATAGGCTACCCGGCAACGTGTATTAGACGCTGACTTATCCCTATTTAGGTTTCGGGATAAAATACCCTAGACTGGTATTCTGGTGTCTTTTTCTATGGAGAAAGACTAACCCGGCGACGCGTGTTAGGCGTCGGCATATCCTTTCTTAGGATTCAGGATGAAATTCCCCATGCGTGTAAGGAATGGATTTTGGTGTTATTAATAACAACCTGCCACAATGTTGAATATGTGGATGGGTGTTCTTTATAATGGTTAAGAACTAACCGGCAGCGCGGGTTAGGTGCAGACTTATCCCTACTTAGGTTTCAGGATAGAATACCCCAGAATCGAACTCTGGTGTCTTCTTCTTCGGAGAAAGACTAAACCGGCAGCGCGTGTTAGGCGCAGACTTATCCCTGCTTAGGATTCAGGATAAACTTCCTAGGATGAATCCTAGATTGATAAATTTTGGAAAAGATCGGTGCGGGAAAGGAAGAATTTTATATTCTGTTTCCAGGTCTTCTTTTAGGGTGAAGTCGAACCTGAATACAAGGAAGGAAGAATTTTATATTCTATTCCTTGATTCTGGAAAGGAAGAATTTTATATTCTATTTCCAGCGCAAAAGAAACTAGAAGTGGGATCTCCACTCCGAGAATTTGGAAGATCTAGATAAACTTACCTTTTATTGGATTGGTTATCTAATCTGAAGATGAATTCTTCGTTTATCGAAGTGAAATTTTAACTTCGGTTATAACCATGAGAAGGCTTAACCAAAGAGAAAAAGAAGGGAGTTCTTTCGTTTATCGAAATGGGACTCTGAACTGAAAGTCGACCTCTTGTTCATGGAAAGAGTCAAGAGGGCCAGAAAGACACTTTTGGTGGACTCACTGTCAATTGAAATTGATCAGTGAGGGATTTTGGTGGTAAAAATGATTTTGGGTTATCCTCTCGAATATTAAGTGTAATATTCTTCAAGGAACTTCCCGGTAAATGGATTATCCTGAGTGTACTAGGGATAGTACTTTTTCAGAAACTTCCCATTTATTAGTATTAATTACCTGGCGTCCTCTTGAGTAATCAGGTGATATGCACCGTTTGAGTAGACTGTGTCTATCACAAACGGTCCTTCCCATTTGGGTTCAAATTTACCTTTCTTCTTGGAATTGAGGATTATCGGTCGGCGAGCAACGAGGACCAGATCTCCTTCCTTGAAGCTTCTCTGTCGGACTCTTTTGTTAAAAGCCCTAGATATTCTGGCTTGATAAAACTCAATGTGTTGTTGAGCTTCCAAGCGCTTTTCATCCAACCTCTCGAGTTCTTCGAGACGTTTTTGATGTTGTTCTTATGTCGTCATCTCAGTCGCGAGGGTGATTCGAAGGGATGGAATTTGGATCTCCAATAGTAGCACAGCTTCACATCCATATACCAACGAATATGGGGTAGCTCCTGTAGGTGTGCTTATGGTGGTACGATAAGCCCAGAGTGCTTCACCGAGTTTATCATCCCAGTCTCGTTTATTGGTTTTCACGAGCTTTGACAGGATTTTAATAATCGTCTTGTTAAACGCCTCAGCTAATCCATTCGCAGTGGGATAATAAGCTGTTGACGAAACATCTTGAATTTTGAACCTTTCACAAAACCTGACGAAGGCGTTGCTTATGAACTGTGGACCGTTGTCATGAATGATCCGTCTTGGCACGCCGTGTCGGTATATAACATGATGTTTGATAAAATATATGACGTTGTTCGTCTTCACTTCTCTAAGCGGAATTGCTTCAGCCCACTTTGAAAAGTAATCCATAATTGCGAGAATGAATCGATCACCTTTGACTGAAGGGGGAAAAATAGGACCGACAATGTTCATACCCCATGTTTCGAACGGCCAAGATGTGGTTAACGTGTGTAAACGCTCTGGTGGTTGGTGCATATAATTTGCATATATTTGACAAGCATGACACTCTCGGGCGTATTCGATTGCGTCACGAACCATTGTTGGCCAAAAATATCCCATTCTCCTGATGCGATCATACAGTTTAGGACCGGGCTGATGCGCACCACATTCTCCTTCGTGTGCTTCCTTGAGAACTTCTTCTGCTTCTTTGTTCGAAAGGCATCGGAGTAACAAACCATCGTACCCTCGACGGTATAATGTATGGGTCTTGGTATTATAGAAGAATCTTGGTGCTCTTCGGCGGATTGATTTCTTTTCTTTTACATCCTCTGGCAAAATACCATACTGGACGTAGTCAATGATGGGAAAATGCCAATCTCGGGACTCAGACCCAGTTTGAGTTGAATTCACCTCCTTGGCGCTTATGTTTCTATCATCTTCCTCTTCAATATCCATATCGTATATAGGTATGCAGAGTTTATGCGTCCTCACTGTGACTAACAGCTCAATTTTGGGCGGCTGTGCAAGTGATACCGCTAGTGCTGCCAGTGCATCCGCATAAGCATTCTGGAGACGAGGGATGTATTCAATAAAGAATTCTTCAAAAGAATCTGCCATTTTGATGGCTTCCTGATGGTACAGGATCAGGTCTTGGTTCCTGACTTCATACTCTCCACGGACTTGGTTGACTATCAATTGAGAATCCCCAAAAGCTTCGAGATATTCGACCCCCAGCTCCTTGGCGAAACTGAGTCCAATGAGAAGCGCGTTGTACTCAGCTACATTATTGGAACATGGACTAGTCAATGAATACGCCCGAGGCATCACATGCTTCCCCAGGGAAACTAAGACAACTCCAACTCCGGAGGAGACTTTAGAACATCCGGGGGCGAAGCACCATCGAAGTATAATTGCCATACTTGTTGGTGCGATGTAGTGTTAACCTCATGGGTTTCATCAGGCAAGTCATCATATACTTCTGCCGTCTCCGCTGTCGGGTTTGCCGCCAAAAGATCACAAATCGCTTGTCCTTTGATCGACTTCTGTTGTTTGAAGTGCAAATCATATTGGGACAAGAGAAGGGCCCACGTCGCTAACCGCCAATTCATAGAGGCTGGTTGCGTCATAAATACCCGTAATGGATTAACGTTAGAAATAACGTAAATCATCTGTCCAACCAGGTAATGCCGCATCTTTTGCATTGCGAATACCAATGCGAGACATTCTTTCTCAATCATCGGATATTGAGACTCGGCGCCTACCAAGGTCCGACTTAGGTAATAGACTGCCTGTTCGTGACCATTATCATCGACTTGTGCTAGTAAAGCACTTATCGAGTGGTTCATCGCCTTAAGATAAATCAAGAACGGTCTACCTGATTTTGGTACAACGAGAACAGGAGGATTCGTCAGATATGTTTTGATATCTTTGAATGCTTTTTGGCAGGCGTCATCCCAAATAAATGACACCCCTTTCTTGTTTAGTTTGGAGAATGGTTGGCACTTCCCAGAAAGATTTGAGATGAATCGCCGGATGTAAGCTAAGCGCCCTTGCAATCCTCTGAGCTCTCTCAGATTTCTAGGGGGTTGCAGTTCATGTATCGCCTTCACCTTATCAGGATCGATATGTATACCTTTGGTGGTGACGACGAATCCAAGGAATTTTCTGCTGGACATTCCAAGGAAGGATTTAGTGGGTTTCATCTTCAATTGATGACTCCACATGAGATCAAACATCGTCTTCAAGTCATTGATGTGATCTTCTTTGTTGTGGCTTTTTACAACCAAATCATCAACGTAGCACTCGACTGTTTTTCTGAGATGTTCTTGGATAATCGTAGTCATTGCTCGCTGGTACGTGGCGCCTGCATTCTTTAGACCGAAAGGCATTACCATGTAGCAAAAGACACCAAGGGGCGATCTGAACGTTGTATGCTTCTCGTCATCTGGGTGCATCTTGATTTGGTTATATCCTGAAAAACCATCCATAAAAGACATTCTCTCAAATCCGCATGTATTGTCGATAATGACATCCGTGATTGGAAGAGGAAAGTCATCTTTTGGACATGCTGTATTCAGGTCCCTAAAGTCGATGCAAATCCTAATTTTACTGTTCTTCTTCATGACTGGAACAATATTGGCTAGCCAATCTGGATGTTGCTCTTCTCGGTTAAATCTTGATTCGATCAACTTCTTAACCTCTGCCTCAATGGCTTCCATAATCTGCGGATGAAACCGTCTTTACTGTTGTTTGACAGGTTTGGCATCCGACTTGATATCGAGGTGGTGCATTGCTACATTGGGGTCGAGCCCTGGCATGTCTTCATAGTTCCAAGTGAAGACGTCAATATATTCTCTGATGAGAGCAATTAATTCCTCCTTCTCCTTTGAGGGAAGACTATCGCTGATGAATATAGGCTTTGGGTTGGCCTCGTCACCCATGTTAACTTGGACTATTTTATCTTTAGTGGGGGGTTCTCTCTGTTCGAACCTATCACCATACTGTATGTTCAGATGATGAACCCACGGGTCTTCCCATGTTGGCATTTGATCATCGTTCTCCATTGTAGACGGATCAGCTGTAGCCTTGTTCGCCATTAGGGCTTTGAATGCTTCCCCAGACTTGTATCGGAATCCCATTCCGAGGAATTTGACGAATTTCCATCTTTGTATTGCTCAGATGATTGGTCATTGATTAACCAGCAACATTCGTCTTCTGAAGAAGATTCATACCCTAACCCTCGTCTGTATTTATAATAATCATCGGGTTTCCCTTCTGGTACATATGCCGCTTTGGCTGAATACGAGGACCTCGATCGAAGTATAAACCTTTTTCGAGTGTGAAATCATAGCCCTGCTTTTCCATGAGCTTGTGCGCTTCCGGACTATACTTAGATAAATGCCGACCAGGTTTGTCATCATTCTCATCTTCCCTTAAGAAATGATCTGGTAATGGAGAGTTTTTTCTTTTACCGTAAATCACTTCTTTTTCACCTCCTATTTTGGTCGGGATGACCAGGGTTGTTCCGAAAAGAATGCTAGAGGCATTCCTTTGTCATATAGGACGATCGGAGCGGCATATATAAATCGGGATTATCATACAGTTCTTTTATCACATCATCAAAAGACAGGGAGTACTCTAAATCGTTATTTATTTCATTATTAGCAAGTTGCCAGTTACAACTGCCCTCTGACGATTGTTCATCGTCAAGGTTGATTACAAATGGTACAATGTCATTTAAAACATAACCTCCATTGTAATCAAATCCGGCTTTGGTATCAGCTTCTTCTCCGCTGTCCGTGCCATGGGCTGATGATTCAGTATCGGATTCGTTACCATAAAGGAGAGAATTAGTGAAATAATTCTCATACCCTTTGAATGGTTGCTTATCCGTGACCACCGTCCTAACCTTATTATCAGTATCGACATATTTCAAACACTGATGGAGAGTGGAGGGGATTATAACATTACTATGGATCCAAGGCCGACCCAATAGTAAGTTATATGAAGTCTCGGCATCGATCACATAACATGTGACTTCTGTCTTCAAATCTCCCATTTGACATTTTACCCGGATCTTACCCAAGGGTCTTCACCCGCTAGTGTTGAATCCATAGATAACAGTGCCTGTGGATAACTGGAATTCCGAGGATATGCATCAAGCGAAGCGGCATAATACTCACAGCAGAACCCGGATCCACTTGGATTCGGTTGACCTTGCTGGAGCCAATGTACCCAACGAAATATAGGGGTCGATCATGGTTTGAATTCTTCGTCTGCATGTCCTCTTTGGTGAAGGTAATGCAGGGAAGGTTTTTAGCCGTTATATTGCAGTGTAGAATTGACAGTTCTGGCTCTTCAAGTGCCGGCTTGATCCGAGTAAGGAACACTTCTGAATTGGCCAAGGCTTCTTGCAAGGCTTCCCTTGTTTTTTTAGACAACCGTAGCAACTCATATAATGTTATTCGCGCTGGGATGTTGGCTAGTTGAGCCATAATATCGAAGACGTGCGGAGTGTTCGAGCTTTCCGGTTTATCTCTTCCAATCGGGCGTTTGAAACGAGACTGCTTCGGATTCTGCACCTCCTGGGGCCTTTTTTCTTTCTGTTTATCAACTGGCTGTCGTCGATCTTCTTCAACCGGTCTAGGAGTCGTAATTACCCCCAGCACCGTGAGAGTTTTAGCTGGACCCCGTTTAGTCACCCCCTGCTCAGCTAACTGATCACTTGGTGATGGGTAGTTGAAGTGATACTCATTTCCGCTTTTAGTGGTAAAGACTTCTTGTTCTTCTTCGGAGAGCGGGAAGGTAGGAGCTTCATTACCATCCTCTTCAAAAGTGGTAAAGACTTCTTGTTCTTCTTCGGAGAGCGGGAAGGTAGGAGCTTCATTACCATCCTCTTCAAAGATCGTGGAAGTGGCATTGCAGGACTTTCCTTTACCCTTTCTGGTCGAGGAAGTCGTCCACTGATCGTCTTCAATTAGGTCGGGATGAACCCAGAGGATTTCGCCTTTTGGGACAGTGTGTGGCACAAGTCTTTTTTGGCGCTGCCCATATGGGTCGTCATTCACTGTCTTCATTCCAACTTTGGTGATGCGTTCTGGTTTAAACCATGTTGTGGGCACTGATCCAAAGCTGATTGACACTACGTTTGCTCCGACATTCTTGGACGGCTTCGGGGTTATGACACCTACATCAATTAACGCCTGGATTTTATCCTTGAGGTGGTAGCATGACTTTGTAGGGTAATGGACCGCTCTATGGTATGCGTAATACTTCGGATCCGTCACTTTGCTAGCCCCTTCTTGATCTACAATCACCGGCAGCTGGATTTTGTTATTTTCCAATAGGTACTTAAAGATGCCGGGAACTTCGTCATCTTTGAAAGAGTACACTTTAGGAAATCTTGGCTCTGAAGACTTCTGCTTCTGAGGCCGTTGTTGCCATTGTGATTGCGACTATTGTGGTGCTCATTGCTGCTGCTGTTGCTGAGGTTGCAATTGGAAAGTTTGATTAGCATCAACTGCATTAGCATGTGTCATACCTTTCCCTCGTGGGACGAAATTCTGTTGCGGAGCATTTGTCGCCTGTTGGCCTCTTTTCGCCTTCTTCCTTCTAAGGAATCGCTCGGCTTGCTCTCCTCGGACCTTCAAATCCTTCCAAGTTTTGGACGGTGCTGTCCCTATTGCTTCCAACACGTCCAGTGCGAGGTTGTTGTGGAAAGTCTGGAGAATAAACTCCTCAGTGATCGGATCTCGACAGTTCATCGCCTTGTTCCGAAACCTTTTGACGAAGGTGTCAACCAATTCCCCGTCTTTTTGTTTCTCGTCAAGCAACAACCCGATGGATATCTCGGTGTCGTCGTAGAAGAAATTAGTGAGGAATTTAGTCTCCATATCATCCCAGCTATTCACGCTTCCTGGCTTGAGGCGACGATACCAATCGAAGGCGGCTCCATGAAGAGTGCTAATGAAGGACCGTACCATCAGAGGCTCATTACCAGAGATAACCCCCAGGTGTGATTTGAAGTAAATCAAATGCTGAGTGGGTGAACCCATCCTATTAAATGGCGTGAAGTTAATTAGATTGAACTTCGCCGGATATGGGATCGATTCCCATTCTCTTGGGTATGGACAAGGAATGCCCGTCTTCTTCATCTCTTGAGCGGAAATCAACGTATTGATTTTGCTCTCGAGGTTTTTAATCTTCAAGCTTTCACCTGTGTTTTCGCTAGCATTCTCGTTACCACCCCCTACATTGACGGGAGGATTATTGGCATTGTGAGCTTCATTCACACCTGTGTCCTCATCTTCCAGATTAACCTGGTTACGACGACTTGGCTCGCCTTGCTGGTTCGTCAATGCTTGGATTTGTTGGTCATGCATTTCTCTCATGTTCTACATGGCCATCTGCATTTCTAACCTAAAGCTCTCTTGTTGTTTAGCCATGGCTTCTTCGAGCATCTTGGCTACTTGTTCCGCGCTTATCATCAGTGACTCGCGGGGTTGTCCCTCGCTGGATACTGTATTGTCTGATGCGACAGCAGAGCAGGAATCCGATTCTTCATCTTCTGATGGTAATCTTGTCTGAACCCTACCATAAGTTGCTCGTTTGATGGCTCCGGACTGCAGACGGGTCATCCGCCGGGGTGCTTTCAGAATCGACTCGAGATTATCCCGTGCCGATGTCCCTTTGCTGGTCATATTAGTGGTGACCCTCGGAAATTCTCCGTCTTCAATCACCGTTCTTCTTCGTCGGAAACGCCTAGGCCTTGGTTTTGGTGTTTCGGTACAGAGCCTTTCGAAGACCGAAACTCTTTCAGGAACTGTCTTGATGCAGTTACACTCAGACAATACTGCCCGAATGAGTTTAGAACAGGGGCATTGAGTTTCTTGTTCTCGAGGACTCCTTTTCCAGGTTTTACTCGTACCCCCAGCACGATAGTACAACTCGTCCGCTTGAAGGTCGGAGTAACCTATCGTGTGTTGACACGACTTCTCAGGTATAACGCTATCGTCATCAGACGATAATGTTTCCTTCTGAGGGCGAACTCCCTTCTTTGGGCTTTCAAAAGTAACGCGCCTCGAAACATGCCTTTGTAGGCGTGAGTTCTCAGCAGGCTCCTGGACTTCAATGCGCAAATTGGTGCGCCTAGCTGCCCTAATTTCTTTGTCATGTTGAGGGTGGCGGCGACCCCCAGCATGTTGAGTCGTTCGGGGCTTCTTTATCGGGACCAAACGTTCTTGAACTGGAGCTTTGCATTGTCCATCGGGGAGTGGACCGAGGTGCTCCAAAACTGACTTCTTTCTTCAGGACGATTCTGCGTGATCTCCCGGAGTAGCCATGGGAATTATCAGCGATTTAGAGTGGTTCGCCGGAGGTTGAACTTTTGCTGAAGGCTACAATGGTTGCTCTTTAGCCTGAATCGCTACTTCAGACTTCGGCCTCCAGACTTGGCGGGGTGGGAATGCTTCAGACTTCGGCCTCCAGACTTGGCGGGTTGGTAGCGGCTTCTTGGCCACTTCCTTCTGTAGTTTTCTACGGGCTTCCTGGACTTGAGTCCGTGCTTGCGCTGACATTGCGCGGCGCTTGCAAATGCGCTCATCAAGTGTCGAACGATTCCATTTGACACGGATCCATTCATTCGTTGGCGGCTTAGAAGAGCTACCATTCATCGGTGGTTGAGGTTGTTTGCCTCTCCTGTTCTCTTCGCCTGATAGCGGATTCCGTCAGTGGACTCCATCGCCTTTGTGAGTTGCCGCGCCTGGTGTTGACGTCGCCTCTGGCGGGCTCTCTTCGAGAGAGTCACAACGCCCTCAACGGTGGAGGCATCAACGAGAACAGGGTTGACCTGGTTGGAGGTCGGCAGAACTTCACCCGACGCAACTTTGGCGTCAATTGGGGTGAGAGCTTCGTTTGCGTTCTGTACTTCTTCATACTAACGAACTTTTCTCCTGGAGGAGAACTTCTTGGACTTGCGGGGGGAGGTGGATCTGGATGAGGATGACAGATACTCCTCGAACTTTTGTTGGTCGAATTCATACTCGACCTCCTCCTCGACCAGGATTAAGATCCGTGGCTGCGACGCGATGATCTCGGCAGCGAGATCGGTGGCTCCCACTATGGTCGCCAGATTGTTCGCGAGAAAAATTGCTTTCATTGATTCCATTGCTTTCTCGAGTAATAGTTTTTTTCGATTACAAAAGATCCGGTCTTTTTATAAGATCCGGTTAGAATAAAATCAAAAGAAAATGAAAATTACAACTTTCCTTATTTATCGAACGAATCACGAGATCCTGTTTTGCGGTCTCTCGCTTTTGTGGGTTCTTTGCCTGCGCCGGGGTTAATCCGTGGACCACCGCGCGATCTTGATCCGGTCGGATCTACACGGTATGACGGGTGCTATTTCACGAAGGAAATAACAACCGGGAGTACTATTTCGCCAAGGAAATAATAGCCCTAGTTATCGAAACCGACCAAACGAAATCGAGACTCTTCTCGGGATCAACGGCCAAGCTTTGATCCGGAGGAAAACCATGTAGATCTCAGATCTGATCTCTCTCGAACTCCTGTCGTATTTGGCGTGAATGATCGTCAAGAACCAGATCTGAGAGTCCGAGTCTTCTAAGTTGAAAATCTGAGGGCGAGCTCTCAATTCGGCAGAGTTTCGGATCCAAAATTCCAACCTCTCAAAAATGAGCCATGCCCCCTCTATTTATAACCTCTGAAAGTGGATCTGGGCCCAGATCTGGGCCCAGATCTGAGTGTGGTCCATGGGGTGGCTCGGCCACCGAGCCACCCACTTTGGGGTGGCTCGGCCACCGAGCCACCCTTGGGTGGCTTGGTTTTGGCCGTGTGTTCGCCGTTGTGTCTATTGTCCGGCTTCATGATTTATCCGAGTTTTATTGTTGATCTAGACTCTGATTTGGTAGTCCGGATCCTGTTTTGGTAGTAAATCTGCTTCGTCGTTGATCTGAACTCTGATTTGGCAGTCCGGATCCCGATTTGATAGTAAATCCGCCTTGGAGTTCGAGTTCGAATCCGTTCCTCGGTTGGATGACTCGTTGACTCACGGAATCGTTAGCTTGATTCCGCACGCAAGTGGATGTATTCTGTTGTTTGCTCGTGGTTCGTTAACCTCGTCGCCTCGTAAATCCGCTTTGTCGCATGTCACTTGGCTTCGGTGTTGTGGTCCAACGATCGTGTTTGGATATGGTGCCCGATGGTTTGTTGGTTTGTTGAATCATCGTGCCGAGCTATGCTAAGGGACCTATAAGAAATTTTATACGCCTACACCTCCCTCCTGGGCGAATAAGGGCATGGTGGCATGCCAATCAGCATTCCCTTAGACTTCACCCAGAACTGGGATTAAGTCCTGCAATCCAATGGCAGAAAAGCTAGTAGCTATCCTCTGGATCCTCACCAGGGTCGGCCGTCAAAGAATCCAGAAGGGGCATCGCTTGTTCTTCGGCACCCCCAAAAGTCCTGGTAGGCTCATTGCCTAGCCTGTGGGATGGCTCGGATCTAGGGCTTGGGCCAGCTACCTCCTCAACAGGCGCCCTAACTTCAATAGCCACGACTGCTTAGGCCACCCGCTCTGGCTTAAGAGGGGAAATGTCGCTGATAACAACAATCTTAGTCGGTTGTTTTCTTTGACTAAGTTGACCTGGACTTGCCCAGTCACATAATGGACCCTTAGTCCATCTTGGCCTTCACCTTCTTGGCCTTTACTCACTGCCCCGATAGCTGGGCAGCGATCTCGGCCACTCATGACCTCAAGCTACCAACCTCCTCGAGGTCAAGATTCCCCCTCAAATTCTTCTAGGGCCTTGAGGTCAATCCTAACTCCTCAACCCTCAAATTCATGTTAGGGCTTTTTTCAAGGCAGAGGGCCAATAGGCTCGCCCTCACCTTGTCGGCCGTAGTGGGAGGGACCGTCGATACGCCCGCCACCCAAAGAGATGCCGTATCGAAGAGATTCCCTCTCTCCCAAGATCTATCATAGCAGCGGATCTTCTCCAACTACCACCTCTCCTCAGTGGAAAGGATGCACAGTTTCAGCACGTCCTTATTGATCTCATGCCAGTTAGCGGAGCAAAGGATGCCGTCGTAATCAAAGACCCATATGAATCACTTCTTCTAGTCTCTGTTCAACTCTCGAGAGTCTGATACAAGCTTGTAACCCCCAGTATAGTGGAGGAAGTAATGAGGGTCCCGCCTCGTCGACTTGACACTGACCAGACTCCCCAACAGACGCATGGTCGGTGGGACACTGACCTGGTGGCATATCACCAAAATGCCAATTGAATTTAGTGTAAACTAAGAGGGGGGAACCCCTAGAGTGACACATGTTTTCAGCAAAAGTCGTTTCCATTATCGATTCCATTAAAACTTCAGTCGTTTACAGAAAATTACAATGAAAATTAGTAAAAATACAACTCTTGAAAAAATAACACAGAAATTGTTTATCAACTCCTGCTTTTGTGGGACTTTGCCTGTGCCGGGAGTGCTTTGGCTCGTGGACCACCAATTCACAGATCGTGAGGGGGTTTAAAGATCCTTTCTTCGTTTATCGAAGTAAGAATGAAAATCAGTGAATATCTTATCGATGTAAGATGTTCACTCTTCCAAAGATCAAGTCTGAGCTTAGATCTCTAGGAATCACCAAACGTTGTTTATGAAAGGTGAAAATTATCTCTCTCTTCCTCAAGATTATCGAAAGCCCAAGTCTTTATGCTCCAATCTGCTCTCTGTCCTTTATTTCGTGTTTGTGGAGGTATTTATAGGGGTAGGATTGCATAACAGTGGAAACGGAGGCGAGATAACTGACCAAACGACTGTTCTTGGCCGCGTCAGTCCATGCTGCCGTGGCTATTGGCGTGGTAGTATGGACTGCCGCGGCCAAAGGAGCGGTTACCACCACGTTTCATCGTGCCTGAAACTGTTCTCCCACGACCTTTAACCACCTTTTTCGTGGTTTAACTGCTTGTCCACGTAAGCACACGTTCTATTTCTGATATGCCGCCACGTGGGCTTCAAAAAATCATCGTATAACTGCCTTGTAACCGCCGTAGCCGCCCCTGTGTGTGTTGTGCGCCGCCTTAGCCGCAACATCATGGGCTGCCGCCCGCCTTAGCCGCCGGCCACCACTTACTTACCGTGCCTCAGCGCGCCGTCATGTACTGCCTTGTTGGTGTGTACATGTTCTTCAACGTGTGCGTCGCTTCCTTTAATGATCCCATCTGATTAAGAGAATGGCGTTTATCGTCTTCTCTTTGCCTTGAGTGGTATTTGGATGTCTGTAAGCATTTTTTGACGCCTACAGATACCCCCTCCAAAGTATCTCAGACTCATCATTTTGGAGAGGAGTCTGGGACACTTTGGATATGATAAGTTTTCCTTACAATTTCTTCAGTACTTTGTTGAGGAAGTTGCGTAAGATGGTCTATAAATGGCTTCAATTCTTAACTTATTCATCTTTTAGCCTATTCAGTGCTTTGTAGAATAGCTAAAATTCCTACGGTGCTGCGTTTATCGCGTGGCCGTTGTCGAAGTCTTGAATTAGAACTGCCGTCGAAGAATGGAGAAATAGTTTATACTCATATACTATATTGGAATGTTTGAGAAATAGATTAACCTCATATACCCGTTGGGAGGTTCAAGGAGATGCAGTTTATACTCATATACTCATCGGAGTGTTCGGGTATGTATTCCAAATACAGCGGGAGATGTATGTGATCAAATACCCAAGGAATTATTGTGTATGCACAGTGTTTCTACACGTCAGAGTGGACTATGGTGTGTTAACTATCGTGCCAGCCTCTACTGCCGCGCTTGAGCGTGCCAGCGTAGACTGCCGCGCTCGAGCGCGACAGTGTTGAGTGCCGCGTAGCGCTTCGGCCAGTCGAGTTTATAAGACCGATTTGGGCCTTTTCGGGTCATTCTTCCCCGCTTCTTTGAGTTCAAAATCTCTTCAAATACCACTATAAAAGGACTTTTCTGGCTTTTCCCCTCTCCACCTCTCATATTTGGGTTATTTCTTGCTCGAACAAGATCTAGGGTTTTGAGTTCTCCTTGATTCTGAGCCTTTCCTTCGATCAAAATTTGATTTCATCCAACCCCTGGTAAAACTGCACCCCTATGTCTTATTCTAGGGTTTATTTTGATCTTTGTTTGAGGTTTCATATAAAACCCTAACTTTTCTTGTCTTTTAGGTTGATTTCACTATGTCTCCTAAGAGATCTAGGGTTCCCAAAAGAAAATCTGCGGCTACAGCATCTGATGAGACCGAGGCAGCTACTACGTCGTTCGGGGGTACATTTTTTTTAACTTTTCTCTGTCCAGAATTGATAGCTTTGTGTATGTGACCTCGTTTGTCTCCTTTGAGAGGCATCCGGGAAGGGTTGACATCCTCCTTCGAGGGGATTGACGCTGCAAAATATATATCTTATTTAATCAAGACATGTACCACAGCCAAAACATGAATTTGGCTCAAACTCATGGCTCTTTGAAGTCTGGAGTTGCTGTTCAGTTACCGCAGCAGCACGTATTGCCGCGGCTGAGCGCGACAGCATACACTACCGTGGTAACGCGCGGCAGTGAATACCACCGCGGCTACTTAGGGTAGGGGTTTTGCTCTGTTAGCCTCTTTTATTCAACTATTTTCCAACTTTTCTCTGCAGTTCCCTTTTCTTCTGTGGTTTTTTCTGATAGAGAAGACCCAGGCCAGAGTGGTATTCTTCATGCCTCCTTCAACGGTAATTTTCTGGTTAGAGAGGCCCGTCAGTTTAGTGAGGGTTGTGACGATAGCGTTCTTGGATTGATTCATGAAGGAAGTCGTCGCACTCTGCGTGCTTTGCTGACCGACTCACCCCTAACTCCCATTCGAGATTCCACCGAACCGTTAAAGAAGCCTGATTATTTGTTCGGGGATTCGATTGAAGATCCGGATAATCTTTGTCGTGGTCCCAAAATTTGGTTGAATGAACACGAAGGTGATTTTCTATTCCTTCCCCCATTCCCTCGATAGTATTCCATTCTGCAATTAAGGAATTTGGCCGTTTCGAGGAAAATGTCGTGGCACTTGACAGATGATCATGAACGCGTCCACTGCGGGTTCATTGGTAGGGATGTTAGTGCTCCTGGCTCCAGTGGTCGATACACCATTCGTGGTCTTCATCCCAGGATACTTGGACCAGATAGTGGGCCTCAGAATGAACTGATGATAAAGGCCACCACGGTAAAGAATAGGCTCACTCGGATCGGCAGAGAACTTCCCCTTCCGAAATTCAGATGCTATGGATGGGTTCATTCTCTTCAAGACAAATGGTAGTCTAGGATGACCAACTATGTACTCAATCGTTGGGGTTAGGAGTTAGCGAATTTGGTATTATACGCTCCAATCCGAGCCAGCATGCATGGTCTCCCGATAAGTGTAGATCATTTGCTCGTATTGTTCGAGTCTTATAATCCAGAGACCAATACATTTTTTACCAAGTATGGGGAGTTAGGGCTTCCGCTCCACGAAATGATGAAAGTATCTGGATTGCCATTGGGAAATACTCCTTATCAAGAATATTTTCCCAACAATCATCAACTTATGAAGATGAAGAAGGCTGGCTCTCCTGCTTATGACATTCTCTGGGAATTAACTTGTCATTACCAGACAGCGATAGCCAGGATCGAGGTAAAGAGTAAGAAGGCAGCTCGAGTCAGTCTAAAGCAGTTCGCCGATTACTTGTTCCAGAATCTCGAAAGCCCGACCGGTGAAGCTGTCTGCGAATCACCTATTCTGACCCCTTCTGACGTTAATAAGCTAATCACAAAGATTAATGCTCAGTCTTATAGAACCGAGTCATCCCAAGGTGGCTTTCTTAGAAGCACAAAATTCAGTACTTTCTTGTGGCAATCCACAAAGAGAATGAGGCCTGAGACCCTCCTTTCCGTCTATCTGGCTATATGGCTAAAGAAATGTGTAGTGCCGCATCAGTCTTCTGAGGCGTTTCCTCTTGAGGTTCTCTTTCCCACCGTGCAACTAGCCATCGGAGGTAGGTTATCTTTACTCTCTGCCATGATTGCTGACATCCACAGCGGTTTGCGTAACCTGGCTAACACCTTTACAAAAGTGGATGCTGAGCCTTCGATTAAGATTCCCTTTTCGAGCGTTGAATTGCCATACACATACTTAATGGTGTGGCTGGTCCTCCATCGAACGGACATGATGTCAGCACCTGACGTGTCTGATCCAAAAATTCCTTTGCTGTAGTTTTTGAAGGATGTAAATGGCTGAATCCCTCTCGACAATGGCCTGACAGGGTGAGGCAATTTAAGAATGCTAAGTGCTGGGAATTTTATAAATGTTTCCCTCGATTTCCTGGTGCATATAATGACACGCTCATTGATGAGGAAATGCCTAGGACCAACAGAACTTCTCTCGACATGGGTAGTTTTCATTGGCTTATGAACATTCGACTAGGTTATAATATTTTCCGGTCGAGGAACCTATGCAGGATCGAGCCTTATTTTCCTTGCCGATTTGCGCGACAATTCGGCTACGATCAATTATACATCGGGAATCCCAATAAATGGTTGATAACCTGCGGAGGCCTTATCGATGGAGTACGAGCCTGGTTCTGGACAATAAATGGTTGATAACCTGCGGAGGCCTTATCGATGGAGTACGAGCCTGGTTCTGGAATGTTGCTGGTTGTACCGCATATCAATTTAGTTTGCCCATCGCTGAGCCTGATCTTCATTTGACTTTTCTCTACTGTCGATGGATTTTAGCCGCCAACACGCCCGTTACGAAGAAAAATATTTCTGAGCTAGAAGTGGAAGCCATAGTTTGAAGAGTCATACCTTCCAGGAAAGGGAAGGAACCTGCTACATCTTCCCGCAAAGGAAAGCAAATAGCTGATTCCGAGGAAAGTGACGACTTTGAAACTTCTAGTGAGGAGGATGAGACGGAGGTTAATATTCCTCTTTCTCCCGTGGCCCACAGAACTCGTCTGGCTTATTCACCCCAATCACCAGGTGTTCCTTCGAAAGGTATACAAATGAAGGAAAAGAATATTCCTTTGTTGACTTCCAACAAGATGACTGTCAAATGGCCCGCGCGAGAAGGAGAGGAAGAAGAAGAGGAAGAAGACGTCGCCCCGCTCATCGGTAGAAAGAGATCTCAGTCTCCTGCTTCTTCTGAGGCTCAACCCCGTCCTGCTCAAGGAACCGAACTGCGCACCAAATTTCGCCATGAAGGCTCTGAAGTTCCAAGGGACATTCGCTTATCAAAGAGGATTAAGAAGACGGCCCATCGACAACGTAAACTTTCCCCATTGTTCGAAGAGGAGTTTACTCAGGATATTCCGGTCGATGAGGGAGGTAAAATCTCATTCTTGTCTTTTTTTTCTTCAAATATAGAAACTTATTTATTCTTTTGCTATTACAGTGGAACCAGAAGAAGAAGGAGAAATCCTGCCTGAGCCTTCTTCTCCCGGTTTAATGGATGTTGATGAATCTAGCTTCACTCAACAAGTACATAGAGCGAGGGGGTGAAGAATCCATCAGCTTGGGTACCACTGTTCCTCCAGCTACTGTACCGACCTCGCCCACCACTGAGACAGGTACAAATGCTTCTTTATTTGGAGGGTATTTTCGGGAGATAAGTGAATCGGAATATGTTCCTCTCCTACTAACTTGTGCACTTTATCTTCTTTTAATTAAACTAAAGGAGGTAGGTGTGAGTAGTAGCGCTGCTGATCCCGTAACTCTCCCTGAAGGTAATCTTAGTTTTATTTGTTTCGATTCCTTCATACCCTTACATATGTACTAACAGGTCTTTCTCTCTCCTAGATATTCCTGATAATGAGCCAAAAGATCAGGAAGTTATTCCTTATATGGAGATTGGAGAATTCAACGAACAGGATTTTAATCTTGATATTTCTGAAGATGACCACCAGCATATCTCCGATTTATTATCAGCTCCAAATCCGACTGCTACCGCAGGACCAACTACTAGAGTTGATTCTACTGAAGTAGGCACATTAGAAGGTATATACTTTCGGACTTAAGTCTTCAATTAAGCTCTTATTTCTTCATTTTTGTGATTAAATAAGGATTTCAGATGTAGGACCAACAAGTGAAGTTGATGCATCTACTATCATTGGTGCATGCGACTAACCTGAAGGCCTAGGTTTCCTGCTTTTAACAGGTCCCCCGGCTGGAGTTGAACCGTCATCTACCGTTCCTCCGACCTCTGATATTATCGAAGCTGAACTTGTTGCGCCTTCTGATCCGACTCCAATTGTTCATGAAGTTGGAGGGTCGAAGGCTACCGTAGAAGAGCAATTTACTGCAACTTCGGCTCAACTTGGTACGTTTCTCCTTTAATATATCTCGTAGTTGGATTCATACTTGTAGAGTGTTTATTCATCCTTTTTCTCATTTATAAAACTTGTTCCTCAAGAGTTTGTCGATTTGGACCCGAAGCTATTGGGGGCTTTAGATGAGCAACCATCTGGTGTAGTGAATCAACCGACGAGCGTTATTCCTGAACAAATCCCAGTTGTTATAGAGCCCATTCCAACTTCAACGAGCCAAGGTAACTCAGTTGTGAAGTCTTCCAGCGAGCATACATATTTTTGTACTTATTTCGATTGTTCTCTTTGCAGTTCTTTCTTCATCATTGTCTCAACGTATTCAAGCTTTATTGGCAGATGAAAATCCGGATAAAGTCGTGATTTGCGCTGACGTCTAAAGTTTCGCCCTTTTCTTAAACATCATGGTTGATCGAATTCTCCTTAAAGGTTCACCCTTCGAATATTTTAGGAAATCTCTCGATCGCCATGATTCAGGAATTAGAGACCACGGATGCACTGAATTATCCGAGTCGATCGAAGCTCATCTAGCTGCCCTTGAACAACACACTGAACATCTGTAGAATCTTCGTGTTAATGGTGCGCCCTCTTATATTGCTCCTCGAATAGACTCGAGATTGCAGGCATGGCGTGATTCTCATAAATCCGCTGAATCTGAACTTCAAATGCTGAAAGCTCGCATTGATCAACTCAGGGTGAGCGTTGCCAAGAAGACACAAATCAAAGTAGACCTATATCGTGACTTGGAGTCGCGTCGAGCAGAGATAGCCCAGCTAGAGGAGCAACTTGCCAAAGCTAGGGATGCTCTTGAAGTTTTGGAGTCTGATTTAGCGGAGGTAACTCAAGCCGAGGTGGATCTATTTCGACAGTTGAATCTTCAAGACAAGATTTTTGCTGACAAGGAGCAAGAAGCTGCCAAAATTCGAAGCGTTGATGAAGAAAACTTTAAAGCCAACCTGATACCTGAGCTAGGACTGGCTTATGTGACAGAGCTCTACCAATTAGAGGACGAACTCCGCCATTACAAATTATTGTAATTTGAGAACATATATTTTCCATAGCTCTGTTTGAACTCTTTTGGTAAATATAGTGAACTCTTTTGCTCATTGAGATTTTATTATGATTACTCATTCTTGTTTAGAATAAATTACCATAATACTTATAGGATTTTTGGCAAATCCTCAGCCATCAACGGATTTGATATGCCTTTACCGACTATCGTTTGAATCGAGCTAGTATGTGAATTATCTAAGTCTGTTTCACATATAACGTTGCGCTAAAAGAATTAAACTCTTTTAGACTTTAAACTACAATATTGAATATGTAGGCTACATGTGTTAGATATAGGCTTATCTCTAATAAAGGATAGAGATAACATCCCCCATGTGTAAATGACATGGATTTTGAAATGTAAATAGGTTATGAACCCAAAATTATAAAGAAAGAATTGGGTATTCTATCTTTCAGTCTCTTGTTTGTTGGTAGAGATAAACCCTAGAATTCTATCTTTCAGTCTCTTGTTTGTTGGTAGAGATAAACCCTAGAATCGGATAGGAATAATTTTATATTTCATCTCCTGGTCTCTTGTTTGTTGGTAGAGATAAAACCAAAATCAGAGAGAAAGAATTTTATATTCTATCTCCTAGTCTCTTGTTGGTTGGTAGAAATAAATCCAAATTCGGAGAGGAAGAATTTTATATTCTATCTCTTAGTCTCTTGTTTGTTGGTAGAGATAAACCCAAAATCGGAAGAATTTTATATTCTATCTCTTAGTCTCTTGTTTGTTGGTAGAGATAAACCCAAAATCGGAGAGGAAGAATTTTATATTCTATCTCCTGGTCTCTTGTTTGTTGGTAGAGATAAACCCAAAATCGGAGAGGAAGAATTTTATATTCTATCTCCTATTGCAAAAGAAACTCAAAGTGGGATCTCCACTTAGGGAATCTGGACTGGTTTGAATAATCCGAACTGTCATAATGTTTGATTATTCAATTCAAAAATGGATCTTTCGTTCACAAAATGAATCGAAAGGAGATTTTGGTTGTGGTCCTAACTGTCGTAAGGTTTGATCAAGTGGGAGTTTTGAGACGATCCTAACTGTAAGAATGTTTGATCGATCGATTTGTGGGCCTCTCGTTCATTGAAGGAATCAAGAGGGGATTTTGGCTTTGGTCCTAACTGTTTAAAGGTTTGACCAAATGAGCATTGGGAGCTTAAATGATTTTAATCCATGACAGATTTTGGTGTACCCTTCGTCGATCGATTTGATCGGTGAGGGGTTTTGTGAGGAAAGATTAACTATTTACAGATCTAGATCTCATCTCACTAAAAGCCATAAAAGAACTTTATGGTAAAAACAAAAAAAAGGAATATTCGAATGATCAGTTTCTCATTTAGAACAATCGACTGATCTCGGGTTATCCCGAAATATCCTTATACAGGATTCTCTTGGAACTTCCCGTTTTACATAGGTTATCCTGAACATATTACGGATAATATTTTTTCAGAAACTTCCCATTTATTATCATCATTAATTTGTTGCCATCCTGGGTAATCAGGCAATAAGCACCGTTTGAATAGACTGTTTCTATTACAAATGGTACTTCCCATTTAGGTTAAAAATTTCCTTTCTTCTTGGAGTTAAGGATCATAGGCCGTATTTCAGCTAGGACCAAATCTCCTTCTTTAAAACTCTGTTGTCGAACCTTTTTGTCGAAAGCTCGGGAAATTCTGGCTTGGTAGAACTCAATATGCTGTTGAGCTTCTAAGTGCTTTTTGTCGAGCATCTCGAGTTCTTTGAGACGTTTCTGATGTTGTTCTTCGGTTGTCATCTGGGTTGCGAGAGCAATCCGAAGAGATGGAATTTGTATTTCCAATGGAAGAACAGCTTCACATCCGTATACCAATGAATACGGGGTCGCTCCCATCGGTGTACGTACCATGGTACGCTAGGCCCATAGAGCCGCGCCAAGCTTGTCATCCCAATCTCGTTTATTAGTTTTCACGAGTTTTAACAAGAGCTTTATGATTGTTTTATTGAAGGCTTCAGCCAATCCATTTGCTGTGGGATTGTAAGCCGTCGACGAAATGTCCTGAATTTTGAACTTCTCGCAAAACCTGATGAAGGCGTTGCTGACGAATTGAGGATCATTGTCATGTATGATTCGTCTTGGGACACCATGCCGGTAGATGATATGGTGCTTGATGAATGCAATGACGTTACTCGTTTTAACTTCTCTGAGCAGAATCGCTTCAGCCCATTTGGAGAAGTAGTCGGTAATTACTAGGATGAACCGATCACCTTTGACTGACGAGGGATTTATAGGACCAACAATATCCATTCCCAGGTCTCAAACGGCCATGACGTTGCTGACGGGTGTAGATGCTCTGGAGGCTGGTGTTAGACCCTAGAGGGTGGGGTGATTAGGGTCTTATGCTAATCTAATCCGATTAAATACCAATTAAAACTAATTAACAAGTTTATTGGCGCGGACCGGGTCCGACGATCAGACTCTCTGTCGCCCAGTGCAACATATGAATCAGGTTCGGCCGACTAGGTGCGTCGACCGAATTACGTGATTACTTCTGAAAAACAGTTTTGAAAGCGTCGATAATTATCTGATTTTGAAACACTGTTTCAAAATATCAAATAAATTCCAAAAAAATCGTAAACTTTGGGGACATGATTGTAGACATGATAATAAAACATGCTACAATAGACTGGTTCGAAAAGAGACTTCCCAAATAAAAATATCATCATATTAGCAAAATAGTCGCAAAACACGGAAAAATGTAAACATGTGAATTTTGACATTTGGGCATAAACCAACTTTTGAAACTTTGTGAAATGTTTTATATAGAACTTAGTAACCATGCTATAAACCTGATATTGAAGTCTATAAACTAATAAGATAATATTTTCACAAAATGCCATATTCTATGCAATGTTATAAAAACACAATATAGAAAAATTGAAACAATTGTTGATTTCATAATTATAAACATGAAAACTCAAAACTTATGCTATGTAATATATATAATAACGATATACTATATATGCATATAGAAACCAAAACTTGGCTGTATATATATATAACTACTATATATACGAGAAAGCCAATAAGTGTGTGTGATATTATATTGAGCTTAGAGTATCTTAAAATTACACAATTTAATATAACACTCCTAAACTAAATTACCCCAAGCTTGATTGGTGCATTCAATATGCTTGACTCGGTATTTTTTATCTCATGCGGATGAAACGGTTGAAGCATTGATCTTTAACTTTGAATTGTGCATTTGCATTCACCGACATTGCCGGCCAAACGCTCTTTTGGCATATGATACGTGTAGGGCTCAATCCATCCAACCCCAATAACGTTGTTTGTCTACAATCAAATACGAAAACCACAAATACTAAGACAAACAACATAGTTGGTAAATTGTTTGTTAAATCATCTCAAAACAAGAAGTGGGCCAACAATCTCCGCCCTTTTTGATGATGACAAACAATTTTACAAAAAGGAATATACTGCGATGAAGGAAATGAACATACAATGTATAAATATATCATGCATATAAACAAGAAAAGAATATACTCCACAATATTTTCTCCTCCCCTGTTTGACAACAATCAAAGGGACAAAAGATAAGAGGCGAGAGCTGCCCCTATCAATGAAGGCAACTGGGTGGTATAAACATATCAAAGATATAGGGATTGGCTCCCCCATATCAAAATCGCATACTAGATATAGTGAAAATGAAGATCATGGCAAACATTATGTGAGCAAGCATATAGATTGAAAAATATGCTAAACACCACCTCACATAGCAAAAGGTCAATGAGAAGCACATACAAGTATGTTAATATGAAAAGAAGTGTCTCATTAGCACAAAAAAATGATAAAAAACCATATTAAAAAATAGATTTATGAAATCAAAAGAAGAGGAACATGAGATCATGCTAAAAAGTTTTCAAAATGAAAACAAATCAACCAATTGGAAATATAAAAATCAAAGTTTAAATCAATGAGACCAAATCATCAATTGAATTTTAAAAATCAAGAGAGCCAAACCTGCTATTCTGCTCTTGAGCTAGTATTAACCCATATGAACATTTTAGCATCCGGTAAACATGATTTGGATAAACACCTCAAATAAATCCGGAGGTTATATAAACACGAACCTCTCAATCAAAACGAAACTAAAATCAGATGAAAACAAAATAATGTTGATCAAGGAAAAAAAATATTGTCTTTCAATGTTCAAAAGTTTAAGTATAATTTTTCAAAACCAAGAAAGAAAAAAAATATAAAACATTAAAAATTCTTAGTTTAAAATCAAAATTGTTTTGGTACCCAGAAGTAATATTGTACCAAAAGGTTTAGGGACATGACCCCTATCATTAAAGCTGCAAAGCCCCTAGGGTTGATGAACGCCATTTTGGCCTAAACCAACTTTTGAAAACTTTGTGAAATGTTTTATAGAACTTAGTAAAACATGTGATAAACTGATATTGAAGTCATAAACTAATAAGACAATATTTTCAGCAAAATTGCATATTCTTATGCAATGTTATAAAAACACAAAGAAAAATATGAAACATGTGATTCATAATATATAAACTGAAAACTCAAACTATGTATGTATATATATATAGTAAGACTATAATATATGCATAGAAACCACAACTTGTGTATAATATTTATAACTATATGATATACGAAGAAACCAATAAAGTGTGTGTGTATATTATACATTGAGCTTAGAGTATCTTAACACAACATAGATATACACTCCTAAACAAATTAGCGCCAAGCTTGGATTGGTCTCAATATGCTTGACTTGGTAAGCTGCGGCGGATGAAGCTTGAACTTGATCTTAACTTTGAATTGTGCATGTTTTGTCTTCACCGACATTGCGCCAACCTCGGCTTTGGATATTGATCGTGTTAGGCTCAATCCATCCAAAGCGCTCCAACTACGTTGTTTGTCTAAAAAATAAATGACGAAAACAGCAAATACTAAGACAAACAACATTAAGTGGTAATTGTTTGTTTAAACATCGTCAAAACAAGAAGGCCAACAATCTGCCCCCTTTTGATGATCGACAAACAAATTTACGAAAAAAGGATATATGCAATGCAAAGGAAAATACATACAATGTAATAATATATCATGCATATAAAACAGAGAAAGAATATGCTCACAATATTTCTCCGCTTTGCAACATCAACAAGAGGGACAAAAGAATAAGAGAGCGAAAGCTCCCCCTAAATCCAATAAGCAGCGGGTGAGTAGTCCAAACATACAAAGATATAGGGATTGGCGTCCCCGCTAGTCAAAATGCATATTAGAATAATGTGAAATGAAGATCATGGCAAACATATGTGAGCAAGCATAGATGAAAAATATGCTAAACACCACTCACATATCAAAAGGTCAATGACGAACACATACAAGTAATGTTAAATATGAAAAGAAGGTGTCTCATTAGCAGCAGAAAAAAGATTAATATATAAAAACCATAATAAAGAATAGATTATGAAATCAAAGAAGAGGAACATGAGATTCAATATAAAAAGTTTCAAAATGAAAAACAACATCAACGCAATTGGAAAAATCATAAATCAAAGTTA